>NC_041388.1:208225072-208279810 GCF_002162155.2 Triticum dicoccoides
CGTGGGCGGGCAGCGACAGCGGGGTGGCGGCTACTGGATGAGCGGAGGCCCGGGCGCAGGCGACGCGCGGGTGCCGCGGGGGCGTGGCCACGGGCGCGCGGCTGTGCGAGCGGGCGAGCGCGTGTAGGGGCCACGGTGCGCGTGCGGGATGAGGCCGCGGCCGGGAGCGCGCACGGGCGAGCAGGGGAGGAGAGGAGAGGCTCACGGCGGTTCACTGGGATCGGGTCAATGGGGCGCGAGGTGGAGGTCGGGGACGTCGCGACGGAGAGGAGGCAGGCCCGAACATTTTTGTTTTAACTTTTGAAAAGTTTGATGTTTGACATTATTTAATTTTTTGAATTTGAAAAGCTTTGATCCAATGCGAGATTAGCAACAGTAACCGGGGTGACGTGTCACTGTTAACATGGGATTATTGTAGCATGATTATCCGGGCGTTACAACTGATAAATGTCGAAAGAAGAAGCCAAGAGCCCAAAGGGCGGACACCATCCCCAAGAAGCCTAAAGACTTATCAGAAGTTATTTGTTTACATTGCAGGGAAACAGGACACTATGCTAATAAATGTCCCGACAAGATGAAATATGGAGGTAAGTAGTTGAGAATTTAATATTGGTAATAAGTGTAGTAGGAAGCATTTTTTTGGGGGATATGGAGTTGAGTGATGGAATGGAAGTTTGCGATATTGTAATGAATTCATCAAATCAATAAAGTTCTTGTGTCATGATTTCATACGCTGAATCTTTATGAGTAATTAGTCAATGAAGAAAGATTTTGACCATTTTCGAGGATATGAGAAAAATGGTCTATGGATGAAATTGTGCATGTCCAGGGTGGTAGTACCCCGTGAGGGCACTTAACCCTTGGTAACGATAATGATATTCCACGGAGTGGATTTCGGATAAAATAAGCATAATTTTTATCTCGATATGTGGGATACCCCAAGAATATGAAGGGATGAAGCACTATTGGATATAAAGGAGGTATAAAGTTGGAGCAATTGTAATTCTATGATGAGTCTGAGTAACATGTCTTAGTTTGGTGCCAATACAAGGAAGAGAGACAATACAATTGGATGGATTTAAGAAATGCTCGGAAGCTAGATGTTGGAAATATGATCAGTTGCCCCAATGATGAGTTCAAGGTTTACAAGTGATGGGATGAGCCGTAACCCACAGGCCCTAGGACCTGCCAAGAAGCAAGTAAACTCTTGCTGAAGGAAAAAAAACCTAGAAGAGATTACGACCTTACCCACCAACGATTTTATATGAGTAACGCAAAACCTGAGAGTTGTGAAGGAATGATAGATGTTTGTTTGGCTTGCAGAATCAATGGATTTATCCGAACTTGGTTCATCGACAAGAGAAATTCTGCAATGCTTGTGCGGATGACCGAGTGTTGGAATGCGACATTCACTAAACCATGTACAAGGTAATGATTTGGGTGCGAGATGGATTGATCACCATACCGACTTACTCTTATTATTCACCTTGCTATATGGGATGGTAAATCTGAGTGACTTGCCTTAGTAGAGAGACGACGATCAAAACCTTGTTTAAATTTTAGAATGGTATAAGTATATTCCTTGGTACAAGGCAGCTGCTGCCAATCGTAGGTTATACGGTGAGGTTCAAGCCCAGACCCATTTTCTGCAGGGACCTAGTCAAATTGTTTGATGACCACCATGAGATATCGATAGTTGTTTAGTATTAGCGCCAGACCGGTCAGCTAAGAAGACCCAGTCTCGGAATAACCTTACCAAGGTGAAAGGGCATAAGTATTGAGGAAAAGGTTATGCCACTACCGAAAGAGCCCCAAAAAGGAATTTTCCGAGAATCTGAGAAGATCAACACTGTCAACAATAAGGATGGAGTATATGAGTTTTGATGGAGCTGTAACACTGCTTCTAAGGGTGGTAGTACCCGAGACCCCGGAGATGATCGAGGGATTTTGAGAAGACCCCAAACCTAACCTATTTATTCCTAGCCTCTCCGAATCTCGAGGACGATATTCGTTTTAAGGGTGGTAGGTTTGCAACATCCCAAAATTCTAAATTTTGGAATGTTATATTAAATAAATAGATTTGTTTGATTGTGGTGTGGTTGCTTGTGTGAAATTCGAAACTTTTTGAAAGTTAAATGAGAGGGAATAAAATGACTTTCCCAAAACTTTCACCTTGTTTTCTGATCTCCAAGAATTCAAATTTATTTCATCACAGACCCTAGAGAGAAGATGACATGACTTCTTCCATTTAAATAAATGAAAAGGGTTGTTGAAAAGATTTGAATTTCATTTGGAAATATTTCAAATTTAGAAACTTTAAGCAACTCAATGATTTTCATGAGAGAAGACAAAATGACTTCTTCAAAACATATGAAATATGAGTTGGAAGTTTAAAAGAATCAAATTTAAAGTCCCTTTGAAATTATTTTCAATTTGGAGTTATTTGGGTTTTATTCAAATTATTTTTCTCCAAAAATAAAATAAGTGGAAAATAGGGTAAAATGATTCCCTATGTTAGAAAATTGGAGAGAAATAATTTTGAAATCATTTTGGTATTTCTAAAATGATTTTTATTGGGTTTTATTATAGAAGTAGCACTATTTGAATTATTTGAATTTTTGTGGGTTTTATTTGACACTACAAAAATGTTCAAGTTATAGAAAATCTTTTTCTGAAAATTTAGGTATATAATAGGGATAATTCTATTTCTCCCCCTAACTTGAACCCACACCTGGCATTTACCCCTAAATTTCGAGTATGCTCAAAAATACCCCTGCGCCGTTAGGTGGTGTTATAGAAATACCCCCGAGCGCAATTTCTGTTAGGTCAAAGGGGTTTGACCATGTGCTTTGTCCAAAATGCCCCTGGATGGTACTAGTCCACATTTCGGTAAAGAAAAAAAAACTAAGTCAAAGTTAGACTAGTCAACAGAGACCGGTCAAATTTGGTTTTGGAGGCCCACATGTCATTCTCTCTTTAAAGTTTTTATAATTGTTTTATAGTTAGTAAGGGGCCCAAGAGTCAGTGGAACGCTTAACTGGAGGGTTAGCCTAAATCGTTTTTTAACGATAGCGGCTAAACGCCGGCGCGCGGCGACATACGGGAGTATGCCGGAGAGGTCTGTGGGCTTCAGAGCGGTCCTGCGAGGATGCGGGCATGAAGACGAACTAGACTGAGTTGGTTGGAGACCGTGCAGTGGCTGTGAGGATGGGCAATAGTGAGCTCGAGCAACGACGATGGGCGGCGCTCATGGGGAGAGGTTCTCGGCGATGCAGGGAAGCTCGAGGGTGCACCAGGACAGTTGAGAGGTTGCCTTGGAGCTGAGTAACAAGGGGGAATCCTCCTAGATTCATGGCTAGAGGAGATCGGGCAGCGGCCGCAATCCACCGGAGTTGGGAAAGACGATGAGTGAGCCATCGATTTCGGGTGCCTCGGTCTGATTTATCCTCCTGGAAAACAGATCCGGAAGTGCTCCATCTAATCGGCTGCAAACCACGCCTGCGAGCCTAAAGCTGGCCACCGCCGTCGGATGTTGGGCGCCGCCGGAGGTGAGCGAGAGAGAGACACAGAGAGGTAAGAGAGAATACAGTTTTTTTTTACTTTTTTGGTGGGTCCACCTGTAAGTGACAGAGGGGGTGAGGTAGAGAGTGAGAGAGTTTCTTCTTTTCTTTTTCCTAGGGAAGGTCCCACCTATAAGTGCCATATGCGTATAGGGGCAAAACTGGCCAGAAAATGTCCCGTAGCCAGTCAAACGCCTTTGACCACACAGAAATGGTATGGAAGGGTATATCTATAAGAAGCTTTGACGGAAGAGGGGCGTTTTTGAGCATACTCAAAATTTAGGGGTAAATGCCAGGTGTGGGTTCAAGTTTGGGGGAGAAATGGAATTGTCCCTATATGATATGCCTATATATAAAAAGGTGTGGGTTCAAGTTTGGGGGAGAAAGGAAAAAAACTACGCATGCGCCTGGAACTAACTGTCGCCTACGTGCGCAGCATAGTGGCATCGGGCACCCCATCATTTTATTTTTTCTCTTCTTTCCTACATGGGCCAGGACCAGCCAACCTTTTTTTTATTTGACCGAAATTTGTTTTTAAAAAAACTATAGCGCGCCGCCGGGCCTAACTTTTAGCCCATGATTTTTTTCAAATTTCATCTACGTACATTTATGTTTAGTCCCACATTGCCTAGCCTTTGACTCCTAAAACTCTTTTCACCTATAAATATAGACCCATAGAGCCTCCAAAAATAATTCGATTTGCGTTAAATTAATATTTGGTTTGACTAGATTCATTAAAGAAAAATATTTTTTCTCCTCTCCAACGGGGCTTCTGAAAATTATCTCTTCTCTCCGAAGTCGTCCTTTCTCTACCTTATAAAGGTATCTTTCTTCATTATACTTTTGTACTTTACTTTTGTCTAGACTAGTACAGTAGAATAATTAGATTATCAATTAGTCTCTGTATTTATACATTAAACCTAGAATTCTTTTAGCCGTAGCTGTTTTTTCTTCCGTAAAACAACTTGGCCCTGATTTTTCAAATAGCCATAATATTTTACTCGTACATCCAAATTAGATGAAACCAACGCCTATAGTTTTGTCTTGTTTTCACCTATCCAGTGAACCTGTCACATCAACTTTTTTGAAATTTACAAATTTCGAAATTTGTTCAGATTCATATTCAAACTTCTTTTGATCATAACTTGAGTTTCGTAACTCCGATTCAGTTGATTCTTTTTGATATTTGAAGCTCCTGGCATAAACTTTCTGATAAGGCCAAATCCACCCAATTTTGGTACTGTTAGAAATTGTTTTCTGTTGCAAGAGTTAATTGCTTGTTTTCGAAGTTTTCTGAAGTCTTTTCTTTGATTCTTTTGCATGAGTGCTTATGTGTGGTTACTATTGCTTGCTTACGATAGATTGAACGGAGTGTGACGAGTAGAACTATCAGGAGTTATGAGTGCGAATCATCTTCATCAACAATACAAGGCAAATTCACACTTTGATCATATTTTTCATACCCAATCTTTATGCATTAGTTTCACTCTCAAACATTGCATGAGTAGGATGTGATAACATGTGGGTATTTGGGAAGTAGTTGATGAGGTAGGAACCTACTGTCTTATACTCAGACCCCTGGGTGTTACTACGTTATGCTTACACTTCTATGCTATGCTCGTAGACGTTGTTTGGTTTTGAGAGAATTCATGAAAGTTGTGAGAGTTATTGTTAACTAAGGTTTAGCTTAAGGTGTCTACTTTAATACACATCTGGGTGGATTGGTTTGGGGCACCCTGGAGTACCCAGTGGTTTGCCCGGGCACCTGGAGAACCCAGTGCTTGCCCAAGGGGATCCCAGAGTACCCGTGTGATCACCCTATGGAATGCCACCCAGGCTCAAAGGGATCATAAGATTATTCATGCTAGAAACTTCTGTTTGCAGCTACAAGCTATTATGGGCTCTAACATAGTTGAGTATGTTGCATGACCTCTTTCAGTGGTGGGCTAGCAGATGTAGGGAAAGTAGGTGTAACTGTCCACCCAGAGTAAAGAGTTAATGTTTATGAAAGACTGTGTCTCGGTCATCCGTTTCTCAAACACCATGTAGTGCGAGAAATCCAACGGAGGAGATCGATTCTTGCAGGGCAAAGTGCGCAAACCTCTGCAGAGTTTATGTAGCGACCCGACCCGAATGGATCAAGTCTCTGTGCTTAAGTGTCATCCCTGGATCAGTATGCTGACACACACAATACTCGAGGATTTATAACAGAGGTAAATCACATGTATAAGTAACGTAAATACTATTACCTCAAATCCAAAATAGCGGAAGTTACAAGGTTGTGGATTCCCATCAACACCAACGGCAAAGTTGAGTGTAGAAATCGTAACCCTAACGTATCACTTACTCATCGTAAGAAACCTGCAACAAGAGACGTTGCAGCCTGAAACGGGTCAGTACATTGAATGTACTGGCAAATTCACACCATAGAGAAAATGATGAACAATGGCTATCACTATATGCATATATGGCTGGTGGAAAAGCTCTATGGTTATAAGGTTTTTGCGTAAAGCCAATTTTTCCCTACTGCAAAGGAATAAATTTTATTTAACTATCATGGTGGTTGTTGAACATTGAGAATGGTTGACAGCATTCTCAATCCCAATTAAGTAACATCATTAAACCCAACAATATTCATTTAAAGTAACGTGATGAGATCAACAGGATAATCCAAGAACTAGATACTCAAGATGTCCATAACCGGGGACACGGCTAATCATGATTAGTTTGTTACACTCTGCAGAGGTTTGCGCACTTTTCCCCACAAGACTCGATCTCCTCCGTTGGTTTTCTCGCACTACATGGTGTTTGAGAAACGGATGACCGAGACATAGCCTTTCAGAAGCGCTAGCACCTTACGTCGGATAGACCGGTACACCTACTTTCCCCTACATCTGCTAGTCTACCCTGTAAGAGTTCGCACGACTTAATCAACTATGCCAGAGCCCATAATGGCTTGTGGCTGCACATGGAAGTTTCTATTATGAATAATCTCAAGATCCCTTTGAGCCTGGGTGGCAGACCGTAGGATGATCGCACGGTATATCCCCGGGATCTCCTAGGACAACACTGGTATATCCCCAAGTGTCCGGGCAAGTCCACTGGTATATCCCCAGGGTGCCCCTAGCAATCCACCCAGATGTGTATTCAAGTTGCCACCTTAAGTTGAACCATTAAATAACAATCTCACATCTATCATGGATTTCACTCATACCCAAACCACGTCTACGAGCATAGCATGGCAATATAAGCATAACGTAATAGTAACTCCCAAGGGTTTGATAATAAACAGGTAATAGGTACTACCTCAACTACTTCCCATCCCACAATTTAATTAGATCCTAATCATGCAATGTTTGAGGATTGATCTAATGCAATAAATACTGGGTATGAAAGGGATACGATCAAAGTGTGAACTTGCCTGCAATGTTGATGAAGATGATTCACACTCAAAACTCTTGATAGTTCTACTTGTCACACTCCGATCAATCTATGGTAAGCAAGCAATAGTAACCACACATAAGCAATCACTCAAAAGATCGGGAAGAACGAAGAAAACAATTCGGAAACATCAAAACCAAGAAAATAACTCTTCCAACATAAAACAATTTCTAACAGTACCAAAATTATGTGAATTTGGCCTTATCAGAATGTTTAGGTCAAGAGCTTCGATTTGCAAAAAGAATCAACTCAAACGGAGCTACGAAACTCAAGTTATGATCAAATGAAGTTTGAATTCAAATCTGATCTAATTCAAATTTTAAACTTTTCAAAAACATGTTTGAGTTGTATTAATGGATAGAGGGGATCATAACGAAGAAGTGGGCATTGGTTTCGTTGGATTTGGACAAACGGTGTAAAAGTTATGCTTGTTTGAAGAATAGGGACTATTCTGTAAATAAAGTATTCACATCCTGGTCCCTGGCCGAAATAATAAGAAAAAGGAAAAATCTATCGAGCGAACGCCCGCTACAGAACCTAAACCGACGAAAACCGTTCGCTAAGGAGATCTAAACAGTGAACGTTCGCAAAATAACTAGATTTAAAAAAAACGGGTTCTTAAGCAAAACCGAAGAAAACCTAAACCTAAAAGAAAACTAGTGAACCGGGGGCGGTTTTATACCGGTTCGGGGCGGTTCTTTGGTGAAAAACCGGAGACTCTCCGGCGAGGTTGCGGACTTCGGCGAGTCCGGCGAGCTCCGGCGTCGGCGGATCTGGCGCGGCAGCGAGGCGGCAAGGGCGGAGGCTACGCGGGCAGCGGCGGTGCGACGCGGCAAGGCGGCGAGGCGCATCTGCGGCGTCACGGCAAAGCAGCAGCAGCTAGCAGCGCCAGCGACGATGTGCGTCAGCGGCGCGGGCAGCCAGCAGCGGCGGGAGGCGGCGGTTGCGGGGAGAGGAGAGAGAGAGGAGGCCCGGGGCTCCGGATTTTATAGGAGGGAGGAGGGGCGGCGAGAAGCTTGGAGGAGGGGGCAAGGGCGGCGCGGAGTCCGGCCATGGGACGACGGCGGCGCGTACTGGCTCGGGACTTCATCCCGAGCATGGGGAAGGAGGAGCTGGGCCGTGGCCTGGCGCTGGGCTGGGCCGGCCCAGTCGGCGAGGGAAGTTCTTTTTTTTAACATTATTTTCCAGACAAATAAAATGATAAAAGCAAAATAAATAAAAATATAATATAGGCATATTATATATCAAAATTTTCAGAAAAAGATTTTCTATGACATGAACATTTTTATAACTTCAAATAAAATCCACACAAATTCAGATAAATCAAAGAGTGCTACTGGTCTATTAAAATCCAACTAAAATCATTTAAAAAAAATACCAAAATGATTTCAAATTAATTTTTCTCCAAGTTTTTATTGTAGGGAATGATGTTACCCTAATTTCCATATATTCATTTTTGGAGAAAAATAATTTGAATAAAACTCAAATAACTCCAAATTGAAAATAAATTCAAAAGAACTTTGAATTTAATTCTTTGAAACTCCCAACTCATATTTCATATAATTTGAAGAAGTCCTTTTATCTTCTCTCATGAAAATCATTGAGTTGCATAAAGTTTCAGAATTGGAAATAGTTTCCAAATGAAATTCAAATATTTTCAACACCCCTTGTCATTTAAATAAATGGAAGAAGTCATGTCATCTTCTCTCCAGGGTTTCGTGATGAAAAAAAAGTATTTGAATTCACGGAAAGCAAAATGCAAAAATGAAAGTTTGGGAAAGTCCTTTTATTCCCTCTCATTTAACTTTCAAAAAGTTTCAAATTTCACTCACTTTCAGACAATCAATCAAACAATCAATCAAATCTATCTATTTATTATAACATTCTAAAATTTAGAATTTTGGGATGTTACAAACCTACCACCCTTAAAATGAATCTTGTCCTCGAGATTCGGAGAGGCTAACAAGAAAAGGTTAGGGTTTGGGGGTCTCCTCAAATTCCATCAATCATCACCGGGGTCTGGGGTGCTACCACCCTTAGAAACATGGTTACGGTCCCATCAATACTCATATACTCCATCCTTATTCTTGATGGGGCCTGTCTTCTCAGATTCTCGACAAATTCCTTCTCTGGGCTCTTCCAGTAGTGGCATAACCTTTTCCTCATTTCTTCTGCCCTTTCCTCTTGGTAAGGTTATTTCGAGATTGGGTCTTCTTAGCTGACCGGTCTGGCGCCAATTCTAAACAACTATCGATATCTCATGGTGGTCAACCATTTATGGTTTCTCCTGCAAGAAATGGGTCTGGGTGATCCTCACCGTATAACCTACAGTTGGCAAAGCTGCCTTGTACAAGGGAAAAATACCTGTACCATTCTAAGGCTTAAACAAGGTTTTGATCATCGTCTCTCCACTATAGGTAAGTCACTCAGATTTACCATCCCATATAGCAAGGCGAATAATAAGAGTAAGTCGGTATGGTGATCAATCCATCCCGCACCCAAATCATTACCTTGTATACGGTTTAGCGAATCTCGCATTCTAACACTCGGTCATCCTCACAAGCATTGCAGAATTTCTCTTGTCGACGAACTAAGTTAGGATGATTCCATGGATTCTGCAAGCCAAACAAACATCTATCGTTCCTTCATAACTCTCAGGTTTTGTGTTACTCCTATAAAATTGTCTGCCGATAAAACGTCGTATCTTCCTCCAGGGTTTTTCATTCAGCAAGAATGTGCTTGCTTCTTGGCAGGTCTTGGGGCCTGTGGGTTATGGCCCATCTCATCACTTGTAGACCTTGAACTCATCATCGGGGCAACTGATCGTTATTCCAACATCCAACTTCCTAGTATTCTTAAATCCATCCAATTGTACCGTCTTCCTTCCTTCTATTGGCACCAAACTAGGACATGATTACTCAGACTCATCATGGAGTTTCCATTGATCCATATTTCTAACATCATACCTCCTTTATATCCAATAGTAATTCATCTCTTCATCCTCGTGGGATATCCCTCATATCGAGGTAAAAACTTATACTTATGAAGTCCATATTCCACTTCGTGGAACATCAGTATCCTTTTCGGGGTCAAGTGTCCTTACAGGGGAATATTGGCCATCTCTGCATGGCACTCCTTCAACTAGGAAACGTGAAACGCATCTTGAACTCCTGACAGTCCTTCGGGTAACTCAAACTTGTAGGCCACTTCTCTCATACGCTCCAAAACTCGGTATGGTCCTACAAATCTCGGGGCTAACTGTCCCTAATATCCAAATCGTTTAACTCCTCGCAGAGGGGTCACACGAAGACATGCTCTATCTCCAATTTCATAGACTACCTCCTTGAGTTTTTGAGTCTACATAACTCTTCTGCCTGGACTGAGCTACCTTCAGTCTATCTCGAATCAACTTAACATTATCTTCTGACTCCTTGATCACATTTGGTCCAAACAACTGACAATCTCCAACTTCATCCCACATACTCTTGGGGCATCACACATATCGAGACAAAACTCGTATTCATTTTTGTTCGAAATCCACTCAGTGGAGTATCCTTATCTTTTCCAGGGGTCAATGGTTCTTACAGGGTACTACCACCCTTAAAATGCACAAATCTTCCATAGACCATATTTCTCATATCCTCAAAATGGTCAAAATCCTTCTTCATAGAGTAACAACTCATAAAATCCATATCAGTACCAACGATGCTACTTTATTCATTCTCAAATGATTACAATCTCTCGCTTTTCCATTAGATGTCTCAACTCAACACCTCAATATAAAAGAAAATGTTCTCACTTCTACTACTCCATTTCTTTTGTTGCAAACTCAACTATCTAGCACAATTTTCCTTCTCATTGGGGCATTCTCTGGCAAAGTGCCCTGCTCCATTACAACTAAAACATATTACTACTGACAGGTTTCGAGGTTTCCTTGTGATTACGTAGCCTACTTGGGTCCTTGGCTTCCTTTTTGGGCAATTGCTGAGATAGTGCCCTGACTCCTTGCACTTATAACAGGTGACATGACTCAGATCCTTCCTGGAATCCAATCTACTTCTCTTTCTGGACTTTTCCATTCCCATCAGAGATTCTATTTCCAGTGGGTCATACTCTATTTCCTCTATCGGGAATTCTACTAAATCCCCATTCAAACAATTCTGGGAGATGTGTCCTTCTTGTCCACATGAATAGCATGACTTGGTGCAGGGTTTAATTGGCTCTTCTTTGGGGGTGTCCTCCACATCTTCCTTCATCACAGGTTCTTCTAAACTTTCCATAAGGGCTCCTCTCGTTGCTTCTTTCTTCTGCTGGATGGTTCTTTGTACCATGGGGTAAATGTGACACTTAGCAGGGTAGTGGGTAGTCCCTTCACACAAGAAACAAGTGGTCTGCCTAGTTGGGCATTCTTCAGCTGGGTGACTTCCTTCACAATTAGGGCATTCATCCTTGTGTTCTTTATGGTTGTGTCCTATTTCTCCACAAAGCTTGCATGCACAAGTTTTTTTCATATCCTTTCCATAAGGCTTCAATTTCTGGGACACAAACTGAGACTTTAGCAAAGTCAACTTAAATTCTTTCCAAGTGGTTACTCCTTGCCATCCATTGATGGTTTGGTACATCCTCCACCAAGTAGCAGCACCTCTTTCAAAGCATTGAAGAGCATGCTAGGCCATATCCTTTCCGACTATAGGGTTGTTCTCCATATGATCCTCCATGTTCTGAATCCATCGGTCTGTCTCCAATTGACTCATTGGTCCCGAAAATACAAGCTCATCTCCATTCATCCTCTATTGGGTCCAAGGGTTTTGGGGTGAGATAAGAGGGATAGAGAGGGATACACACAATGCAAACAACAGTTTTTGAAAAGACAGATTTTATTGTGGCTGTCGAGAAAAACATCAAACAAATGACAGCTTACAATCATCGCATCTAACGTAGGTATATAACAGGGGTTCGGTCTTCTAAAGCTCAATAAATCTTCAATGTCTCCAAACTCTTGAAGCCTTGTTCAAGCCTCCAATGGCTTCTTCCGATCATGCTTGTCTTTCTCAAGTTCTTTTGCCAGATCCTCTCTGTTGACAAAAAGTTTCTCGTGACGTCCTTTAATATTTCTGGAGTGGCATTCCAAACTTCTGGGTTTCAACATTGGCATGAACCATGGTCCTACTGTCCTTCAGTTCCTGACAAAACTCCGGTATCTCGAGGTTGTAGCTCCTCCAGCTTGGCTACTTTCAGCTTCTAGGTCCTGAGTTTCCTCATGAAATACTTCCTTGTCAAAATACTGCTTCTTGGAGCTCCACCTTAAACTTCTTGATGTACTATTCCAGATCCTGGTGATACACCGGCTAAGGTTAAAACTTCATCTTACTAATAGGTGCTCCATCAGCCTTGTTCCATCAAATCCATTCTAAAGAAATGCATCCTTAACTCAGCACGGTGACAATAGCATCAGCGGGCGATGACATCACGGATAACCGTGTTTCTGCTCTTGTCATTCCCATGAGCTATCATTCCATAGTTGATATCTCCTGCCTTAGGGTCTTCTTTGACAAAACTTCGAGTTCTCATGCTTCATGCTCCGGTCTTTCTCCGATACACCTTGATCTCGGGTATTGACAACTTCCATAGTCTGTCAAGTTCCATAAGGGTTGCCTTCCTAGGTCACACAAATCTGGAAATTCTTCAGAGCCTTCAAATTCTACTTGTCTTCGGTCTTCAACCGTTGTAGTTTCCATTATCATAATGCATGGTAAAATCCTCTTCATTCCGAATGGTCTTACTTGTCTGATATCTTGTACTTCTTGGAGTGGTCTCATCAGTCGAATCTTCGAGTGGTCAAAAGGGAAAGGGGTATGGTTTCACTAAAGGGAATTTTTGAATAAGCTCAGAAGAGAAGAGAGGTAAAAGATCTTTTTGAAAGGGAAAGTTGTAGAGAAAAATCTTTGCTATGGGCTTGCCAGTTTTTAGGGTCACGTCCTACAGTAAACATGTGCTCTGATACCATCTTGTAGCGACCCGACCCGAATGGATCAAGTCTCTGTGCTTAAGTGTCATCCCTGGATCGGTATGCTGACACACACAGTACTCAAGGATTTATAACAGAGGTAAATCACATGTATAAGTAACGTAAATACTATTACCTCAAATCCAAAATAGCGGAAGTAACAAGGTTGTGGATTCCCATCAACACCAACGGCAAAGTTGAGTGTAGAAATCGTAACCCTAACGTATCACTTACTCATCGTAAGAAACCTGCAACAAGAGACGTTGCAGCCTGAAACGGGTCAGTACATTGAATGTACTGGCAAATTCACACCATAGAGAAAATGATGAACAATGGCTATCACTATATGCATATATGGCTGGTGGAAAAGCTCTATGGTTATAAGGTTTTTGCGTAAAGCCAATTTTTCCCTACTGCAAAGGAATAAATTTTATTTAACTATCATGGTGGTTGTTGAACATTGAGAATGGTTGACAGCATTCTCAATCCCAATTAAGTAACATCATTAAACCCAACAATATTCATTTAAAGTAACGTGATGAGATCAACAGGATAATCCAAGAACTAGATACTCAAGATGTCCATAACCGGGGACACGGCTAATCATGATTAGTTTGTTACACTCTGCAGAGGTTTGCGCACTTTTCCCCACAAGACTCGATCTCCTCTGTTGGTTTTCTCGCACTACATGGTGTTTGAGAAACGGATGACCGAGACATAGCCTTTCAGAAGCGCTAGCACCTTACGTCGGATAGACCGGTACACCTACTTTCCCCTACATCTGCTAGTCTACCCTGTAAGAGTTCGCACGACTTAATCAACTATGCCAGAGCCCATAATGGCTTGTGGCTGCACATGGAAGTTTCTAGTATGAATAATCTCAAGATCCCTTTGAGCCTGGGTGGCAGACCGTGGATGATCGCACGGTATATCCCCGGGATCTCCTAGGACAACACTGGTATATCCCCAGGTGTCCGGGCAAGTCCACTGGTATATCCCAGGGTGCCCCTAGCAATCCACCCAGATGTGTATTCAAGTTGCCACCTTAAGTTGAACCATTAAATAACAATCTCACATCTGTCATGGATTTCACTCATACCCAAACCACGTCAACGAGCATAGCATGGCAATATAAGCATAATGTAATAGTAACTCCCAAGGGTTTGATAATAAACAGGTAATAGATACTACCTCAACTACTTCCCATCCCACAATTTAATTAGATCCTAATCATGCAATGTTTGAGGATTGATCTAATGCAATAAAGACTGGGTATGAAAGGGATATGATCAAAGTGTGAACTTGCCTGCAATGTTGATGAAGATGATTCGCACCCAAAACTCTTGATAGTTCTACTCGTCACACTCCGGTCAATCTATGGTAAGCAAGCAATAGTAACCACACATAAGCAATCACTCAAAAGATCGGGAAGAACGAAGAAAACAATTCGGAAACATCAAAACCAAGCAAATAACTCTTGCAACATAAAACAATTTCTAACAGTACCAAAATTATGTGAATTTGGCCTTATCAGAATGTTTAGGTCAAGAGCTTCGATTTGCAAAAAGAATCAACTCAAGCGGAGCTACGAAACTCAAGTTATGATCAAACGAAGTTTGAATTCAAATCTGATCTAATTCAAATTTTAAACTTTTCAAAAACATGTTTGAGTTGGATTAATGGATAGAGGGGATCGTAACAAAGAAGTGGGCGTTGGTTTCGTTGGATTTGGACAAATGGTGTAAAAGTTATGCTTGTTTGAAGAACAATGACTATTCTGTAAATAAAGTATTCACATCCAGGTCCCTGGCCGAAATAATAAGAAAAAGGAAAAATCTATCGAGCGAACGCCCGCTACAGAACCTAAACCGGCGAAGACCGTTCGCTAAGGAGATCTAAACAGTGAACGTTCGCAAAATAACTAGATTTAAAAAAATAGGTTCTTAAGCAAAACCGAAGAAAACCTAAACCTAAAAGAAAACCGGTGAACCGGGGGCGGTTTTATACCGGTTCGGGGTGATTCTTTGGTGAAAAACCGGAGACTCTCCGGCGAGGTTGCAGACTCCGGCGAGCTCCGGCCTCGGCGGATCTGGCGCGGCAGCGAGGCGGCAAGGGCGGAGGCTACGCGGGCAGCGGCGGTGCGGCGCGGCAAGGCGGCGAGGCGCAACTGCGGCGTCGCGGCAGAGGCGGCAAAGCAGCAGCAGCTAGCAGCGGCGGCAGCGATGTGCGTCGGCGGCGCGGGCAGCCAGCAGCGGCGGGAGGCGGCGGTTGCGGGGAGAGGAGAGAGAGAGGAGGCCCGGGGCTCCGGATTTTATAGGAGGGAGGAGGGGCGGCGAGAAGCTTGGAGGAGGGGGCAAGGGCGGCGCGGAGTCCGGCCATGGGACGACGGCGGCACGTACTGGCTCAGGACTTCGTCCCGAGCAAGAGGAAGGAGGAGCTGGGCCGTGGCCTGGCGCTGGGCTGGGCCGGCCCAGTCGGCGAGGGAAGTTCTTTTTTTTAACATTATTTTCCTGACAAATAAAATGATAAAATCAAAATAAATAAAAATATAATATAGGCATATTATATATCAAAATTTTCAAAAAAAGATTTTCTACGACATGAACATTTTTATAACTTCAAATAAAATCCACACAAATTCAGATAAATCAAAGAGTGCTACTGGTCTATTAAAATCCAACTAAAATCATTTAAAAAAAATATCAAAATGATTTCAAATTAATTTTTCTCCAAGTTTCTATTGTAGGGAATCATGTTACCCTAATTTCCATATATTTATTTTTGGAGAAAAATAATTTGAATAAAACTCAAATAACTCCAAATTCAAAATAAATTCAAAAGAACTTTGAATTTAATTCTTTGAAACTCCCAACTCATATTTCATATAATTTGAAGAAGTCCTTTTGTCTTCTCTCATGAAAATCATTGAGTTGCATAAAGTTTCAGAATTGGAAATATTTTCCAAATGAAATTCAAATATTTTCAACACCCCTTGTCATTTAAATAAATGGAAGAAGTCATGTCATCTTCTCTCCAGGGTTTCGTGATGAAAAAAAAGTATTTGAATTCACGGAAAGCAAAATGCAAAAATGAAAGTTTGGGAAAGTACTTTTATTCCCTCTCATTTAACTTTCAAAAAGTTTCGAATTTCACTCACTTTCAGACAATCAATCAAACAATCAATCAAATCTATCTATTTATTATAACATTCCAAAATTTAGAATTTTGGGATGTTACAGTTTACAAACTAATCATGATTAGCCGTGTCCCCGGTTATGGACATCTTGAGTATCTGGTACTTGAATTATTGATTTGATCTCATCACTCTAAATTAATTTGATGGGTGTTAATGATTATTTTAATTGGGATTGAGTTGGAAGAACTTTCTCAATGATGTTTCAACTACCATGATAGTTAAATAAAACATATTCCTTTATTGTAGGAAAAAATTAGCTTTATGCAAAAAATTAAACTTAGAGCCTCCACCAGCCAAATATGCATGTAGTGATAGCCATTATTCAGCATTGCTCTATAGTGTGAAATTGCCAGGACATTCAATGTACTGACCTACATGGCTACAACGTCTCATGTTGCAGGAATATTACGACGAGTAAGTGATACGTTAGGGTTACAATTTCTACACTCAACTTTGTCGTTGGTGTTGATGGGAATCTACAACCTTGTTGTTACTTCCTCTATTTGGATTGAGGTAATAGTATTTACGTTACTTTACACATGTGATTTACCTCTGTTATAAATCCTCAAGTACTGTGTGTGTCGGCATACCGATCCAGGGATGGCACTTAAGCACAGAGACTTGACCGTCTGAGGTCGAGTCGCTACAACTATCTTTGCTATGCTAGTTGTCTCGATGCTATCGCTATGTCGCGCTACCTACCACTTGTTTATCAAGCCTCCCAAATTGCCATGATAACCTCTAACATTTTCCACCATCACAACAAACCGTTGTTTGGCTATGTTACCGCTTTGCTCAGCCCCTCTTATATCGTTGCTAGTTGTAGGTGCAGTTGCAGTTTGTTCCATGTTCAGACATGGATATTATGGGATATCACAATATCTCTTATTTAATTAATGCATCTATATACTTGGTAAAGGGTGGAAGGCTTAGCCTTATGGCTGGTGTTTTGTTCCACTCTTGCCGCCCTAGTTTCCGTCATACCAATGTTATGTTCCTTGATTTTGCGTCCCTAACACGATGAGGGTTTATGGGCCCCTCTTGATAGTTCACTTTGAATAAAACTCTTCCATAAAGGCCCAACATTGGTTTTAACATCTTCCATAATCATACTTGAACCTAATAATTAATTGGCATAGGGCATCGCGAACCCGAGGTTTTTTCTCCATACAGGGGGCCAGTGCTGATGGTGTTGGTCCCAAACTAGAGCACCGTGCGGGACCGCCCCTAGGCAACTTGGGGTATGTTGGTACCTGTACGCTTAGCTCATCCATCGTGGCCTGAGACGAGACACGCGTGGCTACTATCAGGGTGTTGGCACGTCGGAGGTCTTGCTGGACTTGTTTTACCATTGTCGAAATGTCTTGTGCACCAGGATTCTGAGTCTGATCGGAGGGTCCTGCAATGAAGGATTGTCTCCGCGGATTGTGAGCTTGTAATGGGCTAAGTTGGGACACCCCTGCAGGGTTTAAACTTTCGAGAGCCGTGCCCGCGGTTATGTGGCAGATGGAAATTTGTTAATATCCGGTTGTAGAGGACTTAAAGTAAACTCTTTTAAAATACACCAACCGCGTTGTGTAACCGTGACTGTCTCTTTTCGGGGAAGTTGAGAAGAGAACATGGTTGGGTTATGTTTGGACGTAAGTAGTTCAGGATCACTTCTTGATCATTACTAGTTTGCGACCGTTTGCGTAGTTTCTCATCTTACTCTTGTACTCATGAGTAGCCACCATACTTTTCTTAGTCGCTACTGCAACCTCACCACTTTACCCCTCATTACCCATTAAGCTTTGCTAGTCTTGATACCCATGGTAATGGGATTGCTGAGTCCTCGTGGCTCACAGATTACTACAACAACAGTTGCAGGTATTGGTAAAGCGAAGCTTTGACGTGAGAGCGATACTTGCTTGTCTTGGAGTTCTTCTGCTTCTTCCCCTTCGATCAAGGGAATAGGTTTCGGGTCGGGGAGCCTGGGCTAGCAGGGTGGATGTCGTTCTTCTTTTTCGTTTGATTTCATCCGTAGCCGGATCCTGCTCTTCTATATGATGATTGCTATGTATTGATGTGTTGATGTATTCATGTTGTAGCTTGTGGCAAGTGTAAGCCTTTACCTTGTATTCTCATCTATTCAGTACATGGTATGTTGTAATGATACCCACCTTGCTATGTGCTCGAAATGCGGTTGTGCCCCAATCATGAGTTCATCACGTGATTGGGATAGAATCGCATCTTGGGCATTACAGAAGGGGCCGGATGTCCGGGGCTTCTGGAGGAGCCAGATGTCCAGGGTGATGGCCGGATGTCCGGGCTGCGCTGGTCCTTTCCAGTGCTCTCTGGATAGCCGATGCCGGATTTGCGGGGCAAGGGCCGGATGTCCGGCTGCTGTAGCAGCAGGCTCTTCTTCCTTCTCCTTCCTTTGCTCCCGCGCACACTTGGCCTTGGTTCTTGGGCTCTCCATGGTCTCCTCGGATGTACTTGAGTATGCACAAGGTCCGCGCTTGAAGTAGCATCCATGTTTTACATGCGAAAAGGGAAGATTCCGAAAGGAGCGAGTTCACCTTAGGTCCAATGGCGTATGCTCGAGGTCTCATTGTATGGACACCTGGGGCTTGGGGAGTAGTCGTAGTGTACATGGGGATGATCATAGGATGCTCCGCGTCATCTTCCCTCCCTTGGGAAAGATCCAACCTCAGATCGAACACCTCATCACCATGGAAACGGTTGTTGTGGACGGACTTGTAGTTGGACGAAGTGGAAGACATAGCGCAATCCAAGTACTCCAAGGTGACTCCCAAGTGGTACACATGCAAAAAGAGCAAACACAAACGACACTTGGAAATACAATGGTTAGCGCACACAAGGTGTCCATCAAGTAAACATGAGTCCATTCGGCAAGATTGTTTGTGACAAAGCGCATGAAGCTTAGTAAGATGATATAGAATGATATGCAAAGCATTCATGGGAGCAAAAGCATTCATTGTGCACACAAATGTATTGTATGTGATCAATCCAACCATTGTGCAAAATGATGTCATAATGGGACGGTGTATCAAAATCATGAACATGGTAATTGGTGCTCAATGTGACTATGTGATCATCCAATTGATGGTAGGCAATATGATGATGATGATGTATGAATATGCCATCAAGGAAGATCACAACAAATTTGCTTAGGAAGTGCATAAGCTCATATATATTGGATGACATAGAAATACAAGATGCAACAAGGCAATCATAATGTGAGTCAATCCATGCATAAGATGCAAATTTGTTATGGGTGGTGTTGTACCATAGCTCGATGTCGTGGCACTCCTCAACTTGAAGGGGCATAGGGTCCATCCACAATGTCGGTCCTCCATTCAATATATGTATCATGTAGATAACAAGAAAGAGGCAACAATTAAAGAATGACCCATCCAATATGTGTATTTGAGAATGGCTCAAAGGGAATGAGTTCACCTTTATGAGGATGTCGAAAATGTCGGTGTTTTGCATCATGTACGCCTTCACATGACCAAGGCGTTTCATGACGGTGCCACCTTGTGAATCCTTCAAAATGAAAGAACATGACAAACACTCGGAAAAACAAATGAGGTTAGTGAAAATGCAACACCTATCATTCGAATGGTGAGATACCCAACAAGTGTTTTCATCATTCTTATCGTAAGAAAGGACAAGGTGTGGTATGGTATGAAAGCATATGATGCAACTACAACCAAAGACATTAGGCTCAAGTAAACAAGCATGCTTCACAAGTAATATGTCCAAGTCTCCATGATCAATAAGCATAGCAAGTTGGCACTCAATATAAGGTGATATGAGAGATGCAACTAATGGAGACAAGAGACAATGATCAAGACAAATCAAGTGAGAGGCATGAACATATATGTCATCAACCCAAGAAAGCGAGTAAGAATGGAACATGGGTGATGCAACAAAGCAAGCAATCATAGTGATCAAGTCAAGTGAGCTAGTAGTGCAAAGATGCAACATACTAGAAGGGATCATGTTAAGCATGTCATGTGTGCAAATGATGGGCATGAATAATGCACAAGACATATCACAAGCATGAAGGCAAGATATGAGCAAAATATCATTAATGTATTAGCGAGAGGCCATATGTAAATAGAAATGGGACATCATGACTCTCCCAACACAACAAGCATCAATAGCATGGGGCACAAAGAAATCATGGCAATAGCTACTAGTATCTCCACCAAGCATGCAAATACACATAGAAGTAATATAATGGTGAACCATATGTAAGTGCAAGCATGGGTTACAATTGCATGGCAAAGACATAGAAATAGGCATAACATGCAAAGTGAACATGATATAATGGGCATAAGGTGACAAATGGTAAATAGCCCAAAGCCATGTAAGATCCAAGTAAAAGGAATGCACGAAGTCATTGCGTGAAGAGAACGGTGGTAAGAATAGTCCACGGGATCCCAAATCATAGTTGCTCTCGAGTGCTCGTTTCGTCAACTCTTGGGATTGAGAGGTTGACGAGTATACGTGAGTACCTACACAAAACAAAGGCAAAAGGAAAATTGTGTGTGCGTGGTATATGTACACATCATCCATCATGATGCGCACGTGCATGTGTTGGTTAGCACAAAATATCCAATGCTCAAATAAATGAGATGCGTGATATAGAAACATGTCATCCATCATGAGAGGTTTGTTATTATGTATAGCATAATGGAGACTGTTGTGTAATGCATCATGAGAAATATGTAGAGCATTGTTATTCATGGAATGCATATGGTGCAAGCAATTATGGGAAGCATGCAAAGGATAGGATGTATCAAAATCTCCTAATATGTAAGAGGAAACTATGGGGGTCTCCTCATGAGCATTAGTGGAAACATCACGTGGAGAATATTGGCAACATCCAAAACAAGGCATATTTGGAACAACGTGATCATGGCATGGCATAGTAGATGAATTGTGCAAATCATGTAAAGGAAGCATGGCAATATTATCACATGAAAAACAAAAGCCAATGACCATCATCTTGTCATCTATACCATAAGTGCAAATGGGATTTATTTTAATGGGGCGTGCATAGTTAGTATGTTGAGATTGAAATGATGCACTATGGGAGATCTCACTCATAGCATATGACAAGTTTAAAGGATTATCAAACATGAAGTGACCAATATAATTTTCACACGATATCCTATGGAGCATAGCATCACAACTAGGCAAATCAACATGCTCATCATCATATTCATCATAAATGGGTAAGTCATGACATGAGTAATTCGCACTAGCATGAAGCATGGGTGGATCAACATCATGCAAGCAATCATTGGTGAGATAGTCCACTAGTGGGACAAGAGAAGTACCATCACCTATGTTACCTTTAGAGCATCGCTCATGTGTTGTATGTGAGGTGTCGAAGATCCACTCGTTGTCATCTTCATCTTGATGGAACCATCTGGGGGTGCATCTTCTTCCACCATGGCCATCATCGTCTCCATTGGAGGTATGGACTCGTCGAGGATAGGCATGTCGTCATGTAGGAGACCTAGCACCAAAAAAGAGAACACACTCGATGTATAGGTTAAGTCGTTAGAAATCATAGTGGCCTCTCATGCCGTGTCAACTATCTCACTAACTAGGTGTTGTGGCTCACTCACTCCCTCTTGGATGCTCTCACTCCTATGGTTGGTGGAGTCACTCAAATGGCCCTCAACCTCACATAGGATGTGTGGCATGCTCTCAAGTGTGGGGCTAGTGGTGGTCACACTCATCCTCTCATAGGAAATGCACTCAATGTCACATATGGTGGAGTCACTCATGTCACTCATGTGGTGGTGGCTCTCCTCACATGGGAATTGGGGCATCTCTAAATATGTGGGTGTAGGAGAGATGTTGGTACAAATATCTCCATGTTCAACTCCTATCGCCGCCTTGGTTGAAGGGATAATCCCATGCTCAACCTCCTCATCCATAATGCCTCCAAAGATGAATGACGTAGGATGTGGCAAAACATCACTCTCCTCCGAGGTCAAAGAGAGGGTCTCATGTGCGCTTGCGTAGCTTGACTCAGAGTATGAGTCCAATATTTCCCCCGTCTTCATGTTGTTGAAGAGGTTCGTGCTCGTCGCCGTGTTCGAAGGGGATGGCCCTTGCTCGACCGTCTTGTCGTCGTCTTGTTGTTGGAGGCTCATATGATGTGGAACCTCATAGCTCGTTTCCATGACCGAAGGGAAATTCCCATGCTCGGCCATCTTCCTTGAGGGGCTTCTGAAGATGGGAGTGTCACCCTCGCTTGTAGGTGGTCACCTTAGACTTGATGAAGTCAATGTAGGCGTACTCGTGGGAAGTAGGAGAATATGCCATACGTCCAAAGGCGAAGATGCCTTGATAGCACTTGGCAAAGATGCCGAAGTGGTGGTGGTAGTAGCCGTAGTGTCCTCTTGGTGGTGCTTGTTTCGCGGTCTTCTCTTGTGCTCATGAAGTTTGGCCGTAGCTTGATGTAGAGCTTGTTGGGACTTGTAGGTTTGCGTGTGTCGAGCATCTTCATGATGATGGTGTCGTTGTCATACTTGAGCTCGTAGTAGATGTCATTCGTCGTCGTCGTGCACATGATGCTTGGAGGTGACTTGCCCTTCTTGGCGATTTGTATCATGAATGTCATGATGGTCGCCATGTAGATGTGGACGTGGACGAATTGCACTTGCATTGCTTGTGCGCTCCAAAGATGATCGACTTGCTCGCCGTCGCCTTGAGGATGATGAAGGGGAAGAACGGTTGATCAACAAGGTGCGAATCTCCTTCATCCTTGCATCTTCCTCCTCCTTTTCTGCGGAAAGCTTGTTATTGAGGTAGTCTCTCGTACGTAGCTCAGAGTGTCGCATGTCGATGGCGAGGTTGTAAATGCGCTCTCTCAATCTTGATTGTGCGCTTTGCATTTCTCGTTGTAGATCGAAGATTGATGATTTGGTGATGTAGTTTTTCGCGCCATTGTTGTTGTGGAAGACCGGAGATGAAATGTCTTGCCTATCCATCACAAGACTCAAGCAAATATGAGTGGGAGAAAGAGAAGAACTATACCAAATGTACCTTGACCGATGTTGAAGATGGATCAATGATCACTCAATAATGTAACAAGGAAATAGCACAATTGGTACCGATCTTGTCAATTTCTCACACCTACACAAATAAGGCTTATAGTGGAGCTCGGTGAGGATATTGGCACAAAAATTTGATGCAAAATGTTAGCAAGAGTCAATAATGTTGAAAGAGATTCAAAAATTTGCAAGTGAAACAAGTAGATCAATAGCAATATGTGGCACACGGATAGATAAATGGGGTCATGCAACCAAGGAATGAGCTCAAAATGTGGAGTCCACGGAAAATGCTCTTGTTGCACAACTCTAGAGAGACGCTAGCACGATTTCTCAATAGGAGGATACGACACTTGTGCACAACCTATAGGAGACAAAAATGCAACGACTTCTATCCCAATTATGCTATGTATATATGGTTCCCGACGTTCCTCTCAAGATGACCCAAGATGATCTTATATGCAATGTGGTATGATTCTATGGCTATTTCTTACAAGCTTCTTTGCCATCTTTCTCTTTTTCTTTGCTTAAAAGCTTATTCTCTTTTTTTTGATATGGCCACTATGTGAAATGCACAAACCAAGATATCAATTCACTACTGCAGGTTGCTGCTAATGTGACACTACAATCAGAAACCCTTCGACGAAACTGTGTGCGATGCCATAATCGCAAATGGTGGTGTAAAAAACCCATCAAAAAAGGTGCAGAACATTTGCGATGGAGGATGCATCAAACGCGATTCAGATTTTAGTTGCGTGTGCGATGCAGGGCATACGGTTCAACTCAATTAACTGTTTACGATGAGGAGGAACAAAAGAAACGAGCAACAAGATGAAGGTGTGTGCGATATACAACATACGGTTCACTCGAATGAACTGTTTGTGATCAGGCAACACAAAAGAAATGGGCAGCCAGGTGAAGGTGTGTGCGATATACAGCATACGGTTCATTCAGATGAACTGTTTATGATTAGGCAACACAAAAGAAACAGGCAGCCAGATGAAGGTGTGTGCGATATACGACATGCGGTTCACTCGGATGAACTGTTTGCGTTGAGACAAGAGAACATAAACGGTTCAATATAAAAAGATGTGTGTGATACGCGGCAAACAGGTCTGTAATCAGAAACGTGTGCGAATACCGATAATAACAGAAACGGTTCCCTACTGTGGTTCATGTTCATCTGATCATCATATCCTTCTTGTGCTAGCTCGATGTTCCTTCTATGCTAAGTTTCCATTAATTGATGGCGTTTTATGAACATGCCACCATTTCCCGCCATTTCCTCACCTGTTTCCCTCCACCCAGCGATATTGCGCGTAGGCGGCGCGCGACGCATGGAGGCGACAAGCGCAGCCTGTAGCACATCCACCTTTTCCAAGCATGCCAACCCACCAAAGCGCCGCCTCTGCCATCAACCTCGTCAACGAGGAAAATGAGCAGGTGCCACGACCGGTCGAGGCCGAGGCGCTCCCCGACAACGCGATGGATGATGTCGTGATGCGCGTCATCGCCATGGTTGAGCTGACATTTGGCGCATGGCGCTTGAGATCCGTAGATCAAGATAGGCATGTCAGCGCCGACATGCTGCAGCTCGCTGCACAACAAGATCGATGGCACGCCGCAAAGCAAGCTAGGCGCGTCCGCGCCGATAGGCTACGGCTCGCCGCACGGCGAGACTGTTGGAGCGCCGCCAGAGCGAGAGGCATGGCGTGCGCATAGCAAGAGTGGATCCATCGACGCTTGCTTACTGTTGACACGGCGTCGCAGCTGGGAACACGTCCGGTCAGTACCCCCATTCCTCGCCAGGAGTGGGCAGAGGCCCTCAGCGCTGTACTTGCACCAGAGGCCGACCATGCCATACTTGCACCGGACGCCCGCCATGCCGTTCGCATGGGTGCCGCCGTTCGCCTTGTCCACGGCCCACTGGATGCAAACACGCTGGTCCATAGGCTTGACCGCCTCCTTGGCCTAGGTGTCCACCTGGGCGCAGTAGAGGAACATGGCCGTCGCATCCTCGAGCTGGTGATCTCTGATGAAATAGCCAACTTGGAGCTCGAGATCGCACTCTAGATGTACCGCGAGCATGTCGACCGCTTGGACGAATGCCTGCATGAGTTCAGGCAGAGCCAAGAGCTACCGTAGGCAAGGGTTGCTGGTCATGGTCTCATGGACGCGTTTTATTTTGAAAAGTCGTTTCGCCATGGATAACTATGTATTCACAGCAATCATAGTATTGCTCTGTTTATTGCTCTGTTTCAATTTGTGTACTCTGTTTTCCATCCTTATATGTTCTGTTTCAATGTGTGTATATACGCTTTCCATTCTGTATATGTGCATGATAAGTTGATAACAGCTAGATTCAAATTAGTATAAAAAACAGATAGAAATAGAATTCATAATATATATATTAGTCCATTAGTTCATCATAGAATATATGTATATATATATATATAATATCATCACATATACGTGATGATACTTGACTACTAGGTACAATGCATAAAATTGAAGACGAACAATACTAAAACTAATAATCCCTCCTGGGGTGAGTATTCTGGCAGCCCCTTGCCAGCAGCTCCGTGGTGCGTGGCGTCTTCCCAGTGCGGAGGCAGTACTCCACATCCTCCGCCTTTCAGCGCTTGACATACCGATCTGCCTCTTGCCGGCGGACGCACGCGGCGGGTCTTGCCATTTTGTTGGGCGCCCAACGGAGCTCCTCGTCAGTGGCACGCTGGAGCTTATCAGCGCACCTCCACACAATGATGAGGTGCCCAACGCCTATGACCTTCCTCGCGAAGTACCCGTCTTCGTACACCTCCTCGGCACGACGACGCGCCTGCCCCCAAAGCTCCGCAGCCTCCTTTTTCCAGGCGGCATCACGGGCTTCACATGCCGCTTGGTACTTGGCTTCCTCCTCCGTCATCTCCTTCTTGAACGCCACTTGCCTGGCTTCCTCAGCCGGCGGCAGCGACTCCCACAGACAAAGATTGTACTGGCCCCAAAACCAATGAAGTTGGGAGGTCCGGCGCAACCTCATCAGGCGGCGTGAGGGGTCCTCGCGCTGCTAATCGAGTGAGCATCCTCGGGGGGCGGCGACTCCTCATCGGCGCGTGGGCAGACCGGTGGTGCCATGGCAGAGATTTGAGAGAGAGAGGGCGAGTGAGGGGAGGATGTAGATGAGAATGCAGGCGGGATGACATGAGCAAGGTAGTATTTATTGGCGGTCGGAATCTAGATCGACGGGGACAGTACACATGCCGGTCGCCGGAATTTACGAGTACTGTAGTTTGAATTACACACGATTCCCGTAGCAAAATCCGTGTGTGAACATAATAGGCAAAATCCGTGTGTGAACATAATAGCTGACGGTTTCCAATGCAGAACCGTGTCTGATTAATGATCCCCGCCACTCACCTACCAAACCTCGAGCCGCGAGATAGAGTGCCAATCGTGTGGGGGCCGGTTGTCTTGCCAGATCTTTACATTTTCTTTTTTGAACACCGGATATTTACATCGTCTCATGATTTTTTAACTCGCACACAGGTACACAAAAATATGATTTTTCCAACCGTTATGGTTAGGCGTTACATGTAGATGTATTTCAAATTTGAATTATGGCCATTAAATGGTTAGAAAATCACTTAAATGTCTTTAAAAGGTCAAATGACCCCTGAAATTTTCCAAATTTTCACATGATAGTTGTATTAGTGCACGTTAAATGTAGAAAAAATTTGAAGACCGTAAGAGAAAGCTATCTCCCATTCGTCATCAAACATGCATTGTTCCCTCTCGGAACCATGAACCTTCTAGTGATTTGCTCTAGTTTGTGAGGGGTGTGTGTCCAAACTTTCGTCAAACAAGCCAATTTTTTTACCACATCATCTTGGTGGCATGACATTAAATCAAGCAAGGTTTCATGTTTTTCTGATCATTTTTTAATTTTTTTGGAACTAAAATTCCATGGCACTCCATGCATCTATGCCCATGCCTTGAGACCAATATGTTTGAAAATTCCTTCTAATTTACTGCACATGGAATTAACTCGCACACATGTACACAAAAATATGATTTTTCAAACCGTTATGGTTAGGCGTTGCATGTAGATGTAGTTCAAATTTGAATTACGGTCATTAAATGGCTAGAAAATCACTTAAATGTCTTTAAAAGGTCAAATGACCCCTGGAATTTTCAAAAATTTCACATGACAGTTGTATTAGTGCACGTTAGACGTAGGAAAAAAATGAAGGCCGCAAGAGGAAGCTATCTCCCGTTCGTCATCAAACATGCATTGTTCCCTCTCGGAACCACGAACCTTCTAGTGAGTTGCTCTGGTTTGTGAGGGGTGTGTGTCCAAACTTTCGTCAAACAGGCCAATTTTTTTACCACATCATCTTGGTGGCATGACATTAAATGAACCAAGGTTTCATGTTTTTTCTGATCATTTTTTTAATTTTTTGGAATTAAAATGCCATGTCACTCCATGCATACGTATGCATGTGTCCATGTTGTGAGACCAATATGTTTGGAAATTCCTTCTAATTTACTGCACATGGAATTAACTTGCACACAAGTACACATATATGATTTTTCAAACCGTTTTGGTTAGGCGTTGTATGTAGATGTAATTCAAATTTGAATTACGGTCATTAAATGGCTAGAAAATCACTTAAATGTCTTTAAAAGGCCAAATGACCCCTAGAATTTTCAAAAAATTCACATTGCAGTTGTAGTAGTGCATGTTAGACGTGGGAAAAAAATTAAAGGCCGTAAGAGAAGCTATCTCCCGTTCGTCATCAAACATGCATTGTTCCCTCTCGGAACCACGAGCCTTCTAGTGAGTTGCTCCGGTTTGTGAGGGGTGTGTGTCCAAACTTTCATCAAACATGCCAATTTTTTTACTACATCATCTTGGTGGCATGACATTACATCAACCAAGGTTTCATGTGTTTCTAATAGATTTTAATTTTTTGGAATTAAAATGCCATGTCACTCCATGCATACATATTCATGTGTCCATGTCGTGAGATAAATATGTTTGAAAATTCCTTCTAATTTACTGCACATGGAATTAACTCGCACACAAGTACACAAATATGATTTGTCAAACTGTTATGGTTAGGCGTTGCATGTAGATCTAGTTCAAATTTGAATTAAATGGCTGGAAAATCACTTAAATGTCTTTAAAATGTAATGACCCCTATGAAGGAAATATGCCCTAGAGGCAATAATAAAGTTGTTATTTATATTTCCTTATATCATGATAAATGTTTATTATTCATACTAGAATTGTATTAACCGGAAACTTAGTACATGTGTGAATACATAGACAAACAAAGTGTCACTAGTTTGCCACTACTTAAGTAGCTCGTTGAATCAATGATGGTTGTGTTTCCTAACCATAGACATGAGTTGTCATTTGATTAACGAGATCACATCATTAGAGAATGATGCGATTGACTTGATCCATGCATTAGCTTAGCACAATGATCATTTAGTATATTGCTATTGCTTTCTCCACAACTATACATGTTCCTATGACTATGAGATCATGCAACTCCCGAATACCGGAGGAACACTTTGTGTGCTGCCAAACGTCACAACGTAACTGGGTGATCATAAAGATGCTCTACAGGTGTCTCCGATGGTGTTTGTTGAGTTGGCATCGATCAAGATTAGGATTTGTCACTCTGATTGTCATAGAGGTATCTCTGGGCCCTCTCGGTAATGTACATCACAATAAGCCTTGCAAGCAATGTAGCTAATGAGTTAGTTATGGGATGTAACATTACTGAATGAGTAAAGAGACTTGCCAGTAACGAGATTGAACTAGGTATTGAGATACCGACGATCGAATCTCGGGCAAGTAACATACCGATGACAAAGGGAACAACGTATACCGTTATGCGGTTTGACTGATAAAGATCTTCGTAGAATATGTAGGAACCAATATGAGCATCCAGGTTCCGCTATTGGTTATTGACCGGAGATGTGTCTCGGTCGTGTCTACATAGTTCTCAAACCCATAGGGTCCTCACGCTTAATGTTCGGTGACGATTGATATTATGAGTTTATGTGTTTTGATGTATTGAAGGTAGTTAGGAGTCCCGGATATGATCACGGACATGACGAGGAGTCTCAAAATGGTCGAGACATAAAGATCGATATATTGGAAGCCTATATTTGGACATTGGAATAGTTACGGGTGAAGTCGGGATTTTACCGGAGTACGGGAGGTTACTGGAACCCCCCGGTAAATGTATGGGCCTTATTAGGCCATAGTGGAGAGAGAGAGGAGACCAGGGCAGGCCGCGCCCCCTCTCCCTCTGGTCCGAATTGGACTAGGAGCGGGGTGGCGCCCCCTTTCCTTCCTCCCTCTCCCCCCTTCCTTCTCTTCTAGTCCAACTAGGGAGGGGGGGGGGGCAATCCTCCTCCCGGTGGGAGCAGGACTCCTCCTCCAGGGCACGCCATAGGAGGGCCGGCCCTCCCCTTCCTCCACTCCTTTATATACATGGCCAGGGGGCACCCCTAGACACACAAGTTGATCATTGATCTTTTAGCCGTGTGCAGTGCCCCCTCCACCATAATCCACCTCGGTCATATCGTAGCGGTGCTTAGGCGAAGCCCTGTGTCGGTAGCTTCATCAACACTGTCATCATACCGTCGTGCTGACGGAACTCTCCCTCGAAGCTCTACTGGATCGTGAGTTTGTGGGACATCACCGAGCTGAACGTGTGCAGATCGCGGAGGTGCCGTAAGTTCGGTACTAGGACCGGTCAATCGTGAAGACGTACGACTACATCAACCGCATTGTCATAACGCTTCCGCTTACGGTCTACGAGGGTACGTGGACGACACTCTTCCCTCTCGTTGCTATGCATCATCATGATCTTGCGTGTGCATTGGAATTTTTTTTGAAATTACTGCGTTCCCCAATAGTGGTATCAGAGCCAGGTTTATGCGTAGATGTTATATGCATTAGTAGAACACAAAGGAGTTATGGGCCTGGGTATATACATATTGCTTGCCGTCACTAGTTGATTCTTGATTCAACGGCATTGTTGGATGAAACGGCCCAGACCGACATTACGCGTACGCTTACGCGAGACTGGTTCTACCAACGTGCTTCGCACACAGGTGGCTAGTGGGTGTCTGTTTCTCCAGATTTAGTTGAATCGGATTGAATAAACAGGGTTCTTTCTGAAGATCAAAAAGCAATTACTATACCATGTTGTGGTTTTTTGATGCGTAGGTAAGAACGGTTCTTGCTCAGCCCGTAGCAGCCATGTAAAACTTGCAACAACAAAGTAGAGGACGTCTAACTTGTTTTTGCAGGGCATGTTGTGATGTGATATGGTCAAGACATGATGCTAAATTTTATTGTATGAGATGATCATGTTTTGTAACACGGTTATCGGCAACTGGCAGGAGCCATATGGTTGTCGCTTTATTGTATGAAATGTAATCGCCATGTAATTGCTTTACTTTATCACTAAGCGGTAGCGATAGTCATGGAGGCAATAGTTGGCGTGACGACAATGATGCTTCGATGGAGATCAAGGTGTCAAGCCGGTGACGATGGTGTTCATGACGGTGCTTTGGAGATGGAGATCACATGCACAAGATGATGATGGCCATATCATATCACTTATATTGATTGCATGTGATGTTTATCTTTTATGCATCTTATTTTGCTTAGATCGATGGTAGCATTATAAGATGATCTCTCACTAAATTTCAAGGTATAAGTGTTCTCCCTGAGTATGCACCGTTGCGAAAGTTTGTCGTGCCGAGACACCACGTGATGATCGGGTGTGATAAGCTCTACATTCACATACAACGGGTGCAAGCCAGTTTTGCACATGCAGAATACTCAGGTTAAACTTGAAGAGCCTAGCATATGCAGATATGGCCTTAGAACACTGAGACCGAAAGGTCGAGCGTGAATCATATTGTAGATATGATCAACATAGTGATGTTCACCATTGAAAACTACTCCATCTCACGTGATGATCGGACATGGTTTAGTTGATGTGGATCACGTGATCACTTAGATGATTAGAGGGATGTCTATCTAAGTGGGAGTTCTTAAGTAATTTGATTAACTGAACTATAATTTATCATGAACTTAGTACCTGATAGTATTTTGCATGTCTATGTTGTTGTAGATAGATGGCCCGTGCTGCTGTTCTGTTGAATTTTAATGCGTTCCTTCAGAAAGCAAAGTTGAAAGATGATGGTAGCAATTACACGGACTGGGTCCGTAACTTGAGAATTATCCTCATTGCTGCATAGAAGAATCACGTCCTGGAAGCACCGCTAGGTGCCAAACCCGCTGCAAGAGCAACACCAGATGTTATGAACATCTGGTAGAGCAAAGCTGATGACTACTCGATAGTTCAGTGTGCCATGCTGTACGTCTTAGAACCGGGACTTCAATGACGTTTTGAATGTCATGGAGCATATGAGATGTTCCAGGAGTTGAAGTTGATATTTCAAGCAAATGCCCAAATTGAGAGATATGAAGTCTCCAATAAGTTTTACAGCTGCAAGATGGAGGAGAATAGTTCTATCAGTGAACATATACTCAAAATGTCTGGGTATAATAATCACTTGATTCAACTGGGAGTTAATCATCCGGATGATAGTGTCATTGGCAGAATTCTTCAATCACTGCCACCAAGCTACAAGAGCTTTGTGATGAACTATAATATGCAAGGGATGGATAAGACTATTCCCGAGCTCTTCGCAATGCTAAAGGCTGCGGAGGTAGAAATCAAGAAGGAGCATCAAGTCTTGATAGTTAACAAGACCACCAGTTTCAAGAAAAAGGGTAAAGGGAAGAAGGGGAATTTCTAGAAGAACGACAAGCAAGTTGTTGCTCAAGTGAAGAAGCCCAAGTCTGGACCTAAGCCTGAGACTGAGTGCTTCTACTTCAAAGGGACTGGTCACTGGAAGCGGAACTGCCCCAAGTATTTGGCGGATAAGAAGGATGGCAAGGTGAACAAAGGTATATGTGATATACATGTTATTGATGTGTACCTTACTAATGCTCGCAGTAGTACCTGGGTATTTGATACTGGTTCTGTTGCTAATATTTGCAACTTGAAACAGGGACTACAGATTAAGCGAAGATTGGCTAAGGATGAGGTGACGATGCGCGTGGGAAATGGTTCCAAAGTCGATGTGATCGCGGTCGGCACGCTACCTCTACATCTACCTTCAGGATTAGTTTTAGACCTAAATAATTGTTATTTGGTGCCAGCGTTGAGCATGAACATTATATCTGGATCTTGTTTGATGCGAGACAATTATTCATTTAAATCTAAGAATAATGGTTGTTTTATTTATATGAGTAATATGTTTTATGGTCATGCACCCTTGAAGAGTGGTCTATTCTGGATGAATCTCAATAGTAGTGATACACATATTCATAATATTGAAGCCAAAAGATGCAGAGTTGATAATGATAGTGCAACTTATTTGTGGCACTGCCATTTAGGTCATATTGGTGTAAAGCGCATGAAGAAACTCCATTCTGATGGACTTTTGGAATCACTTGATTATGAATCACTTGGTACTTGCGAACCATGCCCCATGGGCAAGATGACTAAAATGCCGTTCTCCGGAACAATGGAGCAAGCAACGGATTTGTTGGAAATCATACATACTAATGTATGTGGTCCGATGAATATAGAGGCTCGCAGCGGGTATCGTTATTTTCTCACCTTCATAGATGATTTGAGCAGATATGGGTATATCTACTTGATGAAACATAAGTCTGAAACATTTGAAAAGTTCAAAGAATTTCAGAGTGAAGTGGAAAATCATCGTAACAAGAAAATAAAGTTTCTACGATCTGATTGTGGAGGAGAATATTTGAGTTATGAGTTTGGTCTTCATTTGAAACAATGCACAATAGTTTCACAACTCACACCACCCGGAACACCACGGCGTAATGGTGTGTCCGAATGTCGTAATCGTACTTTACTAGATATGGTGCGATCTATGATGTTTCTTACTGATTTACCGCTGTCGTTTTGGGGTTATGCTTTAGAGACGCCTGCATTCACGTTAAATAGGGCACCATCTAAATCCATTGAGACGCCGCCTTATGAACTGTGGTTTGGCAAGAAACCAAAGTTGTCGTTTCTTAAAGTTTGGGGCTGCGATGCTTATGTGAAAAAGCTTCAACCTGATAAGCTTGAACCCATATCGGAGAAATGTGTCTTCATAGGATATGCAAAGGAGACTGTTGGGTACATTTTCTATCACAGATCCGAAGGCAAGACATTCGTTGCTAAGAACAGATCCTTTCTAGAGAAGGAGTTTCTCTCAAAAGAAGTGAGTGGGAGGAAAGTAGAACTTGATGAGGTAACTGTACCTGCTCTCTTATTGGAAAGTAGTTCATCACATAAATCTGTTCCTCTGACTCCTACACCAATTAGTGAGGAAGCTAATGATGAAGATCATGTAACTTCAGATCAAGTTACTACCGAACCTCGTAGGTCAACCAGAGTAAGATCTGCACCAGAGTGGTACGGTAATCATGTTCTGGAGGTCATGTTACTTGACCATGGAGAACCTACGAACTATGAGGAAGCGATGATGAGCCCAGATTCCGCAAAATGGCTTGAAGCTATGAAATCTGAGATGGGATCCATCTATGAGAACAAAGTGTTGACTTTGGTTGACTTTCCCGATGATTGGCAAGCCATCGAGAATAAATGGATCTTCAAGAAGAAGACTAACGCTGACGGTAATGTTACTGTCTACAAAGGTCGACTTGTTGCGAAAGGTTTTCGACAAGTTCAAGGAGTTGACTACGATGAGACTTTCTCACCCGTAGCGATGCTTAAGTCCGTCTGAATCATGTTAGCAATTGCCGCATTTTATGATTATGAAATTTGGCAAATGGATGTAAAGACTGCATTCCTGAATGGATTTCTAGAAGAGGAGTTGTATATGATGCAACCTAAAGGTTTTATCGATCCAAAGGATGCTAACAAAGTGTGTAAGCTCCAGCAATCCATCTATGGACAGGTGCAATCATCTCGGAGTTGGAATAAATGTTTTGATAGTGTGATCAAAGCATATGGTTTTACACAGACTTTTGGAGAAGCCTGTATTTACAAGAAAGTGAGTGGGAGCTCTGTAGCATTTCTAATATTATATGTGGAGGACATATTGTTGATTGGGAATGATATAGAATTTCTAGATAGCATAAAAGGATATTTGAATAAGAGTGTTTCAATGAAAGACCTCGGTGAAGCTGCATATATATTGGGCATCAAGATCTATAGAGATAGATCAATACGCTTAATTGGACTTTCACAAAGCACATACCTTGATAAAGTTTTGAAGAAGTTCAAAATGGATCAGGCAAAGAAAGGGTTCTTACCTGTGTTACAAGGTGTGAAGTTGAGTCAGACTCAGTGCCCGACCACTGCAGAAGATAGAGAGAAAATGAAAGGTGTTCCCTATGCTTCAGCCATAGGCTCTATCATGTATGCAATGCTGTATACTAGACCTGATGTGTGCCTTGCTATAAGTTTAGCGGGGAGGTACCAAAGTAATCCAGGAGTGGATCACTGGACAGCGGTCAAGAAAATCCTGAAATACCTGAAAAGGACTAAGGATATGTTTCTCGTATATGGAGGTGACAAAGAGCTCGTCGTAAATGGTTACGTCGATGCAAGCTTTGACACTAATCCGGATGACTCTAAGTCACAAACCGGATATGTGTTTTTATTAAATGGTGGAGCTGTCAGTTAGTGCAGTTCCAAGCAAAGCGTCGTGGCCAGATCTACGTGTGAAGCGGAATACATAGCTGCTTCAGAAGCAGCAAATGAAGGAGTCTGGATGAAGGAGTTCATATCCGATCTATGTGTCATACCTAGTGCATCAGGTCCAATGAAAATCTTTTGTGACAATACTGGTGCAATTGCCTTGGCAAAGGAATCCGGATTTCACAAGAGAACCAAGCACATCAAGAGACGCTTCAATTCCATCCGCGATCAAGTCAAGGAGGGAGATATAGAGATTTGCAAGATACATACGGATCTGAATGTTGCAGACCCATTGACTAAGCCTCTCTCACGAGCAAAACATGATCAGCACCAAGGCTCCATGGGTGTTAGAATCATTACTTTGTAATCTTGATTACTGACTCTAGTGCAAGTGGGAGACTGAAGGAAATATGCCCTAGAGGCAATAACAAAGTTGTTATTTATATTTCCTTATATCATGATAAATGTTTATTATTCATGCTAGAATTGTATTAACCGGAAACTTAGTACATGTGTGAATACATAGACAAACAAAGTGTCACTAGTTTGCCTCTACTTAACTAGCTTGTTGAATCAATGATGGTTATGTTTCCTAACCATAGACATGAGTTGTCATTTGATTAACGGGATCAAATCATTAGAGAATGATGTGATTGACTTGACCCATCCGTTAGCTTAGCATGATGATCGTTTAGTTTATTGCTATTGCTTTCTCCATAACTATACATGTTCCTATGACTATGAGATCATGCAACTCCTGAATACCGGAGGAACACTTTGTGTGCTACCAAACGTCACAATGTAACTGGGTGGTCATAAAGGTGCTCTACAGGTGTCTCCGATGGTGTTTGTTGAGTTGGCATGGATCAAGATTAGGATTTGTCACTCCGATTGTCGGAGAGTTATCTCTGGGCCCTCTTGGTAATGTACATCACAATAATCCTTGCAAGCAATGCAACTAATGAGTTAGTTACGGGATGTAACATTACAGAACGAGTAAAGAGACTTGCCGGTAACGAGATTGAACTAGGTATTGAGATACCGACGATCGAACCTCGAGCAAGTAACATACCGATGACAAAGGGAACAACGTATACCGTTGTGCGGTTTGATCGATAAAGCTCTTCGTAGAATATGTAGGAACCAATATGAGCATCCAGGTTCTGCTATTGGTTATTGACCGAACATGTGTCTCGGTCATGTCTACATAGTTCTCGAAGCCATAGGGTCCGCACGCTTAACGTTCAGTGACGATCGATATTATGAGTTTATGTGTTTTGATGCACCGAAGGTAGTTCAGAGTCCTGGATATGATAATGGACATGACGAGGAGTCTCGAAATGGGCGAGACATAAGGACCGATATATTGGAAGCCTATATTTGGACATCGGAATAGTTCTGGGTGAAATCAGGATTTTACTGGAGTACTGGAAGGTTACCGGAACCCCCCTGGTATATGTATGGGCCATATTGGGCCATAGTGGAGAGAGAGGGAGGAGACCAGGGTAGGCCGTGCGCGCCCTCTCCCTCTGGTCCGAATTGGACTAGGGGGGGGGCGCCCCCTTTCCTTCCTCCCTCTCTCCCTCTTCCTTCTCTCCTAGTCCAACTAGGGAAGGGGGGGGGTCCTACTCCCGGTGGGAGTAGGACTTCTCCAACGCGCGCCATAGGAGGGTCGGCCCTCCCCCCTCCTCCACTCCTTTATATACGTGGACAGGGGGCACCCCTAGACACACAAGTTGATCATTGATCTTTTAGCCGTGTGCGGTGCCCCCCTCCACCATAATCCACCTCGGTCATATCGTAGCGGTGCTTAGGCAAAGCCCTGCGTCGGTAGCTTCATCAACACCGTCATCACACCATCGTGCTGACGGAACTCTCCCTCGAAGCTCTACTGGATCGTGAGTTCATGGGGCATCACCGAGCTGAACATGTGCAGATCACGGAGGTGCCGTACGTTCGGTACTAGGATCAGTCGATCGTGAAGACGTACGACTACATCAACCGCGTTGTCATAATGCTTCCGCATACGGTCTACGAGGGTACGTGGACGACACTCTCCCCTCTTGTTGCTATGCATCACCATGATCTTGTGTGTGCGTAGGATTTTTTTTTGAAATTACTGCGTTCCCCAACACCCTAGAATTTTCCAAAATTTCACATTACAGTTGTAGTAGTGCACGTTAAACATAGGAAAAAATTGAAGGCCATAAGAGGAAGCTATCTCCCGTTTGTCATCAAACATGCATTGTCCCCTCTCGGAACCACGAGCCTTCTAGTGAGTTGCTCCGGTTTGTGAGGGGTGTGTGTCCAAACTTCCGTCAAACATGCCAATTTTTTTTCCACATCATCTTGGTGGCATGACATTACATCAACCAAGGTTTCATGTGTTTCTGATTTTTTTTATTTTTTTGGAAATTAAATTCTATGTCACTCCATGCTTAATTGCGTCATAGCCGTTAGACCAATATGTTTGAAAATTCCTTCCAATTTACTGCACATGGAATTAAATCGCACACAAGTACACAAAATATGAGTTTTCAAACCGTTATGGTTAGCTGTTGCATGTACATGTAGTTCAAATTTCAATTATGGTCATTAAAAGGCTAGGAAATCACTTAAATTTCTTAAAAGGTCAAATGACCCCTGGAATTTTCCAAAATTTGACATGACAATTGTATTAGTACTACAAAATTTCTTGTACATTTAAAACACCATCCGTTGCCACTGTACTCCAAGTTCGTCTTTCACAGCTAATACAAAATATCTACAACATCACACACAATTGTTTTTTAGGAAGTGTTTGCGATGAAAATATCTGGGTCTATTTAAGTCTCCCTCCTTAAGCTTCATTAGCTCGTCTGCTCAAGTGCCGGCAACCCCCGAATCCACGAATCCTGACCCCCATTCCTGCACCCCCTTCTTGCAAAGATGACACCATGGAAATGTTTCGTGAAGGCCCGTATGATGGCCGCGTACCTCCCGAGTGACGTCGCCTACGTCGAGAGCATGGCCGCCTACGCCGAGAGTGCCGCCGCATCCGCATTGAGCGTGGCCGCTTCTGCCAAGAGGGCGTCTACGACAGCCGATAGGGTAGCTGCAGCAGCCGGGACAGCTGCAGCTGCTGCTGCGATGGCGACTGCAAACACCAAGAGCGCTCGAGCTACCGTCCGTGCCGCCGATGTAGCCTTGGCCTGGGTCGAAGCCATCTACGCCAAGATCGAGGATGCACACACCAAGATATTTCAGGCCACCTCCGACTCCAGCATGCAACCCACGTCTGAAAAGGCGGCGGCAGTCATGGAGCACCTGCTTCGTCATGAGGTCGCCGAGTGGGAGCTGGAGATGCAGGAGGCAGCGGAGATCGAGGAGCGCCAGGAGGAGGAGTTGCACGTGGCCGAGGTCGAGGTAGAGAAGAGTCTGTCCGTCGAGGAATCGGCGATGGAGTACCAACGCGAGCTCTGGCGCAGCCACTACTACGAGTACTACAACCTTGAGGGCGGCACCAAGGACGAGGACGAGGACGCAGTCAACTTCAGCAGGGGGGACGCGGAGTCCACCAACGGCCGCATGTCGCCAGGACAAGTCATTGACGTCTCATCTCACACCAGCGATGCATAGGTCAGCGCGGCGGCCGATTTGTTAAAATTATATGTACTTAGACTTTGTTTTTAATGCTGGTCTTTTGTTAGAGCAATGTTTAGGTCAATTGGCTCTGTTTAATTACTAAAATTGCTCAATTCAGTAAGTGTGGTCTGTCTGCTATACGCTCTTTTGTGTGCCCAAATTAGCAAGCGATGTTAAATTATGCAATGACGTACCCGGGGAAATTTCCACCAAAATTTGAATTATCAAACTCATCCCATGCGCATAAAGCAGAAGAATCGTTTGCGATACACACAATCATTCAAAGTAAAAGGTCCAGCGGTACCGCGTGCAAAGTTTCCCTCCACATTTCCAAAAATTTTGCCTACCGCCAAAATATCTACCCCCGCCCCTTCCCCATCCCCTTTTCTCGCTGACCACAAGTCACATTTCCCCTATTTCCTCCTTCCTTCCTTCCTTCCTTCCTAAGCTATAGCCGCTTCCTCGCTCTCGCCATCTCGCATCCTACCGTCGGGGCCGCCATGGTCTTCTTCAAAGACCTCTCCAGCGGTTCCTCCTCCGGCGATGACTCCTTCACCACCCGGGTATGCCTCTCTTCTCTCTCTCGGGCTATGACTTGGAATGAATGATTTTTACCTGGCGGTTGAGGGAGTCCTGGATTATGGGGTCCTCGGGTGTCCGGGCTACGTGATGTGGGCCGGACAGATGGGCCGTGAAGATACAAGATAGAAGGCCTTCCCTCGTGTCCGGATGGGACTCTCCTTGGTGTGGAAGGCAAGCTTAGCATGAGGATATGAATATTCCTTTCTCCGTAAACCGACTCTGTACAACCCTAGCCCCCTCCGATGTCTATATAAACTGGAGGATTTAGTCCGTAGAAACAATCATAATCATACATGCTAGACATCTAGGGTTTAGCCATTACGATCTTGTGGTAGATCAACTCTTGTAACCCTTATAATCATTAAAGTCAATCAAGCTGGACGTAGGGTATTACCTCCATCAAGAGGGCCCGAACCTGGGTAAACATCGTGTCCCTTGTATCCTGTTACCATCGATCCTTAGACGCACAATTCGGGACCCCCTACCTGAGATCTACCGTTTTTGACACCGACATTGGTGCTTTCATTGAGAGTTCCACTGTGCCGTCATCGAAAGGCTCAATGGCTCCATCAATCATCTACAACAATGTTGCCGCGAAGGAGATTTTCTCCCCGGCCAGATCTTGGTATTCGGCGGCTTCGCACTATGGGCCAACTCTGTTGGCCACCTGGAGCAGATCGACAGCTACGCCCCTGGTCACCAGATCAGTTTTGGAAACCTGAACTATGTCGCTGATATCCGAGGAGACTTGATCTTCCAAGGGTTCGCAGCCTCAACCACCGCCCCGGCCTTAGATCTAGAGCACGTCATCAGGTCCGAAGACGGGAGTGTAGAGCCTGCCAGACTCTCCGCGGCCTTAGAGCTCAACACCGAGAGAATAGCGTCTCCGGCAATCATTGCAAGGCTGGACTCTTCTCCGGATGCTACTTCCGAACCCTGGAGGCCGGCGTCATGCGAGCTCGGCCCAGAAACTTCCGACCATGTCCAAACACTACTCTTAAACGAGTCTTTGGACCTAATGTGATCCCTCGTCATCACGGAGGAACCGCTTCTGAATCACGCCCAGCCTGGACTAGGGGATGGAAATAGGGAATTTTACTTCTCACCCACCACCCACTTCATAGCCACTGTCGAGGACCTAACAGACATGCTTGATTACGCCGCCAAAGACATCAACGGTATGGACGATGATGCCGGAGAGGAGCAGGCCCAAAACCCGCCGGTCACCGGACGTTGGACGGCCACCTCCTCGTATGACGTATATATGGTGGATACACCTAAAAACGGCGATGGCGATGATGAGAAAAACCCAGTCAAGGACGAACCTCCTGAGATACCGCTGAAACGTCGACGTCAGTGGCGCCACTCTAAATCGCGTCGCGGTAAGAACAACAATACCAACACCGAAGACAATGATATTCCGGAGAACGCGGAAGACCAAGAAAATCCCATCGAACCAACATCCGAACAGGATGATCGGGAGGACGGGCAAGTTGACCCTGATGAAGAAACAGGGAACAACGACTCAGATGACAACAACTATCTGCCACTCTCCGAAGATGACGTAAGCCTCGACAACCAAGATTTTATCGTGCCAGAGGAACCCCTCGAACAAGAGGGCTTCAAGTGCCGGCTAATAGCCACAACTAGAAGCCTAAAAAAGAAACAGTAGAAGCTTCAAGCCGAACAAGATCTGCTCAACGACAGATGGACTAACGTCCTGGCAGCCGAAGAATATGGCCTTGAACGCCCAGCAAAGATTTACCCAAAGCATAAGCTATTATCCCAATTCAACGATGAGGCATTGGAGCCCATACCACCTGTGCGTAATATGGCTGACGGACCCGATAGACCACCACGTGGCCCGGACAGAGCGACAACTCAAGCCGAACACCAGCCCACACCACCTCGCCGTAAAAGCAGAGAAACAACAGCTCGGGGATACACATACGACCTACGACAGGACCTAGAAGATAGGGCAGGTCAGACCAGGTCAACCTACAAATCGCGGGGGCGTGCTCCGGCACGAGAGGCGGGCTATCAAGCATGGTGCGATAAACACAACCAACCTCGGGCTGAAAACCGCATACAGACTCCATCCGAACTACGTCATGACATGGCCCGATACAGAGGCACTGCACACCCCCTATGCTTCACCGATGAGGTAATGGAGCATGAGTTCCCTAAATGTTTTAAACCCGTGAACATTGAATCCTACGATGGCACAATAGATCCCGTAGTATGGATTTAATATTTTCTTCTCCACATTCACATGGCTCGCGGTGATGATCTAAACGCCATCAAATACCTTCCCCTAAAACTTAAGGGGCCAGCTAGGCACTGGTTAAACAGCCTCCCAGAAAACTCTATTGGAAGATGGGAATACTTGGAAGATGCCTTTAGAGAAAACTTCCAAGGCACTTATGTTCGGCCTCCGGATGCCGATGACCTCACTCATATAGTCCAACAGCCCGGAGAGTCGGCTAGGAAATTCTGGACCAGGTTCCTAATTAAAAAGAACCAGATTGTCGACTGTCCGGATGCCGAAGCCCTAGTGGCCTTCAAACACAGCATTCGTGAGGAATGGCTCGCCGGACACCACGGCCAAGAAAAGCCGAAGTCCATGGCAGCCCTTACAGCACTAATGACCCACTTCCGCGCGGGTGAGGATAGCAGGCTAGCCCGCAGCGGTAATAGTACCAGCGACCCCAGCACTTCTGAAGCCCGAAGCAACGGAAGGCCCCGACGCAACAAACATAAGCATCGGAGCAACAATGATGCTATAGAGAATACGACAGTCAACACCGGATTCAGTGGCTCCAAATCCGCTCAACGGAAGAAGCCATTCAAACGAAACAAAGATGGTTCATCAACCTGGACTGAATACTTGATCGACCCTGCCAGATCCACGACACTCCTGATAAGCCTGCCAACCATACCAACAGAAGATGTTCGGTCTTCAAACAGGCCGGCAAGTTAAATGCCGAACATAAGGAGAAAGGGTCGCCTAGTGAGGATGACGACGAGGAACCTCACGCACCGAAAATAGGGGGTCAGAAGAAATTTCCCCTCGAAGTCAAAACGGTGAACATGATATACGTCACCCATTGATGTCTACTACACAACCTTCTTCTTGTAGACGTTTGTTGGGCCTCCAAGTGCAGAGGTTTGTACGCCAGTAGCAAATTTCCCTCAATTGGATGACCTAAGGTTTATCAATTCATGGGAGGCGTAGGATGAAGATGGTCTCTCTCAAACAACCCTGCAACCAAATAACAAAGAGTCTCTTGTGTCCCCAACACACCCAATACAATGGTAAATTGTATAGGTGCACTAGTTCGGCGAAGAGATGGTGATACAAGTGCAATATGGATGGTAGATATAGGTTTTTTAATCTGAAAATATAAAAACAGCAAGGTAACTAATGATAAAAGTGAGCACAAATGGTATTGCAATGTGTGGAAACAAGGCCTAAGGTTCATACTTTCACTAGTGCAAGTTCTCTCAACAACAATAACATAATTGGATCACATAACTATCCCTCAACATGCAACAAAGAGTCACTCCAAAGTCACTAATAGCGGAGAACAAACAAAGAGATTATTGTAGGGTATGAAACCACCTCAAAGTTATTCTTTCTGATTGATCTATTCAAGAGTCCGTACTAGAATAACACCTTAAGACACATATAAACCAAAACCCTAATGTCACCTAGATACTCCAATGTCACCTAAAGTATCCGTGGGTATGATTATATGATATGCATCACACAATCTCAGATTCATCTATTCAACCAACACAAAGAACTTCAAAGAGTGCCCCAAAGTTCCTACCAGAGAGTCAACAAGAAAATGTGTGCCAAACCCTATGCATAAGTTCATGTGGTCACGGAACTTGCAAGTTGATCAGCAAAACATACATCAAGTGAATCACATGGTATCCCATTGTCACCACAAATAAGCACGTGCAAGACATACATCAAGTGTTCTCAAATCCTTAAAGACTTAATCCGATAAGATAACTTCAAAGGGAAAACTCAATTCATCACAAGAGAGTAGAGGGGGAGAAACATCGTAACATCCAACTATAATAGCAAAGCTCGCGATACATCAAGATCGTATCACATCAAGAACACGAGAGAGAGAGAGAGAGATCAAACACATAGCTACTCGTACATACCCTCAGCCCCGAGGGAGAACTACTCCCTCCTCGTCATGGAGAGCACCGGGATGATGAAGATGGACACCGGAGAGGGATTCCCCCCTCCGGCAGGGTGCCGGAATGGGTCTAGATTGGTTTTCGGTGGCTAAGGAGGCTTTTGGCGGCAGAACTCCTGATCTATTATGCTCTCTGATGTTTTTAGGGTATATGGACATATATAGGCGAAAGAAGTCGGTCAGGGGAACCACGAGGGGCGCACGAGGATGGGGGGCGCACACAAGGGTGTAGGGCACGCTTCCCTGCCTCGTGGCTTCCTCGAAGCTTCCCTGACGTCCACTCCAAGTCTCCTGGGTTGCTTCCTTTCCAAAAATAAGTTCTGTGAAGTTTCAGGTCAATTGGACTCCATTTATTTTTCCTTTTCTGCGATACTCTAAAACAAGGAAAAAACAGAAACTAGCACTGGCCTGTACGTTAATAGGTTAGTCCCAAAAATCATATAAAATAGCACATAAATGCATATAAAACATCCAATGTTGATAATATAATAGCATGGAACAATCAAAAATTATAGATAAGTTGGAGACATATCAAGCATCCCCAAGCTTAATTCCTGCTCGTCCTCGAGTAGGTAAATGATAAAAACAGAATTTTTGATGTGGAATGCTACCTAACATAATTATAAATGTAATTTTATTTATTTTGGCAAGAATATTCAGATCCATAAGATTCAAGACAAAAGTTTAATATTGACATAAAGACAATAATACTTCAAGCATACTAACGAAGCAATCATGTCTTCTCAAAATAACATGGCCAAAGAAAGTTATCCCTACAAAATCATATAGTCTGGCTATGCTCCATCTTCACCACACAAAGTATTTAAATCATGCACAACCCCGATGACAATCCAAACAATTGTTTCATACTTTTGGATTTCTCAAACCTTTTCAATTTTCACGCAATACATGAGCATGAGCCATGGACATAGCACTATAGGTGGAATAGAATGGTGGTTGTGGAGAAGACAAAAAGGATAAGATAGTCTCACATCAACTAGGCGTATCAACGGGCTATGGAGATGCCCATCAATAGATACCAATGTGAGTGAGTAGGGATTGCCATGCAACGAATGCACTAGAGCTATAAGTGTATGAAAGCTCAAAAAGAAACTAAGTGGGTGTGCATCGAACTCGCTTGCTCACGAAGACCTAGGGCATTTGAGGAAGCCCATCATTGGAATATACAAGCCAAGTTCTATAATGAAAGATTCCCACTAGTATATGAAAGTGACAACATAGGAGACTCTCTATCATGAAGATCATGGTGCTACTTTGAAGCACAAGTGTGGTAAATGGATAGTAGCATTGTCCCTTCTCTCTTTTTCTCTCAGTTTTTGGGCCTTCTCTTTTTTATGGCCTTTTTTATATATTTTTTCATCCGGAGTCTCATCCCGACTTGTGGGGGAATCATAGTCTCCATCATCCTTTCCTCACTGGGACAATGCTCTAATAATGATGATCATAACACTTCTTTTTTACTTACAACTCAAGAATTACAACTCGATACTTAGAACAAAATATGACTCTATATGAATGCCTCCGGCGGTGTACCGAGATGTGCAATGACTCATGAGTGACATGTATGAAAGAATTATGAACGGTGGCTTTGCCACAAATACAATGTCAACTACATGATCATGCAAAGCAATATGACAATGATGGAGCGTTTCATAATAAATGGAACGGTGGAAAGTTGCATGGAAATATATCTCGGAATGGCTTTGGAAATGCCATAATAGGTAGGTATGGTGGCTGTTTTTAGGAAGGTATATGGTGGGTTTATGGTACCGGCGAAAGTTGCGCGGTACTAGAGAGGCTAGCAAATGGTGGAAGGGTGAGAGTGCGTATAATCCATGGACTCAACATTAGTCATAAAGAACTCACATACTTATTGCAAAAATCTATTAGTTATCGAAACAAAGTACTACGCGCATGCTCCTAGGGGGATAGATTGGTAGGAAAAGACCATCGCTCGTCCCCGACCGCCACTCATAAGGAAGGCAATCAATAAATAAATCATGCTCCGACTTCATCACATAACAGTTCACCATACATGCATGCTATAGGAATCACAAACTTTAACACAAGTATTTCTCAAATTCACAACTACTCACTAGCATGACTCTAATATTACCACCCTCGTATCTCAAAACTATCATCAAGTATCAAACTTCTCATAGTATTCAATGCATTTTATATGAAAGTTTTTATTATATCCCTCTTGGATGCCCATCATATTAGGACTAAATTCATAACCAAAGCAAATTACCATGATGTTTAGGACTCTCAAAATAATATAAGTGAAGCATGCGAGTTTATCTATTTCTATAAAATAAAACCACACCGTGCTCTAAAAGATATAAATGAAGCACTAGAGCAAATGACAAACTACTCCGAAAGATATAAGTGAAGATCAATGAGTAGTCGAATAATTATGAAACTATGTGAAGACTCTCTAACATTTAATAATTTCAGATCTTGGTATTTTATTCAAACAGCAAGAAAAACAAAATAAAATAAAATGACGCTCCAAGCAAAGCACATATCATGTGGCGAATAAAAATATAGCTCCAAGTAAAGTTACCGATGAACGAAGACAAAAGAGGGGATGCCATCCGGGGCATCCCCAAGCTTAGGCTCTTGGTTGTACTTTAATATTACCTTGGGGTACCTTGGGCATCCCCAAGCTTAGGCTCTTGCCACTCCTTATTCTGTAGTCCATCAAATCTTCACCCAAAACTTGAAAACTTCACAACACAAAACTTAACAAAAAAACTCATAAGCTCCGTTAGTATAAGAAAATAAATCACCACTTAGGTACTGTTGTGAACTCATTCTAAATTCATATTGGTGTAATATCTACTGTATTCCAACTTTTCGATGGTTTATACACTCTTTTACTAGCCATAGATTCATCAAAATAAGCAAACAACACATAGAGAACAGAATCTGTCAAAGACAGAACAGTCTGTAGTAGTCTGTAGGTTTCGAATACTTCTGTAACTCCAAAAATCCTGAGAAATTAGTAAGTCCTAGGAAATTTGTATATTGATCTACTGCAGTTGGAATTGGTATTTTATTGCTCTCTGGTAAAAAATGAAAATTATTCTTGTGAGCGCATACTTTCTGTTTTTTACAACAAGATCAAATAACAATCACCCAAGAAGATCCTAAAGGCTTTACTTGGCACAAACACTAGTTAAAACATAAAAAACACAATCATAACAGATGATAGATGAATTATTTATTACTAAACAGGAACAAAAATAAAATTGGGTTGCCTCCCAACAAGCGCTATCGTTTAACGCCCCTAGCTAGTCATGATGATTTCAATGATGCTCACATAAAAGATAGGAATTGAAACATAAATAGAGCATCATGAAGAATATAACTAGCACATTTAAGTCTAACCCACTTCCTATGCATAGGGATTTTGTGAGCAAACAACTCATGGGAACAATAATCAACTAGCATAGGAAGGTAATGCAAGCAAAACATCAAGATTTTAAGCACATAGAGAGGAAACTTGATATTATTGCAACTCCTACAAGCATATATTCGTCCCTCATAATAATTTTCAGTAGCATCGTGAATGAATTCAACAATATAACTATCACATAAAGAACTATTTTCATGATGCAGAAGCATATAATTTTTATTACTCTCCACATAAGCAAACTTCTTCTCATGAATAGTAGTGGGAGCAAACTCAACAGAATAACTATCATGTGATGCATAATCCAATTGAAAACTAAAATCATGATGACAAGTTTCATGGATATCATTATTCTTTATAGCATACGTGTCATCACAATAATCATCATAGATAGGAGGGATGCTTTCAACATAATAAATTTGCTCATCAAAACATGGGGGACAAAAAATATCATCTTCATCAAACATAGCATCCCCAAGCTTGTGGCTTTGCATATCATTAGCATCATGGGTATTCAAAGAATTCATACTAACAACATTGCAATCAAGCTCATCATCCAAAAATTTAGTGCGAAACATTTTAATGCATTCTTCTTCTAACACTTTGGCACAATTATCGGAATCCTTATTTTCATGAAAGACATTAAAAGGATGAAGCATATGAGGCAACATTAATTCCATTTTATTGTAATTTTCTTTTATAAACTAAACTAGTGATAAAACAAGAAACTAAAAGATTCGATTGCACTAGTTCGGCGAAGAGATGGTGATACAAGTGCAATATGGATGGTAGATATAGGTTTTTGTAATCTGAAAATATAAAAACAGCAAGGTAACTAATGATAAAAGTGAGCACAAATGGTATTGCAATGTGTGGAAACAAGGCCTAGGGTTCATACTTTCACTAGTGCAAGTTCTCTCAGCAATAATAACATAATTGGATCACATAACTATCCATCAACATGCAACAAAGAGTCACTCCAAACTCACTAATAGCGGAGAACAAACGAAGAGATTATTGTAGGGTACGAAACCACCTCAAAGTTATTCTTTCTGATCGATCTATTCAAGAGTTCGTACTAGAATAACACCTTAAGACACATATCAACGAAAACCCTAATGTCACCTAGATACCCCAATGTCACCTCAAGTATCCGTGGGTATGATTATATGATATGCATCACACAATCTCAGATTCATCTATTCAACCAACACAAAGAACTTCAAAGAGTGCCCCAAAGTTCCTACCGGAGAGTCAAGACGAAAACGTGTGTCAACCCCTATGCATAAGTTCACGTGGTCACGGAACTCGCAAGTTGATCACCAAAACATACATCAAGTGGATCACATGGTATCCCATTGTCACCACAGATAAGCACGTGCAAGACATACATCAAGTGTTCTCAAATCCTTAAAGACTTAATCCGATAAGATAACTTCAAAGGGAAAACTAAGTTCATCACAAGAGAGTAGAGGGGGAGAGACATCATAACATCCAACTATAATAGCAAAGCTCGCGATACATCAAGATCGTATCACCTCAAGAACACGAGAGAGAGAGAGAGAGATCAAACACATAGCTACTCGTACATACCCTCGGCCTCGAGGGAGAACTACTCCCTCCTCGTCATGGAGAGCACCGGGATGATGAAGATGGCCACCGAAAAGGGTTCCCCCCTCCGGCAGGGTGCCGGAATGGGTCTAGATTGGTTTTCGGTGGCTACGGAGGCTTTTGGCGGCGGAACTCCCGATCTATTCTGCTCTCTGATGTTTTTAGGGTATATGGACATATATAGGCGAAAGAAGTCGGTCAGGAGAGCCACGAGGGGCCCACGAGGGTGGGGGCGCGCCCAGGAGGTAGGGCGCGCCTCCCTGCCTCATGGCTTCCTCGAAGCTTCCCTAATGTCCACTCCAAGTCTCCTGGATTGCTTCCGTTCCAAAAATAAGTTCCGTGAAGTTTCAGGTCAATTGGACTCCGTTTGATTTTCCTTTTCTTCCATACTCTAAAACAAGGAAAAACAGAAACTGGCACTGGGCTCTAGGTTAATAGGTTAGTCCCAAAAATCATATAAAATAGCATATAAATGCATATAAAACATCCAATGTTGATAATATAATAGCATGGAACAATCAAAAATTATAGATACGTTGGAGACGTATCACCCATATCCCCAAGAGGGAGCGCAAGCACGCGCTAAGGGACGTCTATGCCATAGAGCGAGTCGCCCCAAAATTCAACCCATGGTCAGCTTGTCCGATCACCTTCGATCGCAGGGACCATCCGACCAGTATCCGTCACGGAGGTTCGGCGTATTAGTCCTTGATCCAATCATCGATGGATTCCACCTGACGTGAGTCCTCATGGATGGCGGCAGCAGCCTTAACCTGCTCTATCAGGACACAGTCCGCAAGATGGGTATTGATCCGTCAAGAATCAAGCCCACTAAAACTACCTTTAAAGGAGTGATACCCGGTGTAGAGGCCCACTGCACAGGCTCAATCACATTGGAAGTGGTCTTCGGCTCAACGGACAACTTCCGCAACGAATACTTGATCTTCGATATTGCCCCCTTACGCAGTGGCTACCACACACTGCTCGGATGAACCGCATTCGCTCATTTCAATGCAGTCCCACACTACACCTATCTCAAACTCAAGATGCCCGGGCCACGCGGTGTTATAATAGTAAATGGAAACATGGAACGCTCCCTCCGCACTGAGGAGCACACCGCTGCCCTGGCAGCGGAAGTACAGGGTGGCCTAATCAAGCCAGCTATTACATCAGCGGCTAAGTCCTCGGACACTGTCAAACAAGTCCAGACTACCCCACTGTACGACAATCCAGCTCGTCAGGAGCTCGATTAGCAATTCGGCCTCCATATCATCCACTACCGAATTGTGGCATATGTACCACGCGTACATAATTACGCACTAAAAATACCATGGGAAAGGATGGAGGCATAATAAGGACAATGTCTGCAATACGACTAGGCCCTATCAGGACACTTACATTTCCTTTTTCTTTTCTTTTTATTTTTCCAGGTTCCTTGCAACCCACGTCACCCTTTCGACGGTACCAAGGCCTCTTTCCGTGGCCTATTATAAAAACATCGGTTGATGATCCTCTCGAAGGACAGTACACCAAGGAGAAAAGCAGCATAGACGCGTGCCAGAGTACCTAAAGGATCCTTAAAGATCACCTCGTCCGCTTTCAGGACGCATGCATGGTTTCCCCTTGTGTTCGGCATGTAAAATAGCCTTGTTGCTTATTGCACTATTTGTATCAATATGTTTTGATGTATCAATCAGGCTATAATGGAAACAGTTTTTAGCCCAAACCTACATGGCGTCGGCTCATCTCTTAACATATGTTTCCCTATTTTTGTCTGATTATCATGTACACCTTGGTATGGCCTAAATTTCCAGGGGCTTTATTAAGCTGCGTACATCTTTTAAATATTAAAAAGTCCGAACACTTTAATAGTGCAATTCGGTGTCCCAAATATAGCATTATATGCATTGGCTCCGAATCATGTCTTTGGTCAATAGTTGGGTTGCCCAGATCCTGTGCTTGCTACCTTACGCTCCGTCTGATCGGCTAGGGTAGTAAAGGGAGAACTATTGCGATTGTGTTTCTGGTTCACTCGGACAAACACCTCAGTAGGGAAAGCCAAAAACTGACTGTCATGATGTGGCAAGAGCTGGTCAGCTATTCGGTGACTAAGTATAAATCTTTAGCGATTTTTTCCGCATTATGCGATAGGCCGGCCTCCACCCGGCCGGGCATTCACAACACCTAAGTTCAGATAATCGAACAATACTAGGGGCTGCGCCCGCACTCCCACTATAAAACTCCTATGGCTAAGTGAGGGCGATAAAGCCGCATAGTCCAATTGCATGGTTCGTTGCACTAACACCTCCTTCATGGACCAGTACGTTGGGTCAAGTGTGTTTAAGTGTTATCCCAAACACCCCCGTACTACCTATGTGGGGGCTGAAGCGGATGACTGGCCAACTCTTAGATATCATAAATAACCGCACAGGAGGAGATATTTTAAAGTGAAATAAGCAATATATCATACATAAGCCTTGTCTTATGATACATGATTGGACAACATAAATACATTCATTCAAACGTGATGTCCTTCGAACATTGGCCCTCTACAATGTGGGATCCTTTCAGGACATCATCAAAGTACCGCTCCGGCGTGCGATGCTCTTTTCCAGTGGGTGGTCCCTCGGTTGCAAGCTTGATGGCATCCATCTTCGCCCATTGCACCTTGACGCGGGCGAAGGCCATCCGCGCACCTTCAATACAGAACGACCGCTTCACGGCATCAAGCCGAGGGAAGGCGCTGACCAGCCGCTTGACGAGGCCGAAGTAGCTACTGGGCATGGGTTCGGCGGGCCAAAGACGGATTATCAAATCCCTCATGGCCAATTCAGCAACCCTGTGCAGTTCTGTCCATTGCATCAGCTGATCGCTGAGGGGCATAGGATGCTCTGGCGCAAGGTACTGCGACCAGAATAGCTTCTCCGTTGAGCTCCCCTCTTCGGCCCAGAAGAACTCCATGGCATCAGCAACACTCCAGGGCAGGTCCGCAGACACTCCTGGAGAACTCCAAATCCGGGTTAGAAAGATGTACCTTTTCTTTACAAATTTGCTCTGCATGTTAAAGGCCTTACCCGCCGCAATTTGCCTTGCCTCCTGGATCTCCCGGACAGCGCTTTGGGCTTCGGCCCGGGCTTCTTGTGCTCTTTGGAGTGCCTTGGCAAGTTTGGAATTTTGCTCCGAACTCTTGCGCTCTAAGGACTCACATTTACCTATGGCATCCTTGAGCTCTTGCTGGACTTCCTCCACCAGCGATTAATGTTTAAGGCGGGAGGCTCGTTCCTCCTCCGCCTCCTTCTTGGCCTTGGCCAATGCACTCTTGAGGGCCTCGACCTCAGACGTGTCAGTTGCAACAATAATTATGAAACTCATTGAGATGCTACATCATAGCTGGCATCATTTCAGACGTGCTTCAGTATTACATACCTTGTGTTTCTTCTACCTTCCGCCTTAGCTCGAATCCTTCGGCATCATGGGCAGCTGACGCCTACTTCGTAGCCTGCTTGTTCAAACAGATATGTGCGTTAGTTTCCTGCATGAGTGTGACGCCCCCGATTCAATCGTACACTAATCATGCACGCAAATGTGTACGATCAAGATCAGGGACTCACGGGAAGATATCACAACACAACTCTAAAACATAAATAAGTCATACAAGCATCATAATACAAGCCAGGGGCCTCGAGGGCTCGAATACAAGTGCTCGATCATAGACGAGTCAGCGGAAGCAACAATATCTGAGTACAGACATAAGTTAAACAAGTTGCCATAAGATGGCTAGCACAAACTGGGATACAGATCGAAAGAGGCGCAGACCTCCTGCCTGGGATCCTCCTAACTACTCCAGGTCGTCGTCAGCGGGCAGTACGTAGTAGTAGGCACCTCCTGTGTAGTAGGGGTCGTCGACGACGGTGGCGTCTGGCTCCTGGACTCCAGCATCTGGTTGCGACAACCAGGAAGAGAGGAAAGGGGAAAAGGGGGGAGAAAGCAACCGTGAGTACTCATCCAAAGTACTCGCAAGCAAGGAACTACACTACATATGCATGGGTATATGTGTAAGGAGGCCATATCAGTGGACTGAACTGCAGAATGCCAGAATAAGAGGGGGATAGCTAGTCTTATCGAAGACTACGCTTCTGGTCACCTTCGTCTTGCAACAGGCAGAAGAGGGTAGGTCGAAGTCCTCCAAGTAGCATCTCCAAGTAACATCTCATAGCATAATCCTACCCGGCTCATATCCCTGAGGTAGAGCGACCACCGGTTGTATCTGGCACTTGGAAGGGTGTGTTTTATTAAGTATCCGGTTCTAGTTGTCATAAGGTCAAGGTACAACTCCAAGTCGTCCTGTTACCGAAGATCACGGCTATTCGAATAGATTAACTTCCCTGCAGGGGTGCACCACATAACCCAACACGCTCGATCCCATTTGGCCGGACACACTTTCCTGGGTCATGCCCGGCCGCGGAAGATCAACACGTCGCAGCCCCACCTAGGCAAAACAGAGAGGCCAGCACGCCGGTCTAAACCTAAGCGCGCAGGGGTCTGGGCCCATCGCCCTGAGCACACCTGCACGTTGCGTGGGCGGCCGAAAGCAGACCTAGCCTAGTGGCGTTCCAGTCCAATTCGGCGCACGCCGCTCCGTCGCTGACGTCCGAAGTGCTTCGGCTGATACCACGACGTCGGGATACCCATAACTACTCCCACGTAGATGGTTAGTGCGTATAGGCTCGTAGCCAGACTCAGATCAAATACCAAGATCTCGTTAAGCGTGTTAAGTGTCCGCGAACGCCGAACAGGGCCAGGCCCACCTCTCTCCTAGGCGGTCCCAACCTGCCCTGTCGCTCCGCCACAAAGATCCACACAGAGGGCCGTCGGGACAAAGGTCCTTTCAGCCCCCAATCCGTGAATCACTCGCGGGTACTCTTCGAGCGGACCCGACTTTAGTCACCATCTGTATAGTATGTATGTATGTATAGTATATACCCATGATCACCTCCCGAGTGATCACGGCCCAATAGTATAGCAAGGCAGACTGACAAGAATGTAGGGCCAATGATGATAAACTAGCATCCTATACTAAGCATTTAGGATTGCAGGTAAGGTATCAACAGGTGTAGCAACAATGTCAGGCTATGCATCAGGATAGGATCAACGGAAAGCAGTAACATGCTACACTACTCTAATGCAAGCAGTATAGAAAAGAATAGGCGATATCTGGTGATCAAGGGGGGGGGGCTTGCCTGATTGCTCTAGCAAGAAGGAGGGGTCGTCAACTCCGTAGTCGAACTGGGCAGCAGCAGCGTCGGTCTCGTAGTCTACCGGAGAGAAGAGGGGGAAGAAACAATGAATACCATGCAAACAAATGCATATCGATGCATGACATGACAAGTAACGATGCTAGGTGTGCCCAATCGCGGTAGTAGGTGATACCGACGAAAGGGGGAAACATCCGGGAAAGTATTCCCGGTGTTTCGCGTTTTCGGACTGATGAACCGGAGGGGAAAAGTTGCGAGTTTGATAGGTTAGGGGTGTGTGGCGGACGAACGGACTGCGTATCCGGAATCGTCTCGTCGTTCTGAGCAACTTTCATGTTGAAAATATTTTAATCCGAGTTACGGATTAAAAGATATGATTTTCTAAAGATTTTATTAATTTCTGGAATTTAATTAATTATTTAAATCTAACATTATCCAAAACAGTGTTTGCTGACGTCATCATGACGTCAGCATGACGTCAGCAGTCAACAGGGGCGTTGACTGGTCAAACTGACGTGTGGGACCAGCGGGGCCCACCTGTCATACCCTGTTTAGGCTAATCAGGTTTTAGCTCAACTAATCACAGTTTAATTAGACTAATTAGTTAATTTGATTAATCTAATTATGTTTAATTAACTTAATTAATTCCTTAATTAATTAATTAATTAATTAATTAATTTTATTATTATTAATTTTAATTCCCTTTTTTTTTAATAAAACGTTCTGATCGTGGGGCCCCCCTGTCATAGGCACAGGGGGCCTTAACGGGTTTTGGGCGCTGGGGCGACGGCTGTCGCCCGAACGGGCGCTGGGGCGTGCTGGCGCCCGACTCGAAGGGGGGGCGAGCAGGCGCAGCTGCGGCGCGGGAGCCGGCAGCAAGCAAGGGGCGGCGCCGGCGCGGCCTGGCATGGCGGAGCCGAGGCGGGAGGCGAGGT
>NC_041388.1:208280306-208318853 GCF_002162155.2 Triticum dicoccoides
GCGGTGGCGTGGTCGCCCCGATCTCGATCCAGATCGGGGGAGTGAGGGGAGAGTGGGGATCGGGAGTGGGCTAGGGTTTCCGTCGTGGGGGGATAAGGGGAGAGGGGTGGGGGCCGACCTGGGCCGGCCTGGTTGGCCCGATGGCCAGCTGGGCCGCGGTCCAGCAGGGGGGGGGCTTCCCTCCTTTTTTTTTCTTTTTGGTTTTCTGTTTTTCTTTCCTTTTGTATTTTCTTTTATTATTTCTTTTCTATTTAAATCATTTAATCCATTTAGCCACTTTATAAAAATATGTCTGTTGCACTATAATTACCTTTGTAATATTCGTCAACCACCGAACAATTTTATTTTAAATTTTGAAAACTTTTATTGTTTTCATCAATTTGAATTTTGAATTTGAACGGTTTCGAATTATTGCGAGGATAGCAACAGTAATCAGGATGACGTGCCATGATTAGCGTGGGATTACTGTAGCAAGATTATCCGGGCGTTACAATGAGTTATTAGATCCTCTGTTCGGTTTTCTTTCCAAACACCTAACAGAGTCTCAGGGGCTACTATCAATACACATGCATTCTTTTAAAACATACTATAAAGCACATACCTCAAAGCCTCTTAAACAGCTGGTGTAGGCTTCGCTCAGTCCACTTTTCGCGGACTAAACCTTTTCAATCACCGTACCCATAAGGGTACGATGTTCTTCCACAATGGTGGCGCTTTGATGCTCTCTCACCAAAGTGTCCGGCGCCTCCGCATTGACAGAGGTCACCGGTATAGTAGGCGCGCCCCCTTCTCGTGAAGAGGGTTGCTCCTCTGATTCCGGAACCTTGTGGGTCTCCGGAATGATATTTGGTTGGGGGCCAAACTGGACATGGCCCCGTCTCGTGTCTCCATGGGGGTTGGTTCCCCCATGTTCTTGGCAGCCTTCGGCACCTCTCCCTGTTCCAGAAGGGTCCTTTGGGACAACACCTCGGTGTTATCCGCGGCAGTGGGGGAGGAAGGTGGTGGAGGCGAATCGCTCTCCATCATGTTTGGACCCAGCGAATTCCCAGAAGAGGAGGATCGCTGGGGAAGGACCTTAACCAGACTGCAAGATAGAATTTAAATGCATTACAACTATGAGCCAGAAAAGTCAGACATATATATATATACCTGTGAGTACTTACGATCCGGCTAGGGGCTTCGGCCTAGGGCGCCACTCATCGGCGTCCGACTCAGAGTCATCTGTAAGGGAGTTCCTCCCTCTCTTGGACACTTCTGCCTCTAGATCAGCGGAAGCTTCCCTCTTCTTCTTCTCCCCCTTGGGTGGGGGGTCGCTCTCTTCCTCCTCCTCTTCCTCTTCTTCAGGGGAGGAGAGAGTTTCGGTGTCTTCGGACACTATGTCTGAGGCACCTTTACGGCGGAGGCCACTCTTGGCCTCGTTTCCCTTCTCCTTGGCCTTCTTTTCCGGCGCCTGGTACGGTGCCTGGACTAGCATTGTCATCAACAGAGGAATAGCTTTGTCTTCGGGCAGCGGAGCCGGACAGTGAATCCGTTCCGCTTTCTTTGTCCAGCCCTACAAAAGAAAATGGAGAGTTTAGTGTGCTCTATGGGCTCGCAAAGTAATGTTGCCAAAGAACTTACGGGGGTCGCAGCGTGGGTGCTTTCGTAGCCGAGGTCTTCGGTTGTCTCCGGCCATGACTTCTGGTTCTTGTAGAGCAGCTTTCGCATGTCTTCGTGCTTCGTGCCGAAGAACCGCTGCAGGGTCCGGCGACTGACCGGGTTAAACTTCCACATGGGCTCTTGACGCGCCTGACAGGGGAGTATTCGGCGGAAGAGCATCACTTGTATCATGCTGGCGAGGCTGGTATTTTTATCTACCATGCTCTGGATGCACTTCTCCAGCATCATTACCTCATCAGACGATGCCCAGTCAAGGACCTTGTTGAGCCAGGATGTCAGCCGCATTGGGGGCCCGGACTTGAACTCCGTGGGAGCAACCCATGTGGAGTCACGGGGCTCTGTGACATAGAACCACCCCTGCTTCCATCTCTTCACGATCTCCATGAAGGTGCCCTTCGGTCAAGTGACATTGGGCAGGTTGCTCACCATAGCGCCACCGCAATCCGCGTGTTGGCCGTCCACCACTTTTGGCTTCACATTGAAGACCTTGAGCCATAGGCCGAAGTTGGGGGAAACACGGAGGAAGGCCTCACATACGACGATGAACGCCGAAATGTTGAGGAAAGAATTCGGGGCTAGATCATGAAAATCTAACCCGTAGTAGAACATGAGGCCGCAGACGAAAGGATGAAGAGGAAACCCCAGTCCACGAAGAAAATGTGGGATGAACACTACCCTCTCGCCATGCTTTGGAGTGGGGATGATTTGATTTTTGGCTGGAAGACGATGGGAGATTTCCTTGGCCAGATACCCCACTTCCCGGAGTTCCTTGATGTATTTCTCCGTGATGGAGGAGGCCATCCACTTGCCCTGCGCTCCAGATCCGGGAATTTCTGGAGTACTTTTTGGAAATGGAGTGGATCGAAGCTTGAGCACTGGAGCTTGAGGGCGGATGGACTGAGGATGGGGAAGGCGTGGGGTAAAAAGGGGGAATCTTATCACCTTATAAAGGCAGTAAATACCATGTGTCCCCCATGAGCCTTAAAGTTCGCCTATTTTCAAGGGGTCGTGCGAAAGGCTCGGTTGGGTTTCCCATACCCGTATTGATGAGAATCCCGTAATAAGGGGCACGATCTCTACTTTGACAAGGCGTGTCGTGGGTGGTTGCGTCTCAAGACGCGAAATGGGAGGCCATAAAACAGTTTGAAATAATAGAATGGCCGGACGTAACGTCTCACCAGTAAAATCTTTGGAGGACAGAACTTATCTGTATTCTTATTCAGAGGAATGACTGATGTGCAAAGCCAGATATAGTACCGACGATCAACTTCTTTGAAGAATTCGGAGAAGGACCCGCCTTGCAATGCCAAAGACAATCTGCGCGCCGGACACATCGTCATTGAAGACTGGTTCAGGGGCTACTGAGGGAGTCCTCGATTATGGGGTCCTCGGGTGTCCTGGCTACGTGATGTGGGCCGGACAGATAGGCCGTGAAGATACAAGATAGAAGGCCTTCCGTCGTGTCCGGATGGGACTCTCCTTGGTGTGGAAGGCAAGCTTAGCATGTGGCTATGAATATTCCTTTCTCTGTAAACCGACTCTGTACAACCCTAGCCCCCTCTGGTGTCTATATAAACCGGAGGGTTTAGTCCTTAGAAACAATCACAATCATACATGATAGACATCTAGGGTTTAGCCATTATGATCTCGTGGTAGATCAACTCTTGTAACCCTTATACTCCCTCCGTCCGGAAATACTTGTCATCAAAATGAACAAAAAGGATGTATCTAGAACTAAAATACGTCTAGATACATCTTCTTTTATCCATTTTGATGACAAATATTTCCGGACGGAGGGAGTACTCATTAAAGTCAATCAAGCAGGACGTAGGGTATTACCTCCATCAAGAGGGCCCGAACCTGGGTAAACATCGTGTCCCTTGTCTCCTGTTACCATCGATCCTTAGACGCACAGTTCGGGACCCCCTTCCCGAGATCTGACGGTTTTGACACCGACAACGGTCGATTTGAGTCATTTCTTCCTCTTGTAGCTCCCTAGGACCATCAGTGGCAATGAATGGAGCATGGTGGCTGAAGATCTATCTGCTCATTGTCACCATCAATCTCCATGCGTGAAGCTAGTTGCGTTTGATTCTGTGGACAGTGGGAGGAAGTTTCTGACACGTATAGAGAAGGTTAGACCCTGTTTCGTTGTTACAAATCATTAGTTAGATGTGATTCAAACACTATCACGGTCCCAACCCATTCATACCACACCTTCAACCAAACGCATCCTAAGACAGTGTCACAGTTTGTACCTAGTATCTTAAATTTTTGCCATCTCATCAGCGGTGCCATTAGAAAATTATTTGGCACCGCTTCAGCAGTTTGTGTAGCCAACTTTGGTCCAAACATCCGAGTAGCCAAGTAGTAAAATACTAAATCTTTATGGCACGAAGGAACTGGGCATCGGAGCAACTACGTGCTCTGGAGTCCGGGTCCCTGTTTTTTCCGCTGCATCAGCTCGCCAGTGCAGGGCACCGGTGCGAGATGTAGCAACAGTTGTCTTTACCCCAGTTTTGGCATACATAGTGGATGGCCTTAGTGCTATTAGTTCTATGTTACTAAAATTGTGCATGTACACACCTGTTAGTATCAATTTACTATCATCCAAACATTGTCGCTATGTTGTTGCAATTATATTTACCTTCCTCATAAAATGTTCAATTTGTTATTTATTGTACACGAGTAAGAACTTGTAGCATCATTGTAGTTAATTATAGCTTCTGATGTTCCAGAATTTTGTTGTTGTATCAGTACCAATTATTTCATTTGCACATTGATCTTTTTGAGAAGATATGTCATAATTAACATGTTTCTTCAGTTTTTCAAAATAAGCATAGGTGTTTTTCTATGTTGGTATAAACCCATTTCCCCTACAATTGTTACTGATCTAGTTTTAAATATTATAGGATGAACGGAAGTGTTCTTACTTGGAGTGGGTTGATCAAGAGTGGCCACAGTCTTTGAAGATGTGCCTAGTGAAGCTCTAGAGCATGTATGAGGAAGATAACAGACGTAGGCTTAGAGAAACTGTTGTCAACACTAAAAAATATTTGAAGATGCGGGATAAAAAGTTGAAGGTGGAGAATGAGCTCAGATTTTTTAAATCAGACTTTGCTAAGATGGTGTTGGCGAAGGAGGAGGCACTTTCCCAGTTGGCCCGTGCAAAACAGGTTCTTACTAAACTGAAAGCAAAGGTGGATAAGACGAGCCTGGATGATCTCGATTAGGTGAATGAATATATTGTTCCTATGAAGTTGAACTAGCTATATGTTGTACTGTGTTGTTTTTTTGTAGCTACCGTACTGTGATGTTATAATATATTTATGTGCCTGATATGAAATTGGCAAATAGCTGTTCGATATGAAATGTGAATTTACGTAATACTGGAATTATTAATTGTAAACTAATAAACCTGCTAAATGTGTCCTGGACCTTTGCAAACGGTTCTAGCACTACAAGCGCTTGCGATGGATAGCCCAATGCCACACATTTTTCTTCATCAAATCATGTGTGATATAGTTGATAAAAGCAAACAGTTAACCAAGGCAGACCGTGTGTGATAGTTACACCTTTCACACATAAGCCTAATGTACGTACGTACGGAAACGTTTTCCCTGGATTTACTGTGTGGGATGTACATAAGAACGGAAACGTATTCCTTGGATTGACTGTGTGTGATATACATACGAACGAAAATGTTTTTCTGGGATTCACCGTGTGGGATGTACATACCTATGGAAATGATTTTCTCGGATTACCGTGTGGGATGTACATACCTACGGAAATGATTGGGTTTTGATGCCTCACCCGATCGGACACGGCCCTAGCCTGTGTCCTAGGAGGGCCTATCCCCGATGATTTCTGGGTCTTGTGGAAAGGACCCCCCTATCGCCCACACTCACTTGGCGAGGGTTCCAAATGCCGTCGCGGAAAGGGTTAAAAACCGTTTGTTTGGGACCGGCGCGCACCAGTGATTATGTATATATGGGAACAATCTTGTGATGCAAGGGATGATATGATACCAATATGATATGGTATGTATGCAATGGATGGTGTAGATCACTAATGTGCACAAGTAATGTTGCAGCAATACTCAAATGGCTAGTCCCAATAGTCAAGTGACGCAAAATGGGCTAGGGGTTATCAATGCAATGGTAAGGATATACAATGATGTCATCGAGGTTACCGTCCGTGGCTATGATGAGAGGCGGTGTTCTTGATGTAGAACCGTTCCTAATTATCCGAAACACCTTAGGAAATGGAAAAACCGCGAACTCAAAATCTCAAATGTAAAATGTTGGTAGCGGGAATGTGGTGGTGGTTGCGAAAGCTCAATGGGATGGCGGGAATGCAATGATGGTTTTGAGACACAATGCGAAAATGGAGGGTAAGGTGGTGGACTATACACGGTTTCGGAGTTGGAAACACGGTCCCTAAGTAGCCGAAACACCTTAGGAGACACAACTCACAACACAAACAAAATCTGGTTAAGTTGGGGTGGCGGAAGTGTATGGTGGGCAAGCCTATGCGGAAGTTATGGTGGTGGTTGATAAAGAAGCAATCGTCCCTAAGTAGCCTACACACCTTAGGAGACTCAAGTCACAACTCAAACAACCACTAATGCTAAGGGGAACAAAATGGGTTAGGTTGCGGAAGGCTATGGTGGTTATGCGGATGATATGGTGGAAGCCCTAGGCAAAGATGCCAAAGTGCAAAAAATTTGATGGAGTCAAATAGTGTTGGTAGTATTTTTATGGGATGGAGAATGTCAATAGCTTCAAAACGAGCTAAAGAATGTCAAAAATGGACCACAGATGAATTAGTTATGGTCAAAATGGTGAAATACCAAAGGCTGAAATGCCACGGGCCGGACATCCGGGGTCGGGGCCAGAAATCCGGGACTTGATGTCCAGAACCGCGCGCGAATTGTGCTCCAGGAGCCGAATGTCCCGGGGGCCATATGTCCAGGGCTACGGGCCAGATGTCCAGGCTCCAAATTCGAGGATGAACTCGAGGAACTCGATTTTGGGGGCGGAAATTGATGATTTTGGGGGCAAAATTGGAGAGATTTCATGGACGGGAAGTGGGGAAAATTAGGGGAAAGATAGTTCTACTCAACACACAACAAATCCATGGATCAAAATCAACAAAACATCTTCAAACCAACAATTCCCAAAAAAACTTGGGAGGCTATTTTGGGTGGGGATTTTTGAATTTAGGACGAAATCAACAAAACTAGGCTAGAAAACAAAGAGGGGAGGCTTCGAAACCGTGATCAACGTGGCTCATGATACCAAGATGATGTACGATGGAACCCTAGATGGCCGATCTTTCATGAAAGGAGCGGATCCCACGATGAACACGAAGAACACAAGGGAAAACACGAAGGGAAACACAAGGGAAAACACTCAAACCAACAAGATATGGTCACACATATGCTAGATCCGAGTACACAGAGATCACACGGTCCAAATACAACAAGGGATGATACATAGGGTAATCGGTTCTTCTCCATGAGGAGGTCTTGAGGTCTTCCCATTAGGGGTCTTGAATCCAAGTGGATCATCTCCGAAGAGGTGTCGGTCCCTCGCGATGGAGTAGATCCGGATGGATGAGCAAGGCTCTATCTCATAAATTAGCTACCGCAACACTAACCCTAACTAGGATGAGGTGGGGGAGTATATATAGTCTAGGGCCACGAAGGGGTAAGTGGGAGAGAGTTTACATGGGCTCTTGGCCCACAACTGCATAGGGGAGCCGGATGTCCGGGCTAGGGACCGGAAGTCCGGCGGCTCGTGAGGAGCCGAATGTCCGGGCCTCTGGCCGGATGTTCGGGCTAGACTTTCCCGCTCCTGTGCTCTCTGGATAGGTGGGGCCAGATGTCTGGGCGAAGGGGCCGGATGTCCGGGGTGATGGCCGAATGTCCGGGCTGTGCTGGTCCTTTCCGGTGCTCTCTGGATAGCCGATGCCGGATTTCCGGGGCAAGAGCCGGATGTCCGGCTGGTGTAGGAGCCGTATCTTCTTCCTTCTCCTTACTTTGCTCCCGCACACACTTGGCCTTGGTTCTTGGGCTCTCGATGGTCTCCTCGGGTGTACCTAAGTATGCACAAGGTCCGCGCTTGAAGTAGCATCCATGTTTTACATGCGGAAAGGGAAGATTCGGAAAGGAGCGAGTTCACCTTAGGTCCGATGGTGTATGCTCTCATCGTATGGACACTTGGGGCTCGGGGAGTAGTCGTAGTGTACATGGGGATGCTCGTAGGATGCTCCGCATCATGTATGGAGGTGTGACATCTGATTTTTGGGGTGTCGATTAGGTAGACACGGTGCACATCGATGCTAACACGTGATGCAGGACAGGTACTCACACAATGGTGCTGAAGGTGTTCTGAAGAGCAGGGTATTTTTGTGGTTAAATAGGCATCTGACGCAGGGAAGGGGATGTGAGCTTTGTCTAACCATGTACAGTAGTTTATCTGAAGGGTATAGCAGAGATTTCCTGTTACCTTAACCTTTTATCTGGAATGCATGGACTGTTAGAGGGCTGTAGCCTGTAGATGCACTATGGATTTGCAAATTGGGATCACTCCCATCACCTCAAGAACTGCAATTACAATTTGTTTGGTTTGGCAAGGCCCTGAAGCATTTTACAAACTATAGTTACAAAATTAATCGTGGCTTTGTTTTCTATTCTTTTCGTAGCCATCAACTTGTCAAAATCACTCAAACAAAAGCAAAATCCTTTGGCCTACAAGGAATAGTAATTGATAGAATATGCATGGTTCATGAATCGTGATAAGCGACACCTATTATCAACCATTGCTGTTAAATTTGAGCATCGACCAGAAATAAGGTGACATTGCCAAAGTGCAGAGTTTTTCCAATTGCTCTTTAATTACTTCTGGTCACGAATCATTTGGTTTTATAGTGTGAAATATTGCATTGGGGATATCTCTTGTGTAACCTAAGAATATTTTGTCATATGAGTAGTTTTTTATTCCAAACCATGCAATTAGAGGATTCAGAATTCCTTGCCAGGGAGACCCTGTTTATGTCCATGCTATTGAAGGAAATATGCCCTAGAGGCAATAATAAAGGTGTTATTTATATTTCCTTATATCATGATAAATGTTTATTATTCATGCTTAGTACATGTGTGAATACATAAGACAAACAGAGTGTCCCTAGTATGCCTCTGCTTGACTAGCTCGTTAATCAAAGATGGTTAAGTTTCCTAGCCATAGACATGTGTTGTCATTTGATGAACGGGATCACATCATTAGATAATGATGGGATGGACAAGACCCATCCCTTAGCTTAGCACCATGATCGTTTAGTTTATTGCTATTGCTTTCTTCATGACTTATATATGTTCCTATGACTATGAGATTATGCAACCCCCGAATACCGGTGGAACACTTAGTGTGCTATCAAATGTCACAACGTAACTGGGTGATTATAAAGATGCTCTACAGGTGTCTCTGATGGTGTTTGTTAAGTTGCCATAGATCGAGATTAGGATCTGTCACTCTGAATGTCGGAGAAGTATCTCTGGGCCCTCTCGGTAATGCTCATCACTATAAGCCTTGCAAGCAATGTGACTAATGAGTTAGTTACGGGATGATGCATTACGGAATGAGTAAAGAGACTTGCCGGTAACAAGATTGAACTAGGTATGATGATACCAATGATCGAATCTTGGGCAAGTAACATATCAATGTCAAAGGGAACAACGTATTTTGTTATGCGGTTTGACTGATAAAGATCTTCGTAGAATATGTAGGAGCCAATATGAGCATCCAGGTTCTGCTATTGGTTATTGACCGGAGATGTGTCTCGGTCATGTCTACATAGTTCTCGAACCCATAGGGTCCGCACGCTTAACGTTCGACGACGATTTGTATTATGAGTTTATGTGATTTGATGACCGAAGGTTGTTCGGAGTCTCAGATGAGATCACGGACATGACGAGGAGTCTCGAAATGGTCAAGACATAAAGATTGATATATTGGAAGGCTATATTCGGACATCGGAATGGTTCCGGAGAAGTTCGGGTATTTTCCGGAGTACCGGGAGGTTACCGGAACCCCCCGGGGAGTTGATGGGACTTAGTGGGCCATAGTGGGAAGGAGAGGCAGCAGCCAGGAGGTGGCGCACCCCCCAAGCCCATTCCGAATTGGACAAAGGGTTGGGGGTGCGTCCCCCCTCTCCCTTCCTTCCCTCTTCTCCTTTAGGTGGAGACCTACTAGGACTTGGAGTCCTAGTAGGATTCCCCTTCTCCCGGTGCGCCCTAGCCTGGCCGGCCGTCCTCCCCCTCCCTCCTTTATATACGGGGGCAGGGGGGCACCCTAGAACACACAAGTTGATCTTTTAACCGTGTGTGGTGCCCCCCTCCACAGTTACACACCTTGATCATATCGTCATAGTGCTTTGGCGAAGCCCTGTGCCGGTAACTTCATCATCACCGTCGACACGCCGTCGTGCCGACGGAACTCTCCCTCGGCCTCATATGGATCAAGAGTATGAGGGACGTCACCGAGCTGAATGTGTGATCATCGTGGAGGTGTCGTACGCTTGGTACTTGGATCGGTTGGATCGCGAAGACGTTCGACTATATCAACGGCGTTACTAAACGCTTCCGCTTTCGGTCTACATGGGTACGCGGACACACTCTCCCCGCTCGTTGCTATGCTCCTCCTAGATATATCTTGTGTGATCGTAGGCAACTTTTTTGAAATACTATGTTCCCCAATAGTGGCATCCGAGCCAGGTCTATGCGTAGATGTTATATGCACAAGTACAACACAATGAGCTGTGGGCGATAATAGTCATACTGCTTACCAGCATGTCTTACTTTGATTCGGCAGTATTGTTGGATGAAGCGGCCCAGACCGACATTACATGACCGTGTTCATGAGACTGGTTCTACCGTCGTGCTACGCACACAGGTGGCTAGTGGGTGTCTATTTCTCCAACTTTAGTTGAATCAAGTTTGACTACGCCCGGTCCTTGTTGAAGGTTAAAACAACACACATGATGAAAAATCATTGTAGTTTTGATGCGTAGGTAAGAACGGTTCTTGCTAGAAGCCCGTAGCAGCCATGTAAAACTTGCAACAACAAAGTAGAGGACGTCTAACTTGTTTTTGCAAGGCTTGCTGTGATGTGATATGTTCAAGACGTGATGATATATAAATTGTTTTATGAGATGATCATGTTTTGTAACAGTTATCGGCAACTAGTAGGAGCCATATAGTTGCCGCTTTATTGTATGAAATGCAATCGCCATGTAATTGCTTTACTTTATCACTAAGCGGTAGAGATAGTCGTAGTAGCAATAGTTGGCGAGACGACAATGATGCTTCGATGGAGATCAAGGTGTGAAGCCGGTGACGATGGTGATCATGACGGTTGAGGGAGTCCTGGATTATGGGGTCCTCGGGTGTCCGGGCTACGTGATGTGGGCCGGACAGATGGGCCATGAAGATACAAGATAGAAGGCCTTCCCTCGTGTCTGGATGGGACTCTCCTTGGCGTGGAAGGCAAGCTTAGCGTGCGGATATGAATATTCCTTTCTCTGTAAATCGACTCTGTACAACCCTAGACCCCTCCGATGTCTATATAAACCGGAGGTTTAGTCCATAGAAACAATCATAATCATATAGGCCAAACATCTAGGATTTACCCATTACGATCTCGTGGTAGATCAACTCTTGTAACCCTTATACTCATTAAAGTCCATCAAGCAGGATATAGGGTATTACCTCCATCAAGAGGGCCCGAATCTGGGTAAACATCGTGTCCCTTGTCTCCTGTTACCATCGATCCTTAGACGCACAGTTCGGGACCCCCTACACGAGATCTGCCGGTTTTGACACCGACATTCGTGCTTTCATTGAGAGTTCCACTGTGCCGTCATCGAAAGGCTCGATGACTCCATCAATCATCTACAACAATGCTGCTGCTAAGGAGGTTTTCCTCCCTGGCTAGATCTTTGTATTCGGCGGCTTCACACTGCGGGCCAACTCGGTTGGCCACCTAGAGCAGATCGATAGCTACGCCCCTGGTCACCAGATCAGTTTTGAAATCTAAACTATGTCGCTGATATCCGAGGAGACTTAATCTTCCAAGGGTTCGCGGCCTCAACCACCACCTGGCCTTAGATCCGGAGCACATCATCAGGTCCGAAGATGGGAGTCTAGAGCCCGCTGGACTCTCCGCGGCCTTAGAGCTCAACACTGAGAGAATAGCGTCTCCGATAATCATTGCAAGGTTGGACTTTCCTCCGGATACTACTTCCGAACCCTGGAGGCCTGCGTCATGTGAGCTCGGCCCAGAAACTTCCGACCATGTCTAAACCCCGCTCTTAAACGAGGCTTTGGACCTAATGTGATCGCTTGTCATCACGGAGGAACCGATTCTGAATCATGCCCAGCCCGGACTAGGGGCTGGAAATAGGGAATTTTACTTCCCACCCACCATCCACTTCATAGCCACTCTCGTGGACCTAACAGATATGATTGATTACGCGTCTGAAGACATCGACGGTATGGACGATGATGCTGGAGAGGAGCAGGCCCAAAACCCACCGGTCACTGGACATTGGACGGCCACCTCCTCGTATGACGTATATATGGTGGATACACATAAAAACGGCGACGACGATGATGAGAAAAACCTAGTCGAGGACGAACCTCCCGAGATACTGCCGAAACATCGACGTCAGCGGCGCCACTCTAAATTGCGTCGCTATAAGAACAGAAATACCGGCACCGAAGACAATGATAGTCTGGAGAACACGGAAGACTAAGAAAACCCCATCGAACCAACATCCGAACAGGATGATCAGGAGGACGGGCAAGTTGACCCTGACGAACAAACAGGGAACAACAACTCGGAGGACAGCAAATATCTGCCTCTCTCCGAGGACGACGTAAGCCTCGACGACGAAGATTTTATCGTGCCAGAGGAAACCCTCGAACAAGAGAGATTCAAGCACGGCTAAAAGCCACGACTAGAAGCCTAAAAAAGGAACACCAGAAGCTTCAAGTCGAACAAGATCTGCTCAATGATAGATGCACTAACATCCTGGCAACCGAAGAATACGGTCTTGAACGCCCAGCAAAGAGTTACCCAAAAGCGTAAGCTTCTATCCCAATTCGACGATGAGGCATTGGATCCCATACCACTGCTACCTCTTGAGCATGCGTTGGTTTTCCCTTGAAGAGGAAAGGGTGATGCAGCAAAGTAGCGTAAGTATTTCCCTCAGTTTTTGAGAACCAAGGTATCAATCTAGTAGGAGATTACACGCAAGTCCCTCGTACCTGCCCAAACAAACAAGAACCTCGCAACCAACGCGATAAAGGGGTTGTCAATCCCTTCACGGTCACTTACAAAAGTGAGATCTGATAGAGATAATAAGATAAATATTTCTGGTATTTTTGTATAGATTGGAAAGTAAAGATTGCAAAATAAACGGTGACAGAAATGGCTAGTTGTTGGGAGAATAATATAATGGAGAATAGACCCCGTGGCATAGGTTTCACTAGTGGCTTCTCTCAAGATAGCAAATTCTACGGTGGGTGAACAAATTACTGTCGAGCAATTTATAGAAAAGCGAATGATTATGAGAATATCTAGGCATGATCATGTATATAGGCATCACGTCCGTGACAAGTAGACCGAAATGATTCCGCATCTACTACTATTACTCCACACATCAACCGTTATCCAGCATGCATCTAGAGTATTAAGTTCATAAGAACAGAGTAACGCATTAGGCAAGATGACATGATCTAGAGGGATAAACTCAAGCAATATGATATAAACCCCATCTTTTTATCCTCGATAGCAACAATACAATGCATGCCTTGCTGCTCCTGCTGTCACTGGGAAAGGACATCGCAAGATTGAACCCAAAGCTATGCACTTCTCCCATTGCAAGAAAGATCAATCTAGTATGGCAAACCAAACTAATAATTCAAAGAGACTTGCAAAGATATTAAATCATTCATCGGATCTCGACAAACACACCGCAAAAAGAATTACATCGAATAGATCTCCAAGAGAATTGAGGAGAACTTTGTATTGAGAGAAGAAGCCATCTAGCTAATAACTATGGACCCAAAGGTCTATGGTAAACTACTCGCACATCATCGGAGAGGCTATGGTGTTGATGTATAAGCCCTCCGTGATCGATTCCCCCTCTAGCGGAGTGCCGGAAAAGGACCCAAGATGGGATCTCACGGGTACAGAAGGTTGCGGTGGTGTAAATAGGGTTTCGTGGTGCTCCTTGATGTTTTCAGGGTATATGGGTATATATAGGAGGAAGAAGTACATCGGTGGAGCTGCGAGGGGCCCACGAGGGTGGGGGGCACGCCTTCCTGCCTCGTGGCCTCCTCGCTTCTTTCTTGACGTCCACTCCAAGTCTCCTGGATCATGTTTGTTCCAAAAATAACTCTCCCGAAGGTTTCATTCCGTTTGGATTCCGTTTGATATTCCTTTTCTGTGAAACACTGAAATAGGCAGAAACAACAATTTGCACTGGGCCTTTGGTTACTAGGTTAGTCCCAAAAATAATATAAAAAGGTATATTAAAGCCCATTAAACATCCAAAATAGATAATATAATAGCATGGAACAATCAAAAATTATAGATATGTTGGAGACGTATCAAGCATCCCCAAGCTTAATTCCTACTCGTCCTTGAGTAGGTAAATGATGAAAACAGAATTTTTGATGTGGAATGCTACCTGGCATAATTCTCAATGTAATTTTCTTTATTGTGGCATGAATGTTCAGATCCAAAAGATTCAATAGAAAAGTTTAATATTGACATAAAAATAGTAATACTTCAAGCATACTAACAAAGCAATTTTGTCTTCTCAAAATAACATGGCCAAAGAAAGTTATCCCTACAAAATCATATAGTCTGGCTATGCTCTATCTTCATCACACAAAGTATTTAAATCATGCACAACCCCGATGATAAGCCAAGCAATTGTTTCATACTTTTGACATTCTCAAACGTTTTCAATCTTCACGCAATATATGAGTGTGAGCCATGGACATAGCACCATAGGTGGAATAGAATGGTGGTTGTGGAGAAGACAAAAAGGAGAAGATAGTCTCACATCAACTAGGCGTATCAACGACCTATGGAGATTCCCATCAATAGATATCAATGTGAGTGAGTAGGGATTGCCATGCAACAGATGCACTAGAGCTATAAGTGTATGAAAGCTCAAAAAGAAACTAAGTGGGTGTGCATACAACTTGCTTGCTCACGAAGACCTAGGGCATTTAGAGGAAGCCCATCATTGGAATATACAAGCCAAGTTCTATAATGTAAAATTCACACTAGTATATGGAAGTGACAACATAAGAGACTCTCTATCATGAAGATCATGGTTCTACTTTGAAGCACAAGTGTGGTAAAAGGATAGTAACATTGCCCCTTCTCTCTTTTTCTCAAATTTGTTTCTTTGGGCCTTTTCTCTTTTTTTATGCCCCCCTTTTTTGGTCCGGAGTCTCATCCCGACTTGTGGGGGAATCATAGTCTCCATCATCCTTTCCTCACTTGGGACAATGCTCTAATAATGATGATCATCCCACTTTTATTTACTTACAACTCAAAAATTACAACTCGATACTAGAACAAAATATGATTCTATGTGAATGCCTCCGGCGGTGTACCGGGATGTGCAATGAATCAAGAGTGACTTGTATGAAATAATTATAAAGGTGGCTTTGCCACAAATACGATGTCAACTACATGATCATGCAAGGCAATATGACAATGATGAAGCGTGTCATAACAAACAGAACGGTGGTAAGTTGCATGGCAATATATCTCAGAATGGCTATGGAAATTCCTTAATAGGTAGGTATGGTGGGTGTTTTGAGTAAGGTATATGGTGGGTGTATGGTACCGGCGAAAGTTGCACGGTACTAGAGAGGCTAGCAATGGTGGAAGGGTGAGAGTGCGTATAATCCATGGACTCAACATTAGTCAGAAAGAACGCACATACTTATTGCAAAAATCTATTAGTTATCGAAACAAAGTACTACACGCATGCTCCTAGGGGGACAGATTGGTAGGAAAAGACCATCGCTCATCCCCGACCTCCACTCATAAGGAAGACAATCAATAAATAAATCATGCTCCGACTTCATCACATAACGGTTCACCATACATGCATGCTACGCGAATCACAAACTTTAACACAAGTATTTATCAAATTCACAAAAACTCAACTAGCACGACTATAATATCACCATCTTCATATCTCAAAACAATCATCAAGTATCAAACTTCTCATAGTATTCAATGCACTTTTTATGATAGTTTTTATTATACCCATCTTGGATGCCTATCATATTAGGACTAATTTTATGGCCAAATAAAATTACCATGCTGTTCTATGAGACTCTCAAAATAATATAAGTGAAGCGTGAGAGATCAATAATTTCTATAAAATAAAACCATCACCGTGCTCTTAAAGGATATAAGTGAAGCACTAGAGCAAAATTATCTAGCTCAAAAGATATAAGTGAAGCACATAGAGTATTCTAATAAATTCCGATTCATGTGTGTCTCTCCAAAAGGTGTGTACAGCAAGGATGATTGTGGTAAACTAAAAAGCAAAGACTCAAATCATACAAGACGCTCCAAGCAAAACACATATCATGTGGTGAATAAAAATATAGCCTCAAGTAAAGTTACCGATAGATGAAGATGAAAGAGGGGATGCCTTCCGGGGCATCCCCAAGCTTAGGATTTTGGTTGTCCTTTAATTTTACCTTGGGGTTCCTTGGGAATCCCCAAGCTTAGGCTCTTGCCAATACTTATTCCAAACTCCTTCAAATCTTTACCCAAAACATGAAAACTTCACAACACAAAACTCAACAGAAAATCTCAAGAGCTCCATTAGTATAAGAAAACAAACCACCACTTCAAGGTACTGTAATGAACTCATTATTTATTTATATTGGTGTTAAACCTACTGTATTCCAACTTATCTATGGTTCATACCCCCCGATACTAGCCATAGATTCATCAAAATAAGCAAACAACACACGAAAAATAGAATCTGTCAAAAACAGAACAGTCTGTAGTAATATGCAGGTTTAGAATACTTATGTAACCCCAAAAATTCTGAAATAAATTGGTGTACATGAGGAATTTGTCTATTAATCATCTTCAAAAATAATCAACCTAACCGCACTCTCCAGTAAAAAAATGGCAGCAAATCTCGTGAGTGCTAAAGTTTCTGTTTTTACAGCAAGATCACAAAGACTTCCCCCAAGTCTTCACAAAGGTTCTACTTGGCACAAACACTAATTAAAAACATTAAACCACATCTAAACATAAGCTATATGAATTATTTATTACTAAACAGGAACAAAAAATAAGAAACAAAAATAAAATTGGGTTGCCTCCCAACAAGCGCTATCGTTTAACGTCCCTAGCTAGGCATAAAAACAAGAATAGATCTAGGTATTGTCATCTTTGAGAGGCAATTCTTCAATAGAACACTTATAACACTTAGGTGTTTCCTTCTTTTTATTCATAATCAAAATCCTAGGCAAGAAATCAAGAAATTCGTTTGTAGCAAAAGGTTCCTTAATGATAGCGAAAAAGTTGGGATGAACACTTATTGCTTTGAGATCCGCATTTTCCTTACTAGAAGATTCACCCTTTTTATTTTTAGGCACATACATAAACTTGGCAACTCTAGTAGTAGGAGGATTTGGAGTATTTTCCACGGAAGAAAAGGCAGACACTAAGTTGGTAATGATATCCTCAAGTTTATCAATTCTTGTGGAATCTTGATCTATCTTTTCGTTAACTATGGGTTCTTTTTATTTAAAAAAATTCAGAGTAACTCCTACCTTAGATCCATATTGGGTAATTTGGTTGTGGATATTTTTATCCAAATTCTCAATCAACTCTACAGTGGCAACTTTATTTTCAATAATTTCAAGCCTTTGCATCACATGTTCCAAAGTTAAAATAGTTCCATTAACCAAGAGAGGTGGTGGCCCAAACAAATCTATCATAGCATTATAAGAATCAAAAGTACGGCTACCCAAGAAATTCCCTCCGGTAATGGCATCAAGAATATATCTATTCCAAGGGGTGATGCCTACATAAAAATTGCAAAGAAGAACGGAAGTGGATTGCTTCCAAGTGGATCTATTCTGAGCATTGCAAATTCTATACCAAGCATCTTTTAAATTTTCTCCCTTCCTTTGTTTAAAATTGAGAACTTCATGATCGGGAGTACTAACAATGATAGAAGGACTAGACATGATAGAAAAACCAATGATCTAACACATGGACACACAAGAAGCAAGCGAAAAGAAGGCGAACAGAAAAGAGGCGAACGGAAAAAAAGGGCGAATAAAATGGCAAGGGTGAAGTGGGGGAGAGGAAAACGAGAGGGAAATGGCAAATAATGTAATGCGAGGGATAAGAGTTTGTGATGGGTACTTGGTATGTCTTGACTTGTGCATAGATCTCCCCGGCAACGGCGCCAGAAATCCTTCTTGCTACCTCTTGAGCATGCATTGGTTTTCCCTTGAAGAGGAAAGGGTGATGCAGCAAAGTAGCGTAAGTATTTCCCTCAGTTTTTGAGAACCAAGGTAGCAATCCAGTAGGAGATTACATGCAAGTCCCTCGTACCTGCACAAAAAACAAGAACCTTGCAACCAACGCGATAAAGGGGTTGTCAATCCCTTCACGGTCACTTACGAAAGTGAGATCTGATAGAGATAATAAGATAAATATTTTTGGTATTTTTGTATATATTGGAAAGTAAATGTTGCAAAATAAACAGCGACAGAAATGGCTAGTTGTTGGGAGAATAATATAATGGAGAATAGACCTAAGGGCCATAGGTTTCACTAGTGGCTTCTCTCAAGATAGCAAATTCTACGGTGGGTGAACAAATTACTATCGAGCAATTGATAGAAAAGCGAATAATTATGAGAATATCTAGGCATGATCATGTATATAGGCATCACGTCCGCCACAATTAGACCTAAACGATTCTGTATCTACTACTATTACTCCACACATCGACCGCTATCCAGCATGCATCTGTCGGCGTCCTGGGAACGGGGGTCCCCAGACTTGCCTGCCTGCGGCCCGCGGCGTGGCTGAGCCTGTAGGCCGTACGGCCCATCTTCACCAACAAAGCATCCAAGACCCTCGCGAGGCGGACGATGCAAGACCTCCTGGGGAGTAGCCTAGCTAGGCAGGCTCACGAGGAGCGGAGATATCAAGGCGGGGCAAACCTCATGAGGCCCTCGTGACGTGAGCCATGACGCACGATGCCAGGCAGGCGCCAGGCGGGGCGCCAGCACGCGCAGCGTCCTTGTTTCCTCTTTGGTGCTAAGGAGGCCAGCGCAGGCGAAGAGTACCGAGGCATCAGGAAAAGGTTGCTAAATTGGTGCAACGAGACCAAGACCAGGAGGACGGCAAGACGGAGGTCATCGTGGAGCCCAAGACGGCATCACCATAGAGCTTTTCGCAGGTGAAGACCACTTTTGTTAGGATAGCTTATACTAGCTGCCCCCTTCAAATTGGCCCGCTATTGTTGGCTCCCTTCCCGCTCAATATTTGGGAAAAGGACCAGGGCCAATATAAATAGGACTAGCCACCACCCTAGCAAGGGACGGATCATTGAGACCATCCTCACACACACAAGCTCACCGAGCGCAAGAACACCCCAACCTTAGGAGGCTGTTCTTCCCTTGTACTGTTCATCATTAGCCCTAGAGGCAATCCACCACCACCACACTGGAGTAGGGTATTACACCACAACGGTGGCCCAAACCAGTATAAGTTTTGTGTCTTTCTGTGTTGCGAGTTCGTCGAGTTCGTCCGCGAGATCTTAGCGAGCTAGGGCGTAGATTGGTGGGAAGGAAAGACTTCGCACGCACCCCAGTGTTCGAACCTTAATGTTTTGCCGGAACCCCACATCCGACATTTGGCGCGCCAGGTAGGGGTCCGCCGGAGCTCCTCCTCCACCGGTCAGCTCGTCGACGCTCCTCAGCCACGATGTCCGGCGACTCAAGGGCCGGCTCCGACTGCTAGGCAGCCTGGCCAGCCCGGGCAGCGCCGCCTGTCCATGAAAGTCTCGACCCCGCACTCCAGGCGGCACGGGCGCCGCCAAACTCCGCCGGGCGCGGGCAGCACGGCCAGGCGTCATCCACCCTCACCCCACGATAGGTATGGGCCGCCACAAGAGCGGCGAGCCATGCCGCAGCAATGGCGCCGCACTGACGGCGGGAGCAAGCGAATATGCGGGCAGCATTCACCATGGCAAGGGAGCTGCTGCGGTGCGGACTGATGGAAAGCGGTCGGGACACACTGCTGGAGCGTGTTGCTGAGTTGCTAGATGAAGCGGCGTCAGGAGCACCACCCTTCAGCTATATACTCCCTCCCCAGGCCACTGCAGGGCCGCGCGGCGAACCTCACCACATCCGCACGTGATCAACTATGCCCGGGGGCTTCTTCAACATCAGCACGACTAGCGGCATAGGGGGCTCCAACTCCCCCATGCCGCACGCGGCGGGCAGGGGCGCAAGCGTCGCTTCCCACGGCCCCAGCCGGATGCCGTGCTATCATCCCCAGGGCGCCACCATGGGCCGAGCAGCATGGAGCGTGGGGCACCACAGCGAGGTGTTCGGGGTGACGGCCCCGGAAGCCTACGTGCCTCGCATGATGGACCAAGGGTACGCACCAGAGGACGACCCAGGCTCGTTCATTGGAGAAGATTGGGGAGAGGGGGCGCTAGGAGTCGAAGCCTTCCAAGAACCAACGGAGAACCACAACGATCGCGCCGACAACGGCAACTACAGGGTACCGCTAATCTCTTAGGAACAGGCTTATGCTAACCATGGGCTGCAGATCAATCAGGTTGCAGCGTCGATCGACGGCCCTAGCACAGTGATGCCCGTTCCGACAAAGGAGACACACTAGGGGCCGCCGGGAGGAAGCCAGTAGTAAGGCCCCTCCCCAAGGCACGCGAAACCAGGGGACACCCGGAGGTAGGCCCTCTGCTGAGGTGGCCTCCACAACCCTTCCCCCGGTAGAGGACCCATGGTCGCCGAGGGAACCGCTGGCATCCCCTTTCCCTCCTTTGTGTCGTCCTCGTGACCGGTCGGCTCAAAGGAGGTCGAGGGTGGCGCAAGGCGGGGCCCTCGACTGGTGATATGAAGCAAGGCCAGTACCTGTGAAGCTGCCGCCCGTGACACTCTCACGTAATAATAAGTTGGGGCTGTACACGCCCCGGAGTCTCGGGAGCGCCGACCTCAGGCCCTGGGGCTCCCTCCCACGCCTAGTGGCAGCACTTAGCTCCGCACTGGTGAGAAGACTTGAAGACCCGAAGACTAGACTAGGTGCCAGACACGGCCTTTTGCTTTGGATCTCTCTTTCTATGGCTTTGCTTTCTGGATCTGGACTTAAGTTGAAGCTGGATTTTTATCGATGCATGCCGAGGGTGCCTTTTCTCGTTCGAGCCGTTTCTTGCCTTCTGGATCTGATTTGGTTTGGGACTCTTGTCCATCACCTTTTCCTCGCAAAGCTCCTCATGAGCCGGACCGCGCAAAGCACACGCTCATCAAGCTCGCGCTAGCACTATGCCTGGTGCTCACCTCTTACGCCCCCCCTCAAACGGGGCGATAAGCTCTGCAGGATTCTCAGGAACTTGTCGCCTCGCGACCTAGCCCTATGCTGGCGCTGACTAAGGTAAACCGCATTGGGAAACTCACCCCAGCCTCATAAGCTCACAAGGACAAGTACCCACATCACATGGGAAAGTAAAAAAATGCAATTTGCTTACACGAGGGGCTCCCCCTCTCAAAATGCTCTTACAAGTCTTCCAAGAGCCACGCCCGAGTTTTGCGTGAAGGATGAAACAACAGGCGAACATGGGATCAGCTAGAGATATCACTCGCTACATCACCAGCGCAGCGTCACTCGCGTCGTCATCATCTTCGTCGGAATCGCCGTCACCGTCGGCGACACCCCCATCACCGTCATCGACTATGTCACCTTCATCCGCGACGACCACCACCACGTCATCCTCCAAGGTGAAGGCCCTGACCAATGCGTCGACATGGTCCTCTACCCAACGCGCCAGGTCGCCCCGGACGGCCGTGGGTACGGGGGCAATGGCGGCGTCGAAGTCGAAGTTGGGGTAGGCATTCAGAAGATGGCCGAAGACACGGGAGAAGGCGCGCTGAAGCAGGCCACGACCCCTCTCTTCCAGAAGCTGCCGGGCTCTGGCAGATTGAGCCCCCAGGCGTGTCACCACCTCGGTGAAGAAGATCAGGTGGCTGGCATAGTCGTTCGAATGAGGGGCCGAGGCATTCTCGTCGTAGATATAACCCAGGGCGGTGTTGGCCCTGTTCCGAAGGTCTTGAAGCATAGGAGCATGCTCGCGCTCCAACGTTCGACGTTGGAGAACTTCCTCCCTATTTTGTCGTGCGACGGCCTCGGCCTCGGCGTCGTCAACTCGCCTCCAGAGGGAAAGCAGCTTGGCGTGGGTGGAGGCCAAGTCCGCCTGCGCCGTAACCAGGGCGGCGGCTGTGGCCTCCGCGCGCCTCTCGGCCTCGTCCAACCAGGGCCTGAGGGCAGCAGCCCTGCTCGCACCCTCCAGACCAGCGAGCTTCAGCTTCAAGTCGTACCTGCCCTCCAGATCTGCACGGACCTCGGCCACCCGACGATTGATCTCCTCCTCGACTCCGGCCTCACGGGCCCCAATGGCATCTTCTTCTTGAGCGGCTTGACGCTCCCTCATCTCCAGTCGCTCGAGCTCGAGGCTGTGCTCCACGGCTTCCAGGGCCAGCGCCTCCTCGCGCTGCCGACCTCCTCTTCCTCTGCAGGCGTCCCCCTCAGCGATGCAAGAGCGGCCTCGCGCTCCTCCACTTGCTGTTCAAGGGACGCACTCTAGGCCTAAAGCCCCCACACGCGCTCCTCCGTAGCCTCGCAGCGACGATCGGCCTCGTGAGCTTCCTCAAAGCTCGCGAGCGGGCCTCATTAGCAATCTTGAGGGACGCCTCGGCCTTCGTGTTCTCGAGGTCGCGCTGATAGCGACCGAGGTTGATAGCCACTCGCAGCTTGCGCCGCTCCTCCACCAACCAAAGACCTTCAGCCTCAAGACGCGAGTCGACAACCGCAAGCTCTTCACCAAGGCGCCTCATCGCGCCCATCGCCTCCTGGAAGAGCTCGTGTCGGACTACGCTGCGCCCGCGCTCGAGCTCGAACGCTCGACCCGCCTCATCCTCCACCTCGGGGGCTGCAGGTGGAGCATCAAGTGGCGCGCCACCTCCCGGTTGGGGGCTGGGGGCTGGCACCGTGCCTGACGTCAGCCCATCCTCGCGAGGAGCCCAAGCTGAATGAGGCTCGCTGCTTGAAGAGGAACCAAAGACCAAGCTCAGCTAGCGACTGCTCATGAGCAGAGGAGGAGCCTTGGGCACGCCTGCCGAGCTCCACGCCAGACCATGGGCGAGGGGCGGCCAAACCACGGACTCAACATGTCCCGAAGGCGGGGACGCTCCTCCGACCGACCCTGCTCCAGGGGCGGCAAGCAGGCCAGCAACGCTCAATGCCGACAGGGGAGTTGATGAAGGAGGAGGCCGCCTCTCGGGAGACGCAACAACTTCAGCAGAAGGAGCCCTGGAGGACAGGTGTCAGGATAAGAAGACCACACGCAAAAAGCCACAGTGACGAGATACTTACGCGTCAATAGCGATGTACTTCTATCACTTAAACGGCCCAAAGATCTTGCTGCTGCAGGGGGATCCCTTCCTCTTGCGGAGCTCCTCGAAGTCCACACAAAGGCGACCAAAGCGCTGGACGTGACGGCCGGTGCGCGGCGGAGCCGGAGAAGACTCAAGAGGGATGGCCTCAGGGGAGCCCGGCTGAGGCGAACAGCCCGGCTCCTCCCCACTGCGACCTCCCGAGGCTCCTGGAGCCCCAGCCTCAGGAGCCGCATGTCGCGTCTCCTCGGCAACCGACGCCTCAGGAGAGGGGTAGCAGGCCCCCGAGGACGACGCCTCAAGATCACCACCCGGCATGCGCTCCTCAACACCTGAGCCGCCGGCCTCCGTCACGCCTCGCTCCCCTACACCGTCACTTGGGGCGAGCTCGACACCGGCGGCGAAGAAGGGGACCACGATGACGGGGTTCTCGCGAGGCCCCACCAAGCCGACTGGGCGCAGCCCCCACTCATCAAAGGAGGGCATGTTCACGACAAATGTGGCTTTGTTCTCATAGTGGTACAACATGCAGCTGTTCCTGGCCATCTCGTCTGGCAAAGGGACACCTGATAGGACCATGAGCACTATTTGCTGCGTAGTGAGAGGAAGCCCATCCTCCTGAAACCTCATGTTGTCCCGTCTGCTGAGCAAGTCCCACATCGGCCGAGAATGGCGCTGGAGTGGAGCAACTCGACGCCTGACAAACTCTCTCACCACCACGGGCGCAGTCACGCCAAGGTCCTTCAACCACCTCAGCCTGGCCCAGATGGGGGCAAGGAAGGGGCTCGTGAGCTTCTGATGACCCCAGCCGAAGTTTGGAATAGCAGGCCCCACCGGAGCTTGGAGCAGTGGGTTGAGCACGCCGGCGTCAACAAACACCCATCGCGTACGGAACTCGCTCGTGGATGAAGGGAGCTTGAAGTCGATCCCCATGCCTGCTGTTGCAGCCACGGCCTGGAAGCCCACACACCCTGAGCTCTGCCGGGGACCGGTGAGATGCAGCGAGAAGAAGTGGCGGAGGAGTGCCACGGAGGGGGTGATGCCCACCATGGCCTTGCACACGAAGGTGAAGACAGCGAGAAGGGTCACGGCCTGAGGATCAAGGTGGAGCATGTGGATCTGATAGTGCTCGAGCACCGCGTTGAAGAAGGCGGAGAAGGGAGGAATCAGGCCAGCCCAGAGGGTATCAATGAAGATCGGAACCTTGGTAACTGCCTGAGCCATGCTGGTGCGAGACGCGGGCCAAGCCGGCATCTCTCCCCACTCGTTGAAACTGGAGGCAAGCATGGGGCGCACCTTGTCCATGGCCTCGGGTGGCCGAGCGCCGGCTCGAAGGATGGAGGCGCAGTTGGCGAGGACAAGGGTTTCTTCCCCTTTTCGGCTTGCTTCGGTGCCATGGCGGTGAAGCGGGCGGAGCACAGGTCAGACTGAGAAGGTGGAGCAGGGCGTCGAGGCAGCAGGGAGATTGGAAGAGCCGGGCATGGCGGAAAAACAATAACTGTGTAAGAGGCGGGGCCGCATAGCCAAGCGGAATCAAGGGCAGCATGGGGAAGCGGAGACACCCACGTCCAATCAACCACCACGCGTCAATCGAGGCCGCAGGCTTTTGGGGCCCGCGGCGCTCCGTACTTGGCCCTTGGCTTCGCCGCGAAGCCAAGCCCGAGCGCACCTTGGGACCAGGGCCTACTGTCGACGTCCTGGAAATGGGGGTCCCCAGACTTGCCTGCCTGCGGCCCGCGGCGTGGCTGACCCTGCAGGCCGTACAACCCATCTTCACCAACAAAGCATCCAAGACCCTCGCGAGGGTCCAAGCCTCGCGAGGCGGACGATGCAAGACCTCCTCGGGAGTAGCCTAGCTAGGCAGGCTCACGAGGAGCGGAGATATCAGGGCGGGGCAAACCTCACGAGGCCCTCGTGACGTGAGCCATGACGCACGACGCCAGGCGGGCGCCAGCACATGCAGCGTCCTTGTTTCCCCTTTGGTGCTAAGGAGGCCAGCGCATGCGAAGAGTACCGAGGCATCAGGCAAAGGTTGCTATATTGGTGCAATGAGACCAAGACCAGGAGGACGGCAAGACGGAGGTCATCGTGGAGCCCCAGACGGCGTCACCATAGAGCTTTTCGCAGGCGAAGACCACTTTTGTCAGGATAGCTTGTACTAGCTGCCCCCCTTCAAATTGGCCCGCCATTGTTGGCTCCCTTCCCGCTCGATATTTGGGAAGAGGACCAGGGCCAATATAAATAGGACTAGCCACCACCCTAGCAAGGGACGGATCATTGAGACCATCCTCACACACACAAGCTCACCGAGCGCAAGAACACCCCAACCTCAGGAGGTTGTTCTTCCCTTGTACTGTTCATCATTAGCCCTAGAGGCAATCCACCACCTCCACACTGGAGTAGGGTATTACACCACAACGGTGGCTCGAACCAGTATAAATCTTGTGTCATTCTGTGTTGCGAGTTCGTCGAGTTCGTCCGCGAGATCTTAGCGAGCTAGGGCGTATATTGGTGGGAAGGAAAGACTTTGCACGCACCCCAGTGTTCAAACCTTAAGGGTTTGCCGGAACCACACATCCGACAGCATCTAGAGTATTAAGTTCATAAGAACAGAGTAACACATTAGGCAAGATAACATGATGTAGAGGGATAAACTCAAGCAATATGATATAAACCCCATCTTTTTATCCTCGATGGAAACAATACAATACATGCCTTGTTGCCCCTGCTTTCACTGGGAAAGGACACCGCAAGATTGAACCCAACGCTAAGCACTTCTCCCATTACAAGAAATATCAATCTAGTAGGCCAAACCAAACTAATACTTCAAAGAGACTTGCAAAGATATTAAATCATGCATAAAAGATTTCAGAGAAGAATCAAATATTGTTGATAGATAATCTTGATCATAAACCCACAATTCATCGGATCTCGACAAACACACCGCAAAAAGAATTACATCGAATAGATCTCCAAGAGAATCGTGGAGAACTTTGTATTGAGATCCAAAGAGAGAGAAAAAGCCATCTAGCTAATAACTATGGACTCGAAGGTCTGTGGTAAACTACTCACACATCATCAGAGAGGCTATGGTGTTGATGTAGAAGCCCTTCGTGATCGATTCCCCCTCCGGCGGAGTGTCGGAAAAGGCTCCAAGATGGGATCTCACGGGTACAGAAGGTTGCGGCTGTAGAAATAGGGTTTCGTGGTGCTCCTTGATGTTTTCATGGTATATGGGTATATATAGGAGGAAGAACTACGTCGGTGGAACTGCGAGGGCCCCACGAGGGTGGGGGGCGCACCTGCCCCCTGGGCGCGCCCTCCTGCCTTGTGGCCTCCTCGCTTCTTTCTTGACGTCCACTGCAAGTCTCCTGGATCATGTTTGTTCCAAAAATAACTCTCCCGAAGGTTTCATTCTATTTGGATTCCGTTTGATATTCCTTTTCTGCAAAACACTGAAATAGGCAAAAAAACAACAATTTGCACTGGGCCTTTGGTTAGTAGGTTAGTCCCAAAAATAATATAAAAAGGTATATTAAAGCCCATTAAACATCCAAAACATATTATATAATAGCATGGAACAATAAAAAATTATAGATACGTTGGAGACATATCAACCACCTGTGCGTAATACGACTGACGGACCCGATAGACCACCACGTGGCCGGGACAGAGCGACAACTCAAGCCAAACACCAGCCCGCACCACCTCACCGTAAAAGCAGAGAAACAACAGCTCGGAGATACACATATGACCTACGACAGGACCTGGAAAATAGGGCTGGTCAGACCAGGTCAATCTATGGATCACGAGGGTGTGCTCCAGTGCGAGAGGCGGGCTATCAAGCCCGGTGTGATGAACACAACCAACCCCATGCTAAAACCGCATACGGACTCCATCCGAACTGCGTCATGACATGGCCCGATACAGAGGCGCCACACCCCCCCTATGCTTCACCGATGAGGTAATGGAGTATGAGTTCCCTGAAGGGTTTAAACCCGTGAACATCGAATCCTACGATGGCACAATAGATCCCGCATTATGGATTGAAGATTTTCTTCTCCACATTCACATGGCTCACGGTGATGATCTACACGCAATCAAATACCTTCCCCTAAAACTTAAGGGGACAGCTAGTGAGGGAGTCCTGGATTAAGGGGTCCTCGGGCGTCCGGCCTATGTGACGTGGGCCAGACTGATGAGCCGTGAAGATAGAAGATAGAAGACTTCCTCCCGTGTTCGGATGGGACTCTCCTTTGCGTGGAAGGCAAGCTTGGCGTTCGGATATGAAGATTCCATCCTTTGTAAACCGACTCTGTACAACCCTAGGCCCCTCCGGTGTCAATATAAACCGGAGGGTTCAGTCCGTAGAGGCAATCATAATCATACAAGCTAGGCGTCTAGGGTTTAGCCATTACGATCTCGTGGTAGATCAACTCTTGTAATCCTCATATTGATCAAGATCAATCAAGCAGGAAGTTTGGTATTACCTCCATCATGAGTGCCCAAACCTTGGTAAACATCGTGTCCCCGTCTCCTGTTACCATCAACCTCAGACACACAGTTCGGGACCCCCTACCTGAGATCCGCCGGTTTTGACACCGACATTGGTGCTTTCATTGAGAGTTTCGCTGTGGCGCGCCTTGTCATCAAGGACAGTACCACCTCCGGAGGAGCCCTGGCCCCAGGCCAAACCCTTCAGCTGGGCGGCTTTACCATGAATGCCCGTTCGGCCGTCAAGTCGATGATGACTTCTCAGGTCATCGAACAATCGTCTCCATGTTGACTCCGAATACTCCAAACGGATGGATCCGGCATAGTTATCGTCTTTAAACAAACTCCTCGATCGCATCGCTGCCATGGGGGTCACTACAGACTACGATGTAACACCCCGGATGTAACTTTCCCAATTTGTACTCCAACTCCTACCGTTTTCGGCGTAAGTTAATTTATTTTCTCGGGTTCGGGTTTTTGTCTCCGTGTGTTGTTATCGTTGTCATGCATCTCATATCATGTCATCATGTGCATTGAATTTGCATACGTGTTCCTCTCATGCATTCAAGCTTTTTCCCCGTTGTTCGTTTTGCATTCCGGCGCTTCGTTCTCCTCCGGTGGTCATTTCTACCTTTCTTTCGTGTGTGGGGATTAAACATTTCCGGATTGGACCGAGACTTGCCAAGCGGCCTTGGTTTACTACCGGTAGACCGCCTGTCAAGTTTCGTATCATTTGGACTTCGTTTGATACTCCAACGGTTAACCGACGGACCAAGAAGGCCTCGTGTGTGTTGCAGCCCAACACCCCTCCAATTTGGCCCAAAACCCACATAAGCCTTCTCCATCATCTAGAGCGTTCGATCACGATCGCGTGGCCGAAAACTGCACCTCATTTGGACTCTCCTAGATCCCTCTACCTCTATTTAAAGTCCCCTCCCGAAATTTTTCGGATCTCTCCACCCCTAACCCTAAAATATCTCCTCCTCCGCCACCGGACACGTCCGGACGGAGCGGACGTGTCCGCTCGCTGTCACCGACCAACCGCGCGGTGCCACGTGGCACCCCGGCGCCCGCCGCCGCCGCGGCCCGCGGGAGCCCGCGGCCGGCCCTCATCCACCGCCTCCCGGGCCGCGCCTCCACCGCCGCCTCCCTGCCGGCGCGCCCCGCGGCCGCCGCCGTGCTCTGCCGCCCCGGTCGCGCCTCGCCGCCCGGCCGCCACCGCCATCACCACCGCCGCCCGGCCGTCTCCCCCTCCTCCGGCGTCATCCCCGCCGCTGGTGAACAGTGCCCCGGCCATCCTCAAAGTCCGCGCCCGGCCAGATCTGAGATCTGTTTTTTTTCGGGTTGACTTTTCTCAGAAAACCCTAATCCATGTGCCTATCTTCATCATGCTATAACTTTGCATCCGTAGCTCCGATTCATGCATATATCATATCAAAATGTTCATCTCAGAGAGTACATCATTTCATTCCATTGCATCATGTTCATTTGAGTTCATCTTGATGCCCGAAATGCTATTAGAAGAGGGCTACTTGAGTTAATTGTCAGATCTGCTACTCCATTCAGCTTTTGGTCATTTTTGCCATGATTATTGTGTGCATGATATGCCCATGAGTTCTACATATGTTTTGTTAAGGGTTTTGCCATCTTTCCAGAGGTGCAACCCATGTATTTTTGTGATGAGTGTGGTGACTAGCACAAGCTCGCAAAGTGGTGCACTTAGTAATTCTGTTTTCAGGGACTTAGCATTTCCACTAAGTCCTTGATCTGTTTATCTGATGATGCCATATGTTCATGTTGTTTCCTAGTGATCCGTGCCTCTTTTGAGGATGATCAGTAAGGATGTTTTATTAATCTTGTAGTGCTCTATCCATCCATGTCTTTGTTTACAATTATGGAGCACCCTAGCTTGAGTCAATCGAGCTCTACTTTTGCTACTTTGTGAATCTAGGCAGATTGTCAACTTGTTTGCAATTTTGCCGATGATGTTGTAGTTGATCCGTGCATGCTATGTTATTGTTCTTGCCATGTATAGCTTGCATTTTGTGTATTCTTGATGGATGTATGCTTAGCTTATCATGACTTGCTCCGTAGTGAGTGCATCAAGCTCGTAAACATGCCTACTTGAGATATGTTTCAGCATGTTCCAGCTTTCACTAAGACTGTGACCTCTTTATGTTTTTACCATGTTCACATGCTTGCAATTATATTTTCTGATCCCTTTTGGCTCAAGGTCACTAAGGGACTTTTGTTAAGCTCTTTGAGTAGCTCCATGCCATACTTTACTTTGCCATGTTCAGGTCCTGTAGCATGTATTTTTGTTGCTCCGAAGAGTGCTACCTGATCTGAAATTCCAGACAAGTGTTAATTTCACTAAGTCTGAGATCTGTTTGCCATATGCATTTTTGCCATGCTTGTTTGAACCTGTTAATGGATGATTTGGCCGTAGCTCAGTGCTAGACTTTTGTTAAGCATCTTGAATGCATCCCTGCCATGTATTTTGTTGTCATGTTTGGGTGCTGTAGCATGTTCATCTCATTGCATTTATATGGCTACTTGATGTAAATCGCAGACCGGTGCCATATTTGAATCGCTTGCCATTTCCAAACCGTAACTCCGATTCCGGCGTTCTTTATATTGTTTTCAAGCGATTTCATCTCATCTTTCCAGTGGCACACTTGGATTTCAATGTTGAGGCCAGGTTCTTGCATTCCCTATCATATCTTGCATATGCATCCCGCATCGCATCCCGCATAGCATATCATCTTTGCATCATGTTGTTTGATCTTTGCACGTGGTTGATTGTGTCCTTGTTGCTTGTTTGTCTTGTTTGGGTAGAGCCGGGAGACGAGTTCGCTAACGAGGAGCCCGTTGAGTTTGCTTTCGAGGATCCAGTCAACTCTGACAACTGTGCAGGCAAGATGATCATACCCTCGAAATCACTACTATCTTTGCTATGCTAGTTTGCTAGCTCTTTTGCTATGCCAATGCTATGATGCCTACCACTTGCTTTCAAGCCTCCCAAATTGCCATGTCAAACCTCTAACCCACCATGTCCTAGCAAACCGTTGATTGGCTATGTTACCGCTTTGCTCAGCCCCTCTTATAGCGTTGTTAGTTGCAGGTGAAGATTTGGAGACCGTTCCTTGTTGGAACATTTATTTATTTGTTGGGATATCATTATATTGCCATGTCATCTTAATGCATCTATATACTTGGTAAAGGGTGGAAGGCTCGGCCTCTCGCCTAGTGTTTTGTTCCACTCTTGCCGCCCTAGTTTTCCGTCATATCGGTGTTATGTTCCCGGATTTTTGCATTCCTTACGCAGTTGGGTTATAATGGGAACCCCTTGATATTTCGCCTTGAGTAAAGCTTTTCCAGCAATGCCCAACATTGGTTTTACCATTTGCCACCTAGCCTCTTTTCCCTTGGGTTTGCGGAGCCCAAGGGTCATCTTATTTTAAACCCCCCTGGGCCAGTGCTCCTCTGAGTGTTGGTCCACCTGTCAGCTGCCGGTGGCCACCAGGGGCAACTCTGGGCTGGCCTACCCGTACCTAGGACAATCTGAGTGTGCCCTGAGAAAGAGATATGTGCAGCTCCTATCGGGATTTGTCGGCACATTCAGGCGGTGTTGCTGGTCTTGTTTTAACCTGTCGAAGTGTCTTGAAGAACCGAGATACCGAGTCTGATCGGAACGTCTTGGGAGGAGGTCTATTCCTTCGTTGACCGTAAGAGCTTGTCATGGGCTAAGTTGGGACTCCCCTGCAGGGATTTGAACTTTCGAAAGCCGTGCCCGCGGTTATGGGCAGATGGGGATTTGTTAATGTCCGGTTGTAGATAACTTGAACCTTAACTTAATTAAAATGAATCAACTGAGTGTGTTACCGTGATGGCCTCTTCTCGACGGAGTCCGGGAGGCGGACACGGTGTTGGAGTAATGTTTGCGCAGGTGGTTCTCGAGTTTCTCGCTCGCGCTTTGCCTCCTCTTCTCGCTCTCTTTTGCGAATAAGTTAGCCACCATATTTGCTAGTCGCTTGCTGCAGCTCCACATGTTTACCTTGCCTTACCTATAAGCTTAAATAGTCTTGATCGCGAGGGTGCGAGATTGCTGAGTCCATGTGGCTCACAGATTACTATTACACCAGATGCAGGGCCTGATGATTCCGCTCCAGGAGACGCGTTTGAGCTCAAGTGGGAGTTCGACGAAGACTCTCAATGTTACTATGTTAACTTTCCTGATGATCAGTAGTGGTGCCCAGTTGGGGGTGATCGGGACCGTGTCGCATGTTGGGTTATCTTTTATTTTGGCGCCGTAGTCGGGCCATGAGTGTTTGGATGATGTAATGTTATTTATGTACTTGATTGACGTGGCGAGTGTAAGCCAACTATGTTATCTCCCCTTTATGATTTATATTACATGGGATGTTGTGAAGATTGGCTAACTTGCGACTTATGCCTTCAATGCGATTATGTCTCTAAGTCGTGCCTCGACACGTGGGAGCTATAGTCGCATCGAGGGTGTTACAAGTTGGTAATCAGAGCCTTCCCCGACCTTAGGAGCCCCATTGCTTGATTGTTTTTAGCGGCCGAGTTGTGTCTAGAAAAATGTTTTGAGTCATTTAGGAATTATATATCGGAGAGTTTAGGAATTCTTTTTACTTCCCAGTCTCCTCATCGCTCTGGTAAGGCATCCTAACGTAGAGTTTTGACTCTTCTCTTCTCAAATTTCACTAAATTTTTTTAGGATCACGCGGGTATCTTGGAATCGTTCCGATGGTTTTATGATGAGAACATTGTCTTGGTGCCTCCTGTCAGGGGTTTAGTGGAAGTGTCCCGGGGAGTTGAGCTCTGAGGTGTTGTCGTCATAATTTTATTTTTGCAGTTCTGGAATACCTGAGTTTAGTACGCCGACATCGAAAATCTCTTTTATGCAGTTCGTTGGTGAGATAACCTCGATGCCACCCAGTACTGGGGCGGGAGTTCGGGAGTATCGCCATAACTTGTATAACGGATGCTTTTCGAAGGTTGAGGTAGATGGTTTCCAAAGGTTTCTTGGTTATGTGTTGAAGGATGGATACAGCTGGATGTAGGATTTGCTAGATTTGGGTGAGATATTATGCTTCCCCTGTATCCCCAACACCTGATTGCATAACCGGAAAGGTTCGGGAGTTTCATAGGTGGGAATTCTAGTAGCTCTAGTTCTTCTTCACGGATATTGGTTTGAGATTGGGATTTCTTACCGATTATTCGTTCTTGATCCGTACCTTGTTGATTTATTTCTCTACCTTAATTCTAAGTGGCTTCTCAATTTAGGGATATGTGACCATTTGAAGAGGAATGCATTCGTTCATTTTGTTCGGATGTGAAGACTATATGTTGCAATTTTCATTCCGTTGGATTCAGCTTCAATAATTGTCTATCAATGTGCTAATGGATGTTAACCTCTTCAGGATGGCTCCTCCAACGCGCACGACTCCGAATCCTGATCCGCCACCACCTCCACCTCCTCCGGAGGCATGGCAAGCTGTGATGGCCGCAACCAATGCAAACACACAGTTGATCATGCAAATTCTCCAAGAGCGCAATCAAGGCAACCAAGGGAATCAAGGCAACAATCAGAATCACTTTGCTACACTCAACCAGTTCCTTGCTAATGGGCCAAAGACTTTCAGCAATTGTGTTAAGGCAACCGATGCTGACGATTGGCTTGTGGATCTGTGCAAGCATTTCGAGTGCAGTAACGTCAGGCCTGAGGACTTTGTCAAGTTCGCTTCCTTCCAACTAAAAGATCAAGCTGCATAATGTTTCCAGCAGTACAAGGATTCCAGTGGTGGACGTGTTATCACTTGGGATGATTTCCGTCGAGATTTTCGAGCTCATCATATTCCCAGAGCGTGGTTGAAAGCAAGCATGAGGAATTCCGCAATCTGAAGCAAGGCTCTTTGTCTGTCTATGACTATAACAAGTTGTTTCAGAAGCTTGCCCGCTTTGCTAAGCAGGACGTACCTGATGAGAAGAGCATGATACACCAGTTCAAGGGTGGTCTCGGAGAAGAAATTCAGCTAGCTCTTGTTCTCTTTGAGCCCTTGAGATACGATGAGTTCTACAACATGGCATTGAAGCAAGAGGCTGCTCAGTTGAGGTGTGATGCTTCCAAGAAGCGGGTCAGAGATGTTACTCCTTCTTCCTCTACTCAAGTGGCCAAGCAGCAGAAGTATTGGCTTCCTCCTCCGTTCCGTCAGCCGTATCAGCAGAAGAGCAAAGGTGGCAGTGGTTCTTCCCACCCACCCAACCCTGGCTTTCAGAACAAGACTTCGTCTCAAGCTCCAAGATCGAGTGCTCCGTATCACCGTCCGCTTTCAGAGGTCACGTGCAACAAGTGCCAACAGTAGGGTCACTATGCCAACAAGTGTTTCAACCAGAGGCGTCTTCCTCCTCCTCCTCCTGTCAGATCAGCAAGTACAACTGTGGTCAAGCATAACCCCAAGCATGCCAAGGTCAACTTGATGAATGCAGCTCAGGCAGAGGACTCATCAGATGTCATCATGGGTAACCTTCCTGTTAATGATATTCCTGCAAAAGTTCTTTTTGACATGGGTGCATCGCATTGTTTCATCTCGAGACCGTTTACATCTAGGCATGAATTGGTTTTGCAAGTTTTGCCTAGTCCTTTAGCAGTTGTCTCTTCCGGTAAGCGCATGCATGCTAACTCCATCGTTCCGGATGTTACTATCACATTGGGTGACTACAAGTTTCTGGCTTCTCCAACGGTTCTTGGTGACTCGGATATTGATCTTATTCTCGGAATGGATTGGCTTTCTAAGCACAAGGCTCAGCTTGATTGTGCAGCCAGGAAGATTCAATTGACTCATTCGTCTGAGGATGTAATTGTCTTTGCCGCTCGTGATGATACCATCCGTCTGTTTTCTCTCAATGAGAAGGGTGAATTGGATGCTATCTCGCAGATTCTAGTCATTTGCGAATATCAAGACGTCTTTCCAGAAGAGCTTCCAGGAATGCCTCCGCATCGGCCAGTTGAATTCGTCATTGATCTTGAGCCCGGCACAGAACCTGTGTGCAAGCGTCCTTACAAGCTCGGACCTGAAGAGTTGAAGGAGCTGAAGAAGCAACTCGATATTCAAGAGAAAATGGGTCTCATCCGGCCTAGTTCTTCTCCGTGGGGTTGTGGTGTTCTTTTTGTGAAGAAGAAGGATGGAACGGACCGACTTTGTGTTGATTACCGTCCATTGAACAAGAAGACCATCAAGAACAAATACCCACTTCCCAACATCAACGAGCTGTTCGAACAACTCAAAGGTGCCCAAGTATTCTCCAAGCTTGATCTCCGTATGGGTTATCATCAGATTCGAATCCGTAAGCAAGATATTCCCAAGACGGCTTTCAGGACAAGCTATGGTTCATATGAATACACTGTCATGTCTTTTGGCCTCGTCAACGCTCCTCCGACGTTCTCTCGCATGATGAACTTCATCTTCAACGCCTACACCAATGACTTTGTTTTGGTCTATCTCGATGACATTCTGGTTTTCTCCAAGAACAAGGAAGATCATGCCAAGCACTTGCGTTTGGTTCTCGATAAGCTCAGGGAACACAAGTTCTACGCCAAGTTCTCCATGTGTGAATTTTGGCTCGATGAGGTTCTTTATCTTGGTCATATCATCTCTGCCAAGGGCATTGCCGTGAATCCTGAGAAGGTGTCTGCAATTGTGAATTGGGAACCTCCTCAAAACATGAAGCAACTCCGTAGCTTCCTCGGTCTCGCAAGCTACTGCCGAAGATTCGTTGAAAACTTTTCTAAGATCGCGAAGCCTCTCTCTAATCTTCTCCAGAAGCACGTCAAGTACGTTTGGTCTCCGGAGTGTGACATTGCTTTCAACACTTTGAAAGAGAAATTGATCACTGCTCCAGTTCTGACTCCACCTGATGAATCCAAGCCGTACGAGGTCTTTTGTGATGCCTCTCTCCAAGGTCTTGGCGTAGTATTGATGCAAGAGAAGAAAGTTGTTGCTTATACCTCTCGCCAGTTGAAGCCTAATGAGAAGAACTACCCCACTCATGATCTCGAGTTGGCGGCAGTTGTGCGTGCTCTTTTGACTTGGAGACATCTTCTATTGGGAAGAAAAGTGGACATTTTCACTAATCACAAGAGTCTCAAGTACATCTTCACTCAGCCTAATCTCAACCTTAGGCAAACTCGATGGGTCGAAATGATTCACGAGTATAATCCAAGTATTGAGTATACTCCAGGCAAGGCCAATGTGATTGCTGACGCATTGAGCAGGAAAGCTTGTTGCAACAGTCTGATTCTCAAGCCTTATCAACCCGAGCTTTGTGAAGCTTTCCGCAAACTTAATCTGCAAGTTGTTCCTCAAGGTTTCCTCGCCAACCTTCAAGTCTCTCCTACCTTGGAAGACCAGATTCGCCAAGCCCAGCTTCTTGATGCTATGGTGAAAAAGGTGAAGATTTGGATTGCCAAGAGTCAACCCAAGTACAAGTGCTACCGCCTTGATGATAAGGATACTCTCTTCTTCGAGCATCGTATTGTTGTACCCAAAGGTGACCTCCATAAAGTGATCATGAACGAGGCTCACAATTCTCTCCTCTCCATCCACCCTGGGAGCACGAAGATGTATCAGGACCTTAAGCAGGCTTATTGGTGGACTCGAATGAAGCGCGAGATTGCTCAATTCATGAATGAATGTGATGTCTGCAGAAGAGTGAAGGCAGAACACCAAAGGCCAGCTGGTGTCATCCAACCTCTTGCCATTCCAGAATGGAAGTTTGACCACATTGAAATGGACTTCGTGACTGGGTTTCCAAAGTCCAAGCGTGGCAACGATGCCATATTCGTTGTCATCGACAAACTCACTAAAGTGCTCATTTTCTGCCTATCAAAGAGTCGATCACTGCAGCTCAATTGGCGGAACTCTATACCTCTCATATTGTCTCTCTGCACGGTATTCCACAAGTGATCTCTTCAGACCGTGGCAGCATCTTTACATCCAAGTTTTGGGATTCTTTTCAGAAGGCCATGGGCACCAACATCCGCTTCAGCACAGCTTTCCATCCTCAAACTAGCGGTCAAGTCGAGCGTGTCAACCAGATTCTTGAAGATATGCTCAGGGCTTGTGTGATCTCCTTCGGCATGAAGTGGGAGGATTGTCTTCCTTATGCTGAATTCTCCTACACAGTTTTCAAGCAAGTTCGGGCAAAGCCCCATTTGAAATTCTGTATGGCAGGAGGTGCCGTACCCCTCTCAACTGGTCTGAAACTGGTGAACGTCAGCTTTTGGGTAATGACTTAATCACAGAGGCAGAGGAAATGTGCAAAGTCATTCGTGATAACCTCAAAGCAGCCCAATCCCGTCAGAAGAGCTACTATGATAGTAAGCACCGTGATTTGGCTTTCGAGATCGGAGATCATGTGTACCTCCGCGTCTCTCCTATGAAAGGTACTCGTCGCTTTGGTATCAAAGTGAAGCTTGCCCCAAGATACGTGGGACCTTTCAAGATTGTCAGCAAGAGAGGCGACCTCGCCTATCAACTCAAGCTTCCTTCAAACTTTGCAAATGTTCATGACGTGTTCCATGTCTCTCAGCTCCGAAAGTGCTTCAAGACTCCTGACCGCACCGTCAACTTCGAGGACATTGAGCTCCAAGAAGATCTCTCTTATCGTGAGCACCCAGTTGCTATTCTTGAAGAGACTGAACGCAAGACTCGCAACAAGTCAATCAAATTTCTCAAAGTCAAGTGGTCACACCATTCCTACCGTGAAGCTACCTGGGAACGCGAGGATCACCTCCGTTCTGAATACCCGGCGTTCTTTCAGTCCTAGATCTCGGGACGAGATCCTTTTCGTAGTGGTGGAGTGTTGTAACACCCAGGATGTAACTTTCCCAATTTGTACTCCAACTCTTGCCGTTTCCGGCGTTAAGTTAATTTATTTTCTCGGGTTCGGGTTTTTGTCTTCGTGTGTTGTTATCGTTGTCATGCATCTCATATCATGTCATCATGTGCATTGCATTTGCATACGTCTTCTCTCATGCATTCGAGCGTTTTCCCCGTTGTCCGTTTTGCATTCCGGCGCTTCGTTCTCCTCCGGTGGTCATTTCTACCTTTCTTTCGTGTGTGGGGATTAAACATTTCCGGATTGGACCGAGACTTGCCAAGCGGCCTTGGTTTACTACCGGTAGACCGCCTGTCAAGTTTCGTATCATTTGGACTTCGTTTGATACTCCAACGGTTAACCGAGGGACCGAGAAGGCCTCATGTGTGTTGCAGCCCAACACCCCTCCAATTTGGCCCAAAACCCACCTAAGCCTTCTCCATCATCTAGAGCGTTCGATCACGATCGCGTGACCGAAAACTGCACCTCATTTGGACTCTCCTAGATCCCTCTACCTCTATTTAAAGTCCCCTCCCGAAATTTTTCGGATCTCTCCACCCCTAACCCTAAAATATCTCCTCCTCCGCCACCGGACACGTCCGGACGGAGCGGACGTGTCCGCTCGCTGCCACCGACCAACCGCACGGTGCCACGTGGCACCCCGGCGCCCGCCGCCGCCGTGGCCCGCGGGAGCCCGCGGCCGACCCTCC
>NC_041388.1:208319017-208362070 GCF_002162155.2 Triticum dicoccoides
GCCGCGCTCCGCCGCCACCGCCATCACCACCGCCGCCCGGCCGTCTCCCCCTCCTCCGGCATCATCCCCGCCGCTGGTGAACAGTGCCCCGGCCATCCTCAAAGTCCGCGCCCGGCCAGATCTGAGATCTGTTTTTTTTCGGGTTGACTTTTCTCAGAAAACCCTAATCCATGTGCCTATCTTCATCATGCTATAACTTTGCATCCGTAGCTCCGATTCATGCATATATCATATCAAAATGTTCATCTCAGAGAGTACATCATTTCATTCCATTGCATCATGTTCATTTGAGTTCATCTTGATGCTCGAAATGCTATTAGAAGAGGGCTACTTGAGTTAATTGTCAGATCTGCTACTCCATTCAGCTTTTTGTCATTTTTGCCATGATTATTGTGTGCATGATATGCCCATGAGTTCTACATATGTTTTGTTAAGGGTTTTGCCATCTTTCCAGAGGTGCAACCCATGTATTTTTGTGATGAGTGTGGTGACTAGCACAAGCTCGCAAAGTGGTGCACTTAGTAATTCTGTTTTCAGGGACTTAGCATTTCCACTAAGTCCTTGATCTGTTTATCTGATGATGCCATATGTTCATGTTGTTTCCTAGTGATCCGTGCCTCTTTTGAGGATGATCAGTAAGGATGTTTTATTAATCTTGTAGTGCTCTATCCATCCATGTCTTTGTTTACAATTATGGAGCACCCTAGCTTGAGTCAATCGAGCTCTACTTTTGCTACTTTGTGAATCTAGGCAGATTGTCAACTTGTTTGCAATTTTGCCGATGATGTTGTAGTTGATCCGTGCATGCTATGTTATTGTTCTTGCCATGTATAGCTTGCATTTTGTGTATTCTTGATGGATGTATGCTTAGCTTATCATGACTTGCTCCGTAGTGAGTGCATCAAGCTCGTAAACATGCCTACTTGAGATATGTTTCAGCATGTTCCAGCTTTCACTAAGACTGTGACCTATTTATGTTTTTACCATGTTCACATGCTTGCAATTATATTTTCTGATCCCTTTTGGCTCAAGGTCACTAAGGGACTTTTGTTAAGCTCTTTGAGTAGCTCCATGCCATACTTTACTTTGCCATGTTCAGGTCCTGTAGCATGTATTTTTGTTGCTCCGAAGAGTGCTACCTGATCTGAAATTCCAGACAAGTGTTAATTTCACTAAGTCTGAGATCTGTTTGCCATATGCATTTTTGCCATGCTTGTTTGAACCTGTTAATGGATGATTTGACCGTAGCTCAGTGCTAGACTTTTGTTAAGCATCTTGAATGCATCCCTGCCATGTATTTTGTTGTCATGTTTGGGTGCTGTAGCATGTCCATATCATTGCATTTAGATGGCTACTTGTTGTAAATCGCAGACCGGTGCCATATTTGAATCGCTTGCCATTTCCAAACCGTAACTCCGATTCCGGCGTTCTTTTATATCGTTTTCAAGCGATTTCATCTCATATTTCCAGTGGCACACTTGGATTTCCAAGTTGAGGCCAGGTTCTTGCATTTCCTGTCATATCTTGCATGTGCATCCCACATCGCATCCCGCATAGCATATCATCTTTGCATCATGTTGTTTGATCTTTTTACGTGGTTGATTGTGTCCTTGTTGCTTGTTTGTCTTGTTTGGGTAGAGCCGGGAGACGAGTTCGCTAACGAGGAGCCCGTTGAGTTTGCTTTCGATGATCCAGTCAACTCTGACAACTGTGCAGGCAAGATGATCATACCCTCGAAATCACTACTATCTTTTCTATGCTAGTTTGCTCGTTCTTTTGCTATGCCAATGCTATGATGCCTACCACTTGCTTTCAAGCCTCCCAAATTGCCATGTCAAACCTCTAACCCACCATGTCCTAGCAAACCATTGATTGGCTATGTTACCGCTTTGCTCAGCCCCTCTTATAGCGTTGTTAGTTGCAGGTGAAGATTTGGAGACCGTTCCTTGTTGGAACATTTATTTATTTGTTGGGATATCATTATATTGCCATGTCATCTTAATGCATCAATATACTTGGTAAAGGGTGGAAGGCTCGGCCTCTCGCCTAGTGTTTTGTTCCACTCTTGCCGCCCTAGTTTTCCGTCATATCGGTGTTATGTTCCCGGATTTTTGCGTTCCTTACGCGGTTGGGTTATAATGGGAACCCCTTGATATTTCGCCTTGAGTAAAGCTTTTCCAACAATGCCCAACATTGGTTTTACCATTTGCCACCTAGCCTCTATTCCCTTGGGTTTCAGGAGCCCAAGGGTCATCTTATTTTAAACCCCCCTGGGCCAGTGCTCCTCTGAGTGTTGGTCCACCTGTCAGCTGCCGGTGGCCACCAGGGGCAACTCTGGGCTGGCCTACCCGTACCTAGGACAATCTGAGTGTGCCCTGAGAAAGAGATATGTGCAGCTCCTATCGGGATTTGTCGGCACATTTGGGCGGTGTTGTTGGTCTTGTTTTAACTTGTCGAAGTGTCTTGAAGAACCGAGATACCGAGTCTGATCGGAACGTCTTGGGAGGAGGTCTATTCCTTCGTTGACCATGAGAGCTTGTCATGGGCTAAGTTGGGACTCCCCTGCAGGGATTTGAACTTTCAAAAGCCGTGCCCGCGGTTATGGGAAGATGGGGATTTGTTAATGTCCGGTTGTAGATAACTTGAACCTTAACTTAATTAAAATGAATCAACTGAGTGTGTTACCGTGATGGCCTCTTCTCGGCGGAGTCCGGAAAGCGGACACGGTGTTGGAGTAATGTTTGCGCAGGTGGTTCTCTAGTTTCTCGCTCGCGCTTTGCCTCCTCTTCTCGCTCTCTTTTGCGAATAAGTTAGCCACCATATTTGCTAGTCGCTTGCTGCAGCTCCACATGTTTACCTTGCCTTACCTATAAGCTTAAATAGTGTTGATCACGAGGGTGCGAGATTGCTGAGTCCCTGTGGCTCATAGATTACTATTACACCAGATGCAGGGCCTGATGATTCCGCTCCAGGAGACGCGTTTGAGCTCAAGTGTGAGTTCGACGAAGACTCTCAACGTTACTATGTTTCCTTTCCTGATGATCAGTAGTGGTGCCCAGTTGGGGGTGATCGGGACCGTGTCGCATGTTGTGTTATCTTTTATTTTGGTGCCGTAGTCGGGCCATGAGTGTTTGGATGATGTAATGTTATTTATGTACTTGATTGACGTGGTGAGTGTAAGCCAACTATGTTATCTCCCCTTTATGATTTATATTACATGGGACGTTGTGAAGATTGCCTAACTTGCGACTTATGCCTTCAATGCGATTATGTCTCTAAGTCGTGCCTCGACACGTGGGAGCTATAGTCGCATCGAGGGTGTTACATACGATCAGGTTGGGCTTAAACCCGATCAGAGAGAAATCAAATCTCCACCGATCACCCATCAGATAGCGGTCGTAGAGGAGGAAAACAATAACTTTTCCCCTGTGCTGAGGACGAGCTATGTTCGGATTTCCGAGCTCGAAGAGCTGGATACCTGTCCGCCTCCAAACCTAGAATCGGGCATCGAGCCTGGAAAATCATTTAACATCTCATAGCCCGAACTGGTAAGCTCGGAAGTTTTTCAAACTCCGGACTCCAAATTGGGTCTGGGATCAGATTTAAAGCCACCCACCCACCACAAGCAACATTCCCCAAACAATTCTAGCCCTCCGGATATATGCGACCTCATGTACGTACGACAACAGTCTCAGGAAATAGTCCATCACTTTTGGGCCAGATTCCTCCTTATCAAAGACAGGATTAAAGATTGCCACGATGAGGACACGATTTTAGTATTCTGCAATAATTGCACGGATGAAGGAATCCTCAACGCTATCAACCGCCATCGCGTATTAGACTTCGCTGACTTGGCAACCATAGTACAGAAGTACTACGCAATGGAAAGCACCTGGAAAACTCAAACAGCTCGCTGGGAACCACTAGGCTCCACTCAACCCCTCTGGCGAGCAAAAAGGATGCACCCTCATGGGGCACCCGACCCCATAGTGAAGAAAACTAAGCCCATTACGGGGCGCGGAACCATTCTGGAGGGATGGCTCGATAGGCCATGCAAAATACACACAACACTGGATACCATACCAACCCACAGCCTTAGAGCATGTTGGATACTCCGGCAAGTGGCCAAGAGCGACGAGGATATCCTCACAAAAAACACCTCAGAGCAACACCCCCCGGAGGACGATGACCTCAGAGTATTGACGGTCTTCGGGACATTCGCTTCAAACAATCGATGCAAGAGGGCATTCCGCGACCTCGCCAAAGTCTGCCAAGTCGCAACAATAAACCCCTGGAACGACACGGCCATAACTTTCAACGCTAGTGACAAACCAAAATTCCAGTCAGTCCGGGCACCAGCCGCCTTGGTCCTCAATCCAATTGTGGATGGCTTTCGGCTCACTGAAGTGCACATGGACGGCGGCAATGGACTAAACCTCATCTACGAGGACACACTCAATAAAATGGAAATAGACAGGAGCCGCATCGAGCAAAGTAATACGACCTTCCGAGGAATCATTCCCAGTCGGGAGGCGTGATGCGCGGGGAAGATTACACTCGACATGGTATTCGGCACACCAGAGAACTATCGGTCCGAAGAGATAACCTTCCAAGTGGCCCCTTTCAACAGTGGATATCACGCCCTGTTGGGGCGAGATGCATTCACACGCTTTCAAGCTATACTTCATTACGGGTATATGAAGCTCAAGATGCCTAGGCCTAACAGTAGTATCACTCTTGCCAGTGATCCGGACATAGCCCTCCACGCCGAAAACAAAACTGCGTCCCTGGCCCTCGAGGCACTGTCCGAGGCCCTCGCGGCCGAAGAGTTAACCGCACTACGCTCGATGGTGGATAGGGACGACGTAATCCTTGATAAAAGGCCCAAATCCACCTCCTTCAAACCAGCAGACGAAATAGTCAAATTTCAAGTCCACTCGACGGACCCCAAGAAGACAACTTCCATCGGGGCACAGCTGGACCCAACAGTTGACGCCGCACTACAAGCGTTCCTGCGCGAGAACTGGTACATATTCGCCTGGCACCCTTCTGATATGCCAGGAATCTCATGCAGGTTGGCCGAACACAGCCTCAATATATTGAAGGGATATAAGCCGGTCAAGCAAACACTGCGGCGCTTTTCCGAACCTAAACGACAAGCTATGGGTGTCGGATTTCGGGTTTCGGTAGACCCTTGAGGTTCGAACACTGGGGTGCGCGCGGAGATTTCGCCTTCTACCTACCTGCACCCCTCCGCCTCGGTAAGATCTAAGCTATGGAAAGAACAACACAAGAGACACATGGTTTATACTGGTTCGGGCCACCGTTGTGGTGTAATACCCTACTCCAGTGTGTGGTGTGGTGGATTGCCTCTTGGGCAGATGATGATGAGAAATACAAGGAAGAACAGCCTCGCGAGGGTCTGTTCTTGGCTGGGGGGATGAACTGCTAGGAGGACTTCAGTCACTTTTCTCTCTCTCTCCTCGATTCTCTCTCCGATTTCCCCCTTTTCCTTTTGGTCCCTCTACCCTGGGGGTGGCTAGTCCTATTTATAGGCAAAGGCCCTGGGCCTCTTCCCAAATATTGAGCGGGAAGGGCGCCAACAATTGGCCATTTTGAAGGGGAACATCTGGTACACTTATCCTGACTAAAGTTGGTCCTCGCCTGCCAAAGGCTCTGGTGGTGACGCTGGCTTGGGCTCCACAATGACTTCCTCCCTGCCGTTGGACTGGTCTTGGTCTCGTTGAACCGAAACGGGTGCCTTTGCTTGATGCTCTCGCCTGCGCTTGCTCCCTTTGCACCTAAGAGGAAAGGAGGACACTGTGCGGGCTGGCGCCCGCCTGGCACCCTTGGTCGTCATGGCTTGCGTCACGGGCACCTCGTGAGGTACCCCGCCTTGATCTCTCCGCCTCCTCACGAGCCAGCCTGACGAGGCCGTGCCTGAGGAAGCTCCGTGTCGTCCGCCCCGTGAGGCTTGGCCCCTTGCGAGGGTCTTGGGTCTGTGTTGATGAAGACGGGCCGTGATGGGCCCCCCTTTGAGCCACGCCGCAGGCCGCATGCAGGCAAGTCTGGGGACCCCCGTTCCCAGAACACCGACAGTAGCCCCCGGGCACAAGGCGCGCCCGGACTTGGCCGTGCAGGGAGGCGAAAGGGCAAGGGCGAAGCACCGCGGGCCCTAACAGCCTGTGGCCTTGGGCGCCGCGTGGCGGTTGATTGGACGTGGGCGTCTCCACTTCCCCACGGCGCCTTGGCAACTTCACGGATTGGACAAGTCCCTGCATGCAAAGCGGGTCATGATTACCTGTGATCGTGGAGGTCGGCGGTTGGCCTTCGCCGTCCATAAGTACGGAACGACGTGCGCCCTTCCAGTCCATCCCTCTTGCTTCTCCTTCTTCCCGGTCCTTGCTCCCTCTTGCTACGATGGCTCCGATCCGCCGGTTGTCGACGGCAAAGAAGGGAAAGGCTCCCGGAGAGGAACCAGACCCGCTCCCGCCGAAGAAATGGCTCTTCCTCCGCGGCCGGGACGAGGGGGCCCATCAGGTGGTGTCGAGGCCCTGGTGCGAGCGGCCACCGCCGGGGTTCCCGCTTCCCTTGTACGCCCACATCGAGGGCTCTGAAGGAGTCGATGCCGATCGCCACGGGCGGCGCCGCTGTCGGCGCCGACGGGTCACGAAGGTGTGGGTCGTCCCCCCTGGGGTCCACATCGAGGGCTCCTCCCGAGAGTTCGTGCTCCACGCCGCCGTGCCTCCTCAGTCTTGGATTCGCCTTCCTCCCTTCTTCGCTTCCATCATCCCGCAGGGAGAACTCCTGGAGCTTTGGCTGCAGGACGCCAGCTGCAGCACCCTCGTGACCGAGGCAGAGGTCACGGTCGTTGCCCCGGGCGAGGTCTTCATGACTCGAGGCTGGAGCGAAATCGCCCGGGTTTGCAGGACAAGAGGCGCCTTCGCGATCCACTTGGAGTACGACGGTGCTTCGGTGATGTTCTTCAAGGTCTTCGATGCGAAGGGGCGCCGGCTAGAGTGCTGCCCCGGGAGAGGTGGTCGGAACCCTGCTGCGGCGAGGACTGGGCCCGCCGACCACTCCCTTGGCGGCTCCTCAGGCGGCGGAGGCGTCGGAGGTTCCAGCGACTCCGGCGAGCTCTTCGCGACTCCGGAGACGAGCGACGACAGCTACGAGCCCCCGAGCCGGCACCGCTCCTGGAGTAGGGCGGGCTCGTCAGGCCGTCGCCGACTCTAATCTGGATGGGGTTGGCGTCGGTGCTTGACGGCCCACTGTTGATGATGGCGTCTTTTGCAGGGGCGCATGAAGTTAGCGTCCTTTTAGGATCTGTTCCCTGCGAGGAATCAAAGACGCGTCCCGTGGGGGCTTGTAAGGTGCCTGTGATCCTGTTTTGTTAATATAACCCTTGTCGTAGAATTGTGCGAGTTGCTCATTCCGTCTTAGCTCAGTTCTCCCTTTCGAACCTCACGAGGGCTTGGTGCTCTGCGCCGACAGGTCCCAGTCCCAAGGCGGCTTCAGTCGTCGCTGGTATGCCAGGTCGCGATGCCGTGGTCAAGGCCAGGAGGTGAGCGACCCAGGGTCCGGTAAGAGCCCCTGAGTCGCGATGCTCAGGAGGTCCCCTTTGGCGCTCAAGCAGCCATCATTCGATGAGAAAGGAGAGTGGCGTCGCTAACACGGGATTGCATTAGGTGTGGGGACGGTGCCACGGTAGCTGGTGCTTTCGGGTGGTGACTTATCTCGAGAATCAGGGACCGCTCTCTGGTGTGTCACCGGGTTCGTGCATCGGCAGGCGTGAGGTTGCTCGGCAAGGTCCTTGCATGTCCCTCCCCTCTCGCCTTTGCTCCCCTTTCTGCTCTACATCCTCGGGTCCCAGCCCTCGAGCGAGTCTCAGCCGTCGCTGGTATGCCAGGTCGCGATGCCGTGGACAAGGCCAGAGGGTGAGGGCTGGAGAGCCAGTAGGAGCCCTGAGTCGCGATGCTCAGGCACCCCCCCTTTAACGTGCAAGCGGTTCGCGTGGATGAGGGTGAAGGAGACACCGCAAGGGCCTCGCCTGATGCAGCTCCTTTAGGAGATCCTGTAGACCCATCATAGAAAGAACGAGGGGTTGCCATGACAATTGACAGTCAGCCGTTGGTTGCTTCCGAGGGGCGATGAGGCACTGAAGGCTTGATGAGGTGGCGCCACGCGGGGCTGCCACGGCCAGAGCTCAGCCACTCAGGTTTGTCGGCATTGCAGGGACGGACCCATGCACAAGCGTCGTGCCGTTTGGGAGCAGCTCCGTCAGTTGGCGTGATTTGAGCGGGCAACTAGGTCAAACACATTAGCCACGAAGGAGTGGATTCATTCAAACAGATGCTGGGAAGGCGGACATCACTGGGTCAGGCCCGAGCGACTTGGGGATGATGCAGCCCGAGGGGCGCCCCCAACAAAGTAAGCTAACAACATGAAATAAAAGGGATACATGCCACAGGGACGAACCCACGCGGCCTGGGCATAATGCAGCCCTGGGGGGCGCTCCCAGCTGGAAATGAAACTTGAAAGATGTCACCTGATGATCTTGAGGACGAAGGAGTGTTGGTGTAGCAGACTCGGTGGCTGCGGAAGCCGATCCTCACGAGCCCCCAGGCCCAGGGGCCTCGGGAGGCTCCGGAGGCGCTGGTGGCTCCTCGCAGACCATCTCCATCTCCGCCAGGGCTGCGGAACGCCTGGCCTCTTGAGCCTCCATGATACCCCTCATGAGGCACTGGTACGTGGCAGCCGCGTTCGGCAAGCCGTAAGGCATGCGAACGTAGCTGTGGGGTGGACCTTCGCAGCGCCCCACTCACGAGGGCCAGAGGCGCTCCAGAGAGGCGACTCGATTGAGCCCTGGTATGTCGATGCAGACGCGCAGCCCACCATCCTCGCCTGGATGGGGAGCCACAGCTGGTAGGTGGCGGCCGCCTTTCATGACTCTTGACTCCTGTAGCTCCTGAATGGCCTTGCTGACGAACTCCTAAGGGTCTAGCTCTCCTTGCCTTACTCCTTCTTGAGGGAAACGTGCTTCGAAACACGCCTCCATGTGGTGCCCAAGCGCCTCCCTCGTGACCTTAGCCAGGTCGGTGGTCCTCTAGGGGAGAGCCCCTGAGCCCTGCCTGAGGAGGGCGCCGGGCGCGCTTTCCTATGTGATGGAAGGAGGTTCCCCATGGGCAGGCGCGGGCCCTGAGGGGCCTGCCTCCTGAGGGGCCGGGCCAGACGATGTCTTCTTCTTCTTGGGGATGGTCTCGGGAAGCCTCCTGCTTCCGCGATCCGGGTCTTCCAGTGATGCGGCCTGAAAGGCTCGTTCCAGGGAACACACCGCGTCCTTCTCTTCACAGGGCACCATGATGACTCCGCCACTTCCTGGAATCTTGAGGACGTTGTAGCCGTGGTGATTTACGGCCATGAACTTGGCCAGCGCTGGGTACCCAAGGATGGCGTTGTACGGCAGGCGAATGTGAGCGACGTCCAAGTTGATGAGCTCGGTGCGGTAGTTGTCACGTGCCCCGAAGGTGATAGGGAGGCGGACCTGCCCAATCGGGACCGTGGAGCCGTCGGTGACTCCGGAGAAAGGCTTGGTTGGCTGAAGCCAGTTGTAGGGCACTTGGAGATTGTTGAATGTTTCCATGGACAGGACGTTGAGCCCTGCCCCGCCATCGATGTGGGTCCTGGTGACCACCACATTACTGATGATTGGGGAACAAAGCATCGGGAGGACTCCGGCTGTAGCCGCACACTTGAGCTGATCTGCTGAGCTGAACGTGATGGCGCACGCCGACCACCTGAGTGGGCGCATGGCTTCGAGCTTGGGGAGGACTGCATTCACTTCGCGGGCGAACTGCTTGAAGATGCGCTGAGAGGCTGGGGCTTGAGCCCCACCCAGGATGCAGGCGATCGCGCGCGGCTCCTGGAAGCCCCCAGCCCCCTCGTCCTGATGGCGGTCCTCGTTTCTCCTTGGCTGCGGCGGCAGCGGAGGGAGGCCTGCGTTGCCTTGCGGGCGACCCTTGCGAGGCTGATCCCTCTAGTCTCCCTCGCGAGGCGGGTCTTGCCAGCGATCCTCGCGAGGTCGATCGCGCCACCCCTGGCGCGGGCAGCAGTCTTCCTAGCGCCCTGCGTTCCTTCCTCCTCCTCGACCGTAGCCCCGGTCACCGCGGTCAGGGCGACGGCCGATCCTTCCTTCTCGCACGGCTCGGAGCTCTTGACATTCGTTGGTGTTGTGGGTGTGGAGGTCATGGTACACACAATACCGACTGCCCTTGGGAGATTCGGGCTGATCTCTGCCCTGCTTGGTGTCTGGTTCTGCCGCGAGCACGGCAGCCCCCTTGCGCTTCACATCCTTGGCCTTCGGCTTCTTCTCTTCTAGGTCTGCGGCAGGCAGCTCGAGGAGGGAGAGACGCCCTTCCTCAGCCCTGGCGCACTTGGTTGCCAAGTTGAACAGCTCCAAGGAAGTGCACAGGTCTTCATGCATCGCCATCTCCTCCTTCATCTTGACATCGCGCACGCCGTCGGAGAAGGCTGAGATGATGGCCTCCTCGGTCACCTTGGGAATCTTGAGGCGTGTGTTGTTGAAGCACTGGATGTACTTCTGCAGGGTCTCTTCGGGTTGTTGCTTGATGCGGCGCATGTCGCTCACGGCAGGTGGCCGGTCGCGAGTACCTTGGAAGTTGGCGATGAAGCGGGTGCGCATCTCATCCCAGGAGGAGATCGTGCCTGGAGCCAGGTTCAGGAGCCAGGTGCGGGCCCCGTCCTTGAGCGCCATGGGAAACCAGTTCGCCATGACCTTCTCGTCTCTGTTGGCAGCTTCGATGCCCAGCTCATAGAGCTGGAGGAACTCCGCAGGGTCGGCCGTGCCATCGTAACGAGGAGGCAGGTCTGGCTTGAACTTGCCAGACCACGCGACGCTGCGTAGCTCGATGGTGAAGGCACGGCAGCCTGCTGTGGCCACGGGAGGCCTTGGGTGGCGGAGAGCTTGGTCTTGCATGTCCCCACGCGCTGCAGCTGGGAGCAGCACGGGGTATTGACATGCGGGAGCAGGAGCATGGTCGCGACGTGCTGGAGCAGGGAGCGCCCGGGCAGCTTCTTGCGGGCGAGGGACTTCTTGGCAGCTCTGCTCTTGCTGCGCTGGCACCTAACGGAGTGGGTTCCGCCCAGGGGCCACGCGCCTTGGAGCCATGGCACCTTCTTGAGGAGGAGGCGGCTGGGGCGCCGCCGGAGCTTCGTCGCCCGCGCGGGGCGGGGTGCGGTGTAGTGGAACTGACGGCGCGGGAGAGCCCCCTGCGGCGCGGACGAGCTCGGCGACGCGGTTGAGCCATTCTTCGTAGACGTTGTCGACGGGATGGTAGCGAGGAGCTCGTTTGCCGCGATGAGCGCAGCTCGAGCCTCCATGGGTGCACGGAGCGCGCAGGACGAAGAACCAGCTGGGGTGAGCGAGGGAGTAGCGGTGCGGCCGTCTTGCCGCACGGACGGATGCTGAGACGACGCTTGCTGCTCATCCCCCGCCAGGCCGGTGGCGGCGTTGATGGCAGGTGACGGGGAACGGCGAGGACGCCCGCCAACAGGAGCCGTCTGGGCGACGTGGGAAGCGAGAGCGGCCCAGCGCTCGGTGCGGGCCCGACGAGCATCAGACATGGACGCGATGGTCGGAGGAGAACGGGGTGGTGGAAGACGAATTCCGGCGCACCCCTACCTGGCGCGCAAAATGTTGGATTTCGGGTTCCGGCAGACCCTTGAGGTTCGAACACTGGGGTGCGTGCGGAGATTTCGCCTTCTACCTACCTGCACCCCACCGCCTCGCTAAGATCTAAGCTATGGAAAGAACATCACAAGAGACACAGGGTTTATACTGGTTCGGGCCACCGTTGTGGTGTAATACCCTACTCCAGTGTGTGGTGTGGTGGATTGCCTCTTGGGCAGATGATGATGAGAAATACAAGGAAGAACAGCCTCGCGAGGGTCTGTTCTTGGCTGGGGGGATGAACTGCTAGGAGGACTTCAGTCACTTTTCTCTCTCTCTCCTCGATTCTCTCTCCGATTTCCCCCTTTTCCTTTTGGTCCCTCTACCCTGGGGGTGGCTAGTCCTATTTATAGGCAAAGGCCCTGGGCCTCTTCCCAAATATTGAGCGGGAAGGGCGCCAACAATTGGCCATTTTGAAGGGGAACATCTGGTACACTTATCCTGACTAAAGTTGGTCCTCGCCTTCCAAAGGCTCTGGTGGTGACGCTGGCTTGGGCTCCACAATGACTTCCTCCCTGCCGTTGGACTGGTCTTGGTCTCGTTGAACCGAAACGGGTGCCTTTGCTTGATGCTCTCGCCTGCGCTTGCTCCCTTTGCACCTAAGAGGAAAGGAGGACACTGTGCGGGCTGGCGCCCGCCTGGCACCCTTGGTCGTCATGGCTTGCGTCACGGGCACCTCGTGAGGTACCCCGCCTTGATCTCTCCGCCTCCTCGCGAGCCAGCCTGACGAGGCCGTGCCTGAGGAAGCTCCGTGTCGTCCGCCCCGCGAGGCTTGGCCCCTTGCGAGGGTCTTGGGTCTGTGTTGATGAAGACGGGCCGTGCTGGGCCCCCCTTTGAGCCACGCCGCAGGCCGCATGCAGGCAAGTCTGGGGACCCCCGTTCCCAGAACGCCGACAGTAGCCCCCGGGCACAAGGCGCGCCCGGACTTGGCCGTGCAGGGAGGCGAAAACCTGGTGTGCTAAGCTGGGCATCAAGCTCGATTACGCCTTCGTCTATCACCCACAAACAAACGGTCAAGTCGAATGAGCTAATGGTCTTATTATGAGCGGCATCAAGCCTAGACTAGTGCGGTCTTTGAAAGAATCAGACAAGCACTGGGTTGAGGAGCTCGACTCCGTACTCTGGGGGCTAAGGACCACGCCCAATCGCACTATTGAATACACACCATTATTCATGGTGTACGGCGCAGAGGCCATTTTGCCCTGTGACATCATTCATGACTCACCTCGAGTGTGCATGTATGAAGAGTGAGAGGCCGAGCTTGATCGGTAGGATAGTCTAGATGCCCTGGAGGAGGAGCGCGGCGTGGCAAAATCCCGTTCTGCATTCTATTAACAACAAGCTCGCAGATACCAAAGCAGAGAAGTGCGGGCCAAGACTTATAATGTTGGTGAGCTCGTCTTACGCTTGCCAGAAAACAAAAAGGACAAACTCAATCCCAAGTGGGAGGGTCCCTTCATCATAGATGAAGTTCTCACTTAGAGCCGTACCGCCTGCGTGATGCATCGGACAATCGCTTAGAGCCGAACCCGTGGAATGCTTCCAGACTCCGAAGATTCTATGCCTAGAGCCGTACTCTTTGTTCGTTTTCTTCTCCCTCTGTTTCAATTTTCTCTCTCTTTAATTTTTTGTCCATCTCTATAGCTCTTGTGCGGCTAAACCACACACCTATGACGTACACATCCTTAAAAGTATATGCTCATAATACCTGGGGACTTCTTTTACAGAAGCTTACTATTATTTTCCAAGCATCAAGCTCACCACATATGTGTCCTTTCCTCATATGTACCTTTTCTTCGCCATTATATGCACCGTTATGACTTAAGTTTTGGCCAAGCTGGGTTGCCTGGCTCCTGTGCTTATGCCCTACGTTCCCGTTTGTTCGGCTAGGGCATAAAGGGAGCACCTTTGCGATTGTTACAGCCGGGTCATCTAGACTTTTACCTCAGACTGGGTGGAGCCTAAAGCTAGCGTTCTTAAGGGAATATTTTGTCGGCAGACTAAAGATGTTACCCTAATTACACTGTGAACCCCCAGATGTTACGTATACTATGATTCTTCAATCACAGTTCGGGCATGCATGCTAACGCATGTTCACCCAGGGAAAGGAACCCTTAACGGAACTATTCTCCCTGGAAGATGTTTCTTACAATCAACAAGTAATATAACATAGCTAGCTGGATACAACTTGTTTTTTCAAGCAACTATGACCCCTACGCCTGGTTTCCACGCATACCCCGGTCTATATTGCCGCTCCGGTATTCGGAAACACTCCGCACCTTCGGGTCCGGAGGTCAAAGCGAAAAGTTGTGCCATGACAATCGTTTTACAAATCCGGCTAGGGACAAATTTGTCAATGGAAGTACATAGTCACTTGGACTCAAATACTTCTTCCTCTATGCCGTCTAACAGGCTGTCTACCTTACAATCCTGTTGGGAAAACTTGGCGGCTATCTTTACTTGGTTATATACCAAACTAACTGGAATTTCTTGTCCATCTGACCCCGAGGTCTGACCCGGGCCATATGATTCAGATCAAGCTTGGTGTACCGTGTTTTTACCATGGCCCTGGCCTCTCACGCACCTTCTCAGCAGGCCGATATCTTCCATAATTGAAAGCGCCGCCGAGCTCCCTGGAATAGCTTCACAAGCTCCTCCATACTTCCTGGAGGGGAGGCGGATGTCCACAAAGCCTTGGCAACACTTCACATTGCTTGCCGAGCTCGCTCGTGCACTTGGGACAACTCTTGTAGTAGATCGCCTTGAGATCCGGACATTTCCTCTTTGGGACGACCAGTCAGCATACCTGCAGACATAAATCTGTTAGCTCATTTTGTCGCTGAATTACACGGAGGTACGTTCAAAAGCATATTGAATATGCCGCCTCGTAGCCTCCTATTTTCCTTTACGGCGTCAGCTAGCTGGGCTCATACATCTTTTAGATTTTCGCCCAGCAGGGTGTTGGAATCCTGCAGCTTGTTCTTATCATCCCTGACTCGTGTCAGCATACGTTCGCCTGCGGCCAGTCGCCTTTCGGCCTCTTGTGTACCCCCCTGCGCGACTTTCAGTTCCTCTTTCAGTTGATCTGCTGATCCTATCATCGAAAACGCAACAGTATTCACATTACTGGTACATGATTATACTTTTTCTGGATGGAGGGGAACATTACCAGGCGGTGCCTCCCTGGACTTCTCCAGTTCAGCGGTAACAACAGCTAGTTGAGTCCGGCACTTTTCCAGCTCATGAGACAACATGTTTTTCTTCTCTGTGAGTACCTGATTATACAATGATCCTTAAATCAGTTGTTTCAACTGTTTCAAGTCTCAGTGGCTACTGGTACATGATTACCAGATCTGTACAATGCGTACTTACCCGCATATCTTTCAAATGCTGGTCAGTGGCCCTGGCAAGCCCGTCCCAAGCATCTCGGATGTACGCATCAGCCGAGCTGAAGGCATTGAACGCCTCTTTAGTAAAACCAGGGTCACGAAGAGCGGCCCTCCGGCACCGATGATTCATGGCGCTCTCTGTCGGTGTCAAAACCGGCAGATCTCGGGTAGGGGGTCCCGAACTGTGCGTCTAAGGATCGATGGTAACAGGAGACAAGAGACACGATGTTTACCCAGGTTCGGGCCCTCTTGATGGAGGTAATACCCTACTTCCTGCTTGATTGACTTTAATGAGTATAGGGGTTACAAGAGTTGATCTACCTCGAGATCGTATGTTGTGGTCTAAACTCTACAAGTATGATGAGTAATGTCATAATAATCTACCGACTAGCCTGGCCTCGGCTTATATAATGTACCAGACGCCTAGGATAAGAAGAGTCCTAGTCGAATACGCCGGTGGAGAGGAGTCCTTGTCTTGATCACCAAGTCTTGTGGAATCTTCCTCGTGTATACATAGGCTGTCCGAACTGGCCCATGAGCATACGGCCATGGGGGTCCTTGGCCCAATCCAACTGATTGGGAGATGACGTGGTGAGTACCCCCTAGTCCAGGACACCGTCAGTAGGCCCGTGAACCGGTCTTCAAGTCGGGGATGCTCCTTGATTCTTCCGAACTGTTCTTCATCTTCGGTCGTCGGTCTTGAAAACTGGTTCAACAAATCTTCCCATCTTTGATCTTGACGATTGCCGAAGTAAATCCGAAGAGCTTACACGTCGGGTATCTGAGGAGCCCCTTTAAGTTCTCGGTCTTTATCAATGCCTTGTTATTTTTATGCCACACCTCGGGTTTGAAGTTGTTCCCGGGCGGCAGCATCCTCTTGCGTTCGAGCTCCCACGTTGGACTGCATTCGAGGTATCTTTTGCAGCCGAGCACCAACGCCGGGCTGCTTCCGAGCTCCAATGTCGGAATGTATCTGAGCTCCAACGCCGGACTATGTCCAAGCTCCAACACCAGACTGTATCTGAGCTCCAACGCCGGACTATATCCTAGGTATCATAAATCACCTTGGTTCAAAAAAGTTGAAGGAGTTTAGCCGAGCTTAATGCCCGAAATGGCCTCTATGGAGCCAGCCACTAGCGCCCGAGCTTTATGCCGGACTGCTTCCGAGGTGGTGAACCACCCCAACTGCGGGCCGATTTTTTGTCAATATTTTTGATTGGTGCAATTTATTCTCTGCCGAGATATATAGCCAGTAGCCCTCAAGGTGTGTATCGGTCTAAAACCCGAGATGCACCTAAAGGATGACATAAGACCGCTGATCCCGGTAGCACCTGAGACTCAGGTTGATGCAAAATTGGCCTGAGGATCAACCCCTAGCTCGGCAGAATACTTCGGGACACAAAAAGCGGTGTGCAAATTCCTCGAGACTCAGGTTGGGTGCGGCCGACCAACCTGAGGATCATAATCTCCTCAAAAGCTATATTGCACTTTAAATTTTCTGCATTGGATTGTCAATGCAGTAGCCACCAAGACACTGGTCGGGTGGCAACACCAGATCAGGGGATCGATACACCCCTTTCAATATTAGTGATTGATAAGCCCGAAGCCCAGTAGCCCCCGAGCCTTAATGTGGGCACAGGTGACCGAATTAAGGATCGATATCCAGCGTAAAACCACAAATTATGTGTAATGATTCTATGTATCCAAGTACTTTACATCATTAATGCTCGGATCCGCATTGTACAAAACTTTGTTGACCGACCATCAGCTTCAACCTCCTCGGCCAGAACCCGGGGAGTGTTTGTCCTACTTTATAAAGCCGTTATAAGGGAAAAGATTTATGGAAAACAAGGCAATCCGGCCATACGGTTTTATAAACAAAGGTACGCGGAGAGATATGTTATATTACTTAATGTAAGAAACATCTTCCAAGGAAAATAGTCCCACTATCAGTTCCTTTCTTTGGGTCGTCATGCTTATCATGATCATGAAACCTCACCTCCGATCAATGTGGGAGGAAAATATTGAGGATTTAGTTCGGGGAAAGTTCCTGAACTCTGTGGTATTAATGAACCAATTTTTTTTACATCCGTCGTTGCCGACCAATGTGATCCTTCAAGATCACTAGCTTTCGGCTTCACCCAGTCTGAGGTACTAACTCGGATGACCCGGTAGTAACAATCACAGAGGTGCTCTCTTTACCGCCTAGCCGAACAATCAGGAATGTAGGGGTAAGCACAGGAGCCAGGCAACCGAGCTTGGCAAAAATCTTAAGTCAAATTGATTCATATTTATGGCTTTATAACGATGATTACGGAAGGCAGCCCTTGTATATTAAATACAAATGATGATGATATGTTTATTTTGACTCCGTTGCGACCATTTATCAGTTGAAAGTGGCCCATCGTCGGCTTCTACCCCTTTGTAGATACTACGTAGGGTGTCTCCGCAATAACAAGACAACCCTTAGCCGAAGTCTCGGTGCCCGAAGGTGGTTGTGTTAGCGGAAACGAGGCAATCAGATATGCGGGCTTTATAACTTTCACTTAGTCATAGGAGCTTTAAACTGGGGAATCTAGCTATGAGCCCTCGGTTAGTGTTCGACGACATCCAAGGTCAAGCCGTAAACACTTCGGCCAATGTTATGAACGACCCGTCATTTAGCACAGTCATCGGATCGCTGACCAGTTTACGCTTATTCTGACAGTCAGTTTTCGGCTTTCTCCACTGAGGTGCTTAACCATGTGAGCTAGAAGCACAACCGCAGTGGTTCTCCCTTTGCACACCTAGCCGAACAAAGCGGAACGTAGGAGGCAAGCGCAGGAGTCGAGCAACCCAACTATTGACCAAAGACACAATTCGAAACCAATGCATATTTAGCAATATCCAAGAATGTTTTTGTCGGATCTCTAAAGGTGTCCAGCGTTGCACTGCGAGACTTGTGCTGAAAACACACAAATAGTTTAAAAGTGCCATAAGCTTGGAAACCAAAAAAACATCAGTAAAAACTTGATGTCTGAACAAGATCAAGTGTTCGGTGCCAATCCGAAAATTGGAAAAAATAAAAAATTGTGCTTCTGCCGTGCTTTAACATGACACACCCGATCTCAACACTTCAAGCGGGCCAACGTACGGCTTCGAGCTCCTTATCCCAAAGGCGGAGTACTTCTTCGAGGCCAGTTTAGCGAACTAAACTCGAGCGACTTTTTAGAGAGAAGACAGGCTATCCGGCTATTGACCATACACTCGAGTCGAAAAAGGAGCGGTAGAAAAATACTTTGCAACGACCAAGAAGAAAACACATTTACTATAAAACACCTCATATAAATTTTAAGAGCCCCCAAGTGACTTTGGTAAAAGAATTTTATGTATAATGATTGTATGTACCGATGTACTTATATCATAACTGTGTGCACCCGAAGTTTAAACGCGTCTTAACCGACCGTCAGCTTCTCCCTCTTCGGTCAAGGACCGAAAAGTGTCATGTACTCCACCTGTCGAAAGCATCGACGGTGTTTCCGATAACCAGGCAATCAGGTCATAAGGCTGTAACAGACAAAGCGCGCTCAGGGAACTTATGCTATATTACTGACGAAGTGTAAGAAGCATCTTCGAAGAAAATAGTACCTCCACCGATACCTTTCTTCGGTTGCTCATTATTACTATGAGAATTGTGCAATAGATTTTTTGTACTCATGAGTTCCGTTGTGTGCCGACCATTATTGAAAACAATAAGAGCGCTAGCTTTCGGCTTCACCCAGTCTGAGGTACTAACTCGGTTGACCCGGTAGTAACAATCGCAGAGGTGCTCCCTTTACCGCCTAGCCGAACAATCAGGAACGTAGGGATAAGCACAGGTGCCAGGCAACCCAGCTTGCGAAACACTTAAGTCAACATGGTGCATATGGTGGCGTAATACACGAACAAGGAACGAAGTCGTACAAGTATAGTCATATGCAAGAGGAAAGGCTTCATAAAGGAAGACCCCAAGTAAACGGGGTATTTGAATTTGCTTGCAACAAACTAGGTTTTGACAAAGAAAGTTTGTCGCAAATGACTTTTTGTCAAAAAAGCATAATGCTTGGTCGAACCGAACGAAATTTAAAACTAATGGTTTTTAAGCATGGAAGCAACTTAGCTGGTTAATGTGCTCGGTGTCGATGCACGGCCTGAGCTTACGGCGGGACAAGGTCCCAGCCCCCAAGCCGGTCCCGAGGTGGTGGGGCTAAGAGCTCGGCACTCCGAAGTGGCAACATAGCACGGCTAATGCAGGCCCGCAGTGTGACGCCGAACTCCCCGGCGTGGCTTACTGAAGTAATGATGAAGCCCTCGGTCTAGCCGAGGTGATGTGGTACGTCGGTACGTCGAGGTGACAGCGCTGCCCGACCCGGATCCTTTACCTGTGCATAGAAAATAGTGCAAGGCGGAGATAATAGGAATAATAAAAAAAATTGTTGCATAATTAATAATTTACGCAAAGTGAGTAGTAAAAGAAATATGGCCCGTGTGCCGAATACTCGATGAGGTAGAGCTCTCTCAGCGATGCCGAAGTCCCCGAGGCAACCGAACATCTCGGTATGGCGATTCGACCAACAAGGTGATCACGCGAGCCGATTGGGACAATGAAGTCAGCTTGCCAAAGTGACCGTGTGACGCAGTCGAAGTCGATCACCTACACACATAAAATAGTGCAGTCCAAAAAGGATAATTGCTTTTCGCAAAAATAATTTATTGAAAGAGATGTGGCATGGCACCGAAGTCATGTCGATGCAGGGCGTCGGCGTGACGCGGTGAAGGCGTGGCAAAGCCTGAATTCATAGGCTAGTCTGAGTTTCGGATGCGGCATTCGCCGAACTGTATATGGAAACTGACCGAACCACCACGTGATTGTTGTTAATGCGGCCACCATTTGATAGACCTGTGTACAGATGATGAAACAGACCAGAGTAATAATGCATTAGGAAAAATAAACCCCAAGCAAGAAAGAAAAATACTAGGATTACTAGCACCTGGTTTATCTGTTGTAGGGATATGAAGAAAGGTTACTCCCAAAATTGGGATTCAATCCGCACACCAATTGCCTGATGGACGATAAAGCGACGGCATGGCGATGCTGGCAAAGGTGGGATCGCCGAGGCAAAGCCCCTGGTCCAGCTAACATGACGAAGCTGGTCGGCTGGTGACGCCGAAGTCACCGGAGCATGTTGATGAAGAAATAGCAAAGTACCCGGTCTAGCCAAGATGATGGAGCGGGTCAGTCAGGAGACGTTGCAGCCGCCATGTCAGCCGAGGTGTTGAAGCAGTTCGGCGGGATGGACATCAGCTTGACAAAGCAACAATGCGGCCATGTCGACGCTGGTCATAACTTATGACGCGGTCAATGCCGGATTGATAAAGTGACCGAGCGGCGATGTCGGCGCGCCTGACCCGTGCAATCCGTGGGGTGATGGTGTTGGTGATGATTGATCCTTCGCGATGCCAAACTCTTGTTCGTCTTGCCGAGCTGATGATCCGATAAGGTTAGGCTTGGATCGATGAAGCGACGATCTGTCTAATGCAGGTCGGCAGACGTGGAGCAATATTACCGGACTAGTGTGACACCAGCACGATGGTGAAGAATGCCTCAAAGAAGGCTTAAAATTTTATGGGCACGTGTTAAAAATATTGCACAATACCATAGAAGAAAATTCCTTTAAAAAGGTTGTCCAGTATCACCTTCATAAAGAAACATGAATTCTGGTCGGATCCGTATTCGCCCAGAAAACAGATCCGAAAAATGATGCACTAATCGGAAGGTTCCCGGAATTTGGATGGTCGGATCGAGCTGAAATTTTGAGGGGTGGTAAATATAGGAATTCCACAGCTGATCAAAGGTTGGATCTTCCAAAGGACGTCCGAGCTAGGTGCTGGAGACCACGCCCTAAACTCGTCCAGATTCCCGTCCAAATTTGACAAGGCTCCGGTATATCGTAGATTGCCGGAGATTCCTTCATCTGAACTTGACAAAAAATTTCATGGTTGTTGTAGACTCAATTCGGCACAATTCCACCAAAGGAATCGTCAAAGCGATGCTCGAGGAGGTGGTAGCAGCAGATACAATTTCGCTGTTCGGAAAAACAGCACGGTCGCCCGAGGGCAATGTTGACGTTGAGCCCCCGAGCTCCATGGATGATTTCTCCATGATCTTGATAGAGATTGGAGTTGATGTTGATGATGGCCCCCGTCCGAACATGACGATCGGAGATGGAGCACGATCCTCGGTCGAGCCAAGGTGACCAGTCGATCCGGCGACGAAGATGCTGGCGTCGCAGTTGATCTGCGGGCGAGCCATTGATCCTTTGCCGAGCACACAATGGAACTCTCAATGAAAGCACCATTGTCGGTGTTAAAACTGGCAAATCTCGGGTAGGGGGTCCTGAACTGTGCGTCTAAGAATCGACGGTAACATGAGATAGGAGACACGATGTTTACCCAGGTTTGGGCCCTCTTGATGGAGGTAATACCCTACTTCCTGGTTGATTGACTTTAATGAGTATAGTGGTTACAAGAGTTATTCTACCTCGAGATCGTATGTTGTGGTCTAAACTCTACAGGTATGATGAGTAATGTCACAATAATCTACCGGCTAGCCTGGCCTCGGCTTATATAATTTACCAGAGGCCTAGGATAACAAGAGTCCTAGTCGAATACGCCGGTGGAGAGGAGTCCTTGTCTTGATTGCCAAGTCTTGTGGAATCTTCCTCATGTATACATAGGCTGTCCGAACTGGCCCATGAGCATACGACCATGGGTGTCCTCGGCCCAATCCAACTGATTGGGAGATGACGTGGTGAGTACCCCCTAGTCCAGGACACAGTCACTCTCCACTTCAGAGTTCGTGACGGATACATTATCCGAATCCTCTGAAGGAGGATAATCCAACATCGCTCCTGTGTCAGCCCCTGCCCTAGAGGCAGGGTCTGGAACCTGACTGGTGGAGGCGCGACCGGCAGGATCCCCGGACATAGTCCGATGAACACTCTTCCCAATCAAACATAGCAGACAATGTCACGGTTCGATGTGACTGTCAGGCGGCATATTTAAAGCCATACCTCTTTGATGAAGGCTCGACCGTGTTGTCATTTGCCTTCCTCTCCGAAGACCTGCCCGGCGTAGGCACCACTCTCTTATGAGACGCCTCTGGTGCGGCATGATGCGCCGAGCACCTCCCCATTGGAGCACGAGATAGTGCGGTGGGTGAGGCACAACGAGGAAGCTCTTTCGGAGGAGATGTCTCCTGGTTACTTACATGTGAGGCAGGAAGGAGGCCAGGATAATCGGCCATGATGGGCACTTCTCTGCTGTCATAGCTTGCCTGGTAGAAGACTCCCTCTTTGAGTTCTACAAATATGTCCGGATCCTCTTCGAATCCGGGATCGAGGTCCCGGTTATGGTCCTCCAGCTGTGGAGCGGGACTATAAATCTCCGTGATAGCCTTCCGCCATTCCTATTAAGAATGGATGGGTAAAATGTCAATTAAACATGACTCGGGGAAAGGATTGAGTAAGGAGGTGGTACTAAAACTCACCCAGCTAGGGGGATTGTACACGGAGAATCTCTCTTAGCGCTTAAGATGAGTAAAATTCTCTTTCTCCCCTTTATACTGATCGGCCAATATTGTGGCCAGGGCGGTAGGGGTGTCTGGACCCTTCCGTCCGCAGCGTGAGGCGTCATCTTCCCCATTGTAGTGCCACATAGGGAGCCCTCTGAATTGAAGTGGATGAACACCTCGCATTATGGAAGTTTCCATTACCTCGATTATTGTTAATCCGGACTGGGCAAATGTCCTTATCTTGCCCATTAACTGTTGAACTTCTGCGCTGTCTTCCTCCTCGAGGCTCCGAGGACGCCAGCTGTGGAGTTTCCTCAACGGAGCGCTGGAAAACTCGGGAAGACCCATTCGGACTGGGTCAGGGAGAGCGACATCTTCGATATAAAACCACTCCGAGGGCCACTCTTCGGATGCCTTCTTCAGCGTACCGGACAAGTATCCGGTCCTAGCTATGCGCCATATCTCAGCGCCGCCCACCTCGAAAATGGATCCCTTTTGGGTACGAGGGACGAGGCAGAAAAGTTTCCTCCATAACTCAAAGTGGGCCTCGCAGCCCAGGAATAGCTCGCAAAGAGCGACGAAACCCGCGATATGCAGGATGGAGGCTGGAGTGAGGTTGTGCAGTTGGAGGCCGTACTACTCAAGTAGACCTCAGAGGAAAGGGTGGATTGGAAACCCGATGCCTCTTATTAAGAAGGATACGAAGCACACTCGCTCCCCCCTGGTTGGATTAGGGAAATTTTTCGCCAGGGCTTCGCCTGTAAAGGAGGTTAATCCTGCCGAACGGGTACTAGATCCACGGGGGGAAGGAATCCCTGCGTTTGAAGCTTACTCAGCTGGTCATGGGATACTGAACATTTCTCCCAATCGCCTTTTTTGGAGCCATGGGAGCGGGAGGAAGAACTGGGAACGCTAGCCATGTTGGAATGGTTTTTCCTAGCAAGCTCTAAGGATTTTCTGCTTGGTGTGAGATGGCATCTGAGATCCATTCCACTTAAATATATGCCTTTCTTACATGGCCAGGGTGTTATGTGCAAAAATACTCTGACCTTTCGTGTTCGCTCGACACGTGGAAGCCGAAGCAACGGAGGCGCAGAAGCCAATGGGTACGTCATTAAATGAAAAGCGGAGTATGACTCTTCGGATCAGACGCTTTGAAGTATTCGGAGGAAGAACCCGCCTTGCAATGCCGAAGACTATCAGCGCACCAGACACATCGTCATTGAAGTCTGGTTCAGGGGCTACTGAGCGAGTCCTGGGTTAAGGGGTCCTGGGGCGTCCGGCCTATGTGACGTGGGCTAGACTGATGGGCCGCGAAGATACAAGACAGAAGACTTCCTCCCGTGTTCGGATGGGACTCTCCTTTGCATGGAAGACAGGCTTGGCGTTCGGATATGAAGAATCCTTCCTCTATAAGCCGACTATGTACAACCCTAGGCCCCTACGGTGTCTATATAAACTAGAGGGTTTAGTCCGTAAAGGCAATCACAATCATACAAGCTAGACGTCTAGGGTTTACCCATTATGATCTCGTGGTAGATCAACTCTTGTAATCCTCATATTCATCAAGATCAATGAAGCAGCAAGTAGGGTATTACCTCCATCAAGAGGGCCTGAACCTGGGTAAACATCATGTCCCCCGTCTCGTGTTACCATCGATCTCAGATGCACAGTTCGGGACCCCCTACCCGAGATCCACCGTTTTTGACACCGACAGCTAGGCACTGGTTAAACAGCCTCCTAGAAAACTCTATTGGAAGCTGGAAAGACTTGGAAGATGCCTTTAGAGAAAACTTCCAAGGCACTTATGTCCGGCCTCCGAATGCTGATGACCTCAGTCATATAGTCCAACAGCCTGGAGAGTCGGCCAGGAAATTCTGGACCAGATTCCTAATTAAAAAGAACTAGATTGTCGATTGTCCGGATGCCGAAGCCCTAGCCGCATTCAAACATAGCATCCGTGATGAATGGCCCGCCCAACACCTCGGCCAAGAAAAGCCGAAGTCCATGGTAGACCTTACAGCACTAATGACCCGCTTCTGCACGGGCAATATAGCTCGCTAGCCCGTAGCGGTAACAATACCAGCGACCCCGACACTTCCGAAGCCCGAAACGACAACGGAAGGCCCCGATGCAACAAACATAAGCGTCGGAGCAACAATGATGATACAGAGAATACGACGGTCAATGCCGGATTTAGTGGCTCCAAATCCGGTCAACGGAAGAAGCCATTCAAACGAAACAAAGACGGTTCATCAAGCCTGGATCGAATGCTTGATCGACCCTGCCAGATCCACGGCACTCCTAATAAGCCTGCCAACCATAACAATAGAAGATGTTGGGTCTTCAAACAGGCCGACAAGTTAAATGCTGAACATAAGGAGAAAGGGTCGCCCAGTGAGGATGACGATGAGGAACCTCGCGCACCGAAAACAGGGGGTCAGAAGAAATTTCCCCCCGAAGTCAAAACAGTGAACATGATATACGTCACCCATATCCCCAACAGGGAGCGCAGGCACGCGAAAAGGTACGTCTATGTGATAGAGCTAGTCGCCCCAAAATTCAACCATGGTCGGCCTGTCCGATCACCTTCGATCGCAGGGACCATCCGACCAATATCTGTCATGAAGGTTCAGCCGCATTAGTCCTCGATCCAATCATCGATGGATTCCACCTTACGCGAGTCCTCATGGACGGCGGTAGCAGCCTTAACCCGCTCTATCAGGACACAGTCCGCAAGATGGGTATTGATCCGTCAAGAATCAAGCCCACTAAAACTACCTTTAAAGGAGTGATACCCGGTGTAGAGGCCCGTTACACGGGCTTGATACGTCCATTTTGCATCATGCTTTTATATCGACATTTATTGTATTATGGGCTGTTATTACACATTATGTCACAATACTTATGCCTTTTCTCTCTTATTTTACAAGGTTTACGTGAAGAGGGGGAATGCCGGCAGCTGGAATTCTGGGCTGGAAAAGGAGCAAATATTAGCGACCTATTCTGCACAGCTCCAAAAGTCCTAAAAGTTCACGAAAGTTATTTTTGGAATTAATAAAAAATACTGGAGAAAGAATCCACCAGAGGGGGCCCACACCTTGGCCACGAGGGTGGGGGGCGTGCCTTACCCCCCTGGGCGTGCCCCCTGCCTCGTGGCCCTCTGATGCGCATCTTCTGCTATATGAGGTCTTTCGTCCGGGAAAAATCATAAGCAAGCTCATGGGACAAAACTCCGCCGCAGAACCAATCTAGGGCTCCCGCAGAGCTGTTCTGCCAAGGAAACTTCCCTCTGGGAGGGGGAAATCATCACCAACGATCTTCTCATCGGGAGGGGGTCAATCTCCATCAACATCTTCACTAGCACCATCCCATCTCAAACCCTAGTTCATCTCTTGTATCCAATCTTTGTATCCAAACCTCAGATTGGTACCTGTGGGTTGCTAGTAGTGTTGATTACTCCTTGTAGTTGATGCTAGTTGGTTTACTTGGTGGAAGATCATATGTTCAGATCCATTATGCATATTAATACCCCTCTGATTATGAACATGAATATGCTTTGTGAGTAGTTACGTTTGTTCCTGAGGACATAGGAGAAGTCTTGCTATAAGTAGTCATGTGAATTTTGTATTCGTTCGATATTTTGATGAGATGTATGTTGTCATCCCTCTAGTGGTGTCATGTGAACATCTACTACATGACACTTCCCCATTGTTTGGGCCTAGAGGGAGGCATTGGGAAGTAATAAGTAGATGATGGGTTGCTAGAGTGACAGAAGCTTAAACCCTAGTTTATGCGTTTCTTCGTAAGGGGCTGATTTGGATCCATATGTTTCATGCTATGGTTAGGTTTACCTTAATACTTCTGTTGTAGTTGTGGATGCTTGCAATGGGGGTTAATCATAAGTGGGATGCTTGTCCAAGTAAGGGCAGGACCCAAGCACCAGTCCACCCACATATCAAATTGTCAAAGTACCGAACGCGAATCATATGAACGTGATGAAAACTAGCTTGACGATAATTCCCATGTGTCCTCGGGAGCACTTTCCTTTATATAAGAGTTTGTCCAGGCTTTTCCTTTGCTACAAAAAGGATTGGTCCATCTTGCTGCACCTTATTTACTTTTATTACTTGCTACTTGTTACAAGTTACCTTATCACAAAACTATTTGTTACCGATAATTTCAGTGCTTGTAGAGAATACCTTACTGAAAACTGCTTATCATTTCCTTCTTCTCCTCGTTGAGTTCGACACTCTTACTTATCGAAAAGGCTACGATAGATCCCCTCCACTTGTGGGTCATCAAGACTCTTTTCTGGCGCCGTTGCCAGGGAGTGAAGCGCCTTTGGTAGGTGGAATTTGGTAAGGAAAAAATTATATAGTGTGCTGAAATTTACTGTCACTTGTCACTATGGAACATAATCCTTTGAGGGGCTTGTTCGCGGTATCACTACAAAAAAAGACACATCCGTGACATTTTGGGCCGAACGAAATTTTTTCTGTCACACTTATGACACTTATATGACAATAATTATGACAAAACATGGTATCATCGTAGATGTGGTGGGGTCCTACTTCTATGACAAAAAATCATGACAGAAAATGGGCTTTTCGTCCTGGGCGGGCCAGAGACGCAGCTGCATGACATTCTTTGGGCCGTCCATGACGGAAAAAACCATGGTAGAACGAGGGCATGGAAAATATCAAGGAGACCCCAGTTACGGTGGGTGGTCGAGGGCCGAGCGATGCACGTTTCTCTCGTACGTATGTGCATGTGTGCGAGGCGTTGGGCTCTAACTAAACCCGAGCGAGGCGTTGGGCTCTAACTGAACCCGAGCGATTGCACTGCAGGCTATGCGTTACAGAACCCGAGCGATCGATCGATGGTTGTTAACTGAACCCGATCGAGTGATTCCTTCGCTACTGCTGCTAACTGAAGCCGATTGATGCTGCCTCTGGATGAATAGTGAGTGTTACGGGGGGTGGGGGTGGGGTGTATGAATAGTTCCCGATGGGGGTGGATGAACAGGGCCCCGTGGTGTTGCCTCTGGATGAACAATACCCCGATCGATCGAGCCGGTTGGGCTGGATGAACAGGACCCCGTGGAGGGCAGGATGAATAGGACCACCCCGTGGAGGGCAGGATGAACAGTAGACGGTGGAGGGCAGGATGAACAGTAGCCCGTGGAGGGGTGGTTGAACAGGAGCCCATGGAGAGGGTTGGTTGAACAGTAGCCGGTGGAGTAGCGCGCGGTGGAGGCTGGATGAACAGGAGCCCGTGGATGAACAGTCCCAGGTAGAGGCTGGAGGAGGTCGACGGTTGAAAGGATTGAGAAGAGGTGTCTAGAGGGGGGTGATTAGACACTAAGTACCAAAAGTTGCAGTTTTTAATTTCTTGAAGTTGAAGTGGAGTTTTGGCACAAGTTTAACAAACACAATACATATCAAGCAAGCGTGCAAAGAGTATATGAGCAGCGGAAAGTAAAGCATGCAACTTGCAAGAATGTAAAGGGATGGGATTGGAGTGTGCAAACGCAATTTGGAGACACGGAGATTGTTGAGACGTGGATCCGATAGGTGATGCTATCGTACATCCACGTTGATGGAGACTTCAACCCACGAAGGGTAACAGCTGCGCGAGTCTACGGAGGGCTCCTCCCACGAAGGGTCCACGAAGAAGCAACCTTGTCTATCCCACCATGGCCGTCGCCCACGAAGGACTTGCCTCACTAGCGGTAGATCTTCACGAAGTAGGCGATCTCCTTGCCCTTACAAACTCCTTGGTTCAACTCCACAATCTTGTCGGAGGCTCCCAAGGGACACCTAGCCAATCTAGGAGACACCACTCTCCAAGAAGTAACAAATGGTGTGTTGATGATGAACTCCTTGCTCTTGTGCTTCAAATGATAGTCTCCCCAACACTCAACTCTCTCATAGGATATGGATTTGGTGGAAAGAAGATTTGAGTGGAAAGCAACTTGGGGAAGGCTAGAGATCAAGATTCATATGGTAAGAATGGAATATCTTGGCCTCAACACAAGTGTAGGTGGTTCTCTCTCAGAAAAAGTAAGTTGGAAGTGTAGGTTTGTTCTGATGCCTCTGTCCACGAATGAAGAGGAGGTGGAGGGGTATATATAGCCTCCACACAAAATCTAATCGTTACACACAACTTGCCAATCTCGGTGGGACCGAATGGATAAACTCGGTCGGACCGATTCAGCAAATCTAGTGACCGTTAGGATTTTCAATGGGACCGACATGCAACTCGGTAAGACCGATATGGTTAGGGTTAGGGCATAACATAATCTCGGTGAGACCGATTACACAAACTCGGTGAGACCGATTTGGTAATAAGCTAACCAGAGAGTTGGTCAGGTAAACTCAGTGGGACCGATTCGCTAATTTCGGTGAGACCGAAATGTTACGAAAAGGAAATAGAGTGTTTACATTGCAATCTCGGTAGGAATGATTACGCAAACTCGGTGAGACCGATTTTGGTAATAGATCCATATAGAGAGATTGCAATCCCATCTCGGTGAGACCAAGATCCCTATCGGTGAGACCGATTTGCCTAGGGTTTGTGGCAGTGGCTATGACATCTGAACTCGGTGGCACCGGATAGAAAGAATCGATGGGGCCGAGTTTGACTTTGGGTTTAGGTCATATGTGGACGTGAGAAAGTAGTTGAGGGCTTTGGAGTATATCACTAAGCATTTTGAGCAAAAGTCTCATTAAGCAACACCTCATCCCTCCTTGATAGTATTGGTTTTTCCTATAGACTGAATGTGATCTTGCATCACTAAAATAGAAAATGTAGAGTCTTGAGCTTGGAGCTTGAGCCAATCCTTTGTCTTTAGCATCTTGAAGGGGTTCCACATCCTCTAGTCCATGCCACTTCATTGTTGAACTTATCTGAAACATACTAGGTAAAAGTGTTAGTCCAACAAGAGATATGTTGACATTAATTACCAAAACCACCTAGGGAGCACTTGTGCTTTCAACGGTGGATGAACAGTAGCCCGTGGAGGCTGGAGGGGGTCGACGGTGGAGATGAACAGTATCCCGTGGAGTCCCGTTTTGCGGCACGCCACACCCCTCGCAATGAACAGGACCCCCGTTTCGACCGTAGCGGTCCAACATAAGTCCGTTTCCTCCATTTTGCGGTATGCCACACCACTCCCGATCAACAGGACCCCTGTTTCGACCATAGGAGGTAGTTTCCTCCGTTTTGCGGTACGCTAGACCCCTCCCGATGAACAGGATCCCGTTTCAAACGTGGCCGGTCGAACACAAGGCCGTTTCCTCCGTTCTGCGGTACGCCAGGCCTCGTTTCCATCAGCTGCTTCGTCCAAGACCTCCCAATGAACACGACGGCGCATTCCGTTCCGACCCAGCCGGTTGGCTCCCCATGAACACGACAATGACGCTGTTTCTCCGTTTCGACCCAGCCATGTACACGAGCCCTGGCCGTACGTACGCGTGAGTAGGCGTTTAAGACCCCGCCCGTATGTACGCATGTGGCCGTATTTACTTTCTTGCACCCTGGCCGTTGTACGTACATGTACATGCTACGTGCGCACCTCTACTACAACACATGCGCGCCTCTACATTGACCAGTATGTACGTACATGTTCGCGACCAGAATGACAACGGTATGTACGCTTTGACCAGGTGGGTCCCGACTATCAGGCACTTGCTTGCGCGCGAAGATGTAGATGGTGGGTCCCAGCAGTCAGGGGGCGGATCATTTTTTTGCCCGGACGCACTTCCTTGCGTGCGAAGATGTAGCTGGTGGGTCCCAGCAGTCAGGGGGGCGAATTGTTTTTTTGCCTGGACGCACTTCCTTGCGTGCGAAGATGTAGCTGGTGGGTCCCAGCAGTTTGGGGAAACGTTTTTTTTGTGAAATATGGTGGCCCGTGTGGGTCCCCGCTGTCAATTGGGGGAATAATTATTTTGCGCATAATAAGGAGGCACTTCCTAGCTGTGACCGTGGACCCAGTTGTCAGCCTCTCCACGTACAGTACTCTTCCGATGGAAGTCGTTCCTTGACCATGTTGACCACGCCGTGCCGAGAGCACCAGGGCGGTGGACGACGGGGAGGCATAGGAAGGGGACGACGCGGAGCCAGGGAAGACGCGCCAGTGGAAGCCCGCGCAGAGAGGAGTACTAGGGTTCACTGGTTCGGCTGCGGTGTGAGGCTGCCATCGCCGCAGGGCTTGGCCAGCGGTGGGAATAGTAGGGGGCGGTGAGGTCTCCGCGGCAGCACAGCCGGCCACGGGAGGCAGGAGCATGCGGCACGACCGGCGCTACTTTGGGCGGCTGGAGCAAGAAGACCAGAGGTTGAAGAAGCACTACGGCCGTTGGATGGACATCGTACAGTCACTGGAGCTAGAATTGTTCATATTGACTAAGTTGACAAAGAACTCCGTCCCTGTCAACTTAGTAGGCCCACAAGTCAGCCACCCACCAAGGTGGGTCCCAACTAGCAGGGGGAGTATTCATTTTTTTGTGCGTAATAAGGACGCACTTCCGGTGGGTCTGAGCTGACAGCGGGGGGAACGTTTTTTCACAAAATACGATGACCCGTCCGGTGGATCCCAGCAGTCAGGGGGGAAAAGTTTTTTCGCAAAATACAGTGGCCCGTCCAGTGGGTCCCTGCTGTTAGGTGGAGGAATCATTATTTTCCGCGTAATAAGGAGGCACTTCCTTGCTGCGGCTGTGGACCCAAAATTCCACATTGCGGATTGGTAAATGCTGTTCAGTCAGAGGTACTTCTTGCTAAAATTAACGCTTCTACGAGTAAACTTTCGAGTACATAAGAGGCAGCACAGACAATCTGAACTTTGCTTGTAGGTTTATCCTCAAATAGTGGCCTCGTGCCGAGGGAGGTTTGAGCAACTTGGCCACTACTTTCATCCAACTAGTTTACTGGCTCATCTTGGTCTTGTAGCTCGTCAAAATTCTACATTGCAGACGAGAAAGGAGGCGGTTGAGAAAATGAACCACCCAAATTTTTTGTGCAGTTCAACTGAAATGGAGCATCCCTGGCGTGCAGACTGATTAAGTGCCATATGAATATATGCGTCAACCAACTTGTCTGGAATCTTTAGACTCCATGCCATATAGTTCGCTACCATATGTGCAGATAACCAAAAGGCACAAGTTGGGACCAAAGACTGGACTGCATTTTTCTGGGCTATGCGCCAAGCAATATTTTTGGCGTTCACTCTCCTAATACTTGGAGTTTGACAATTGGTTGACGCTGGTTGATACTCGAATGAATATAGGCACTTCTTCTTGTCAACATCGATGCTTGTCCGAGTGAACTTTGGAGTACATAGCAGCAGCATAAGTACCTGTCCATCTAATCTTTTTGTGCAGTTCTACTAAAATCACCCGATGTAATGATTTGCCTGCGAGTTCAGGCTCCAAGTTACTCCTTCATGAAATCGGCAAACAGTAGCACAATACCAAATTACCAATACATATGACAAGCACAATAATCAGGATAAAGACCAGTACCAACATGTGTGAGGTAGCATATCAATTACTATTTCCTTTGACTAGAAGCCGAGATAAGCCAAGCGACTGACAGCAAAGGAAGAATGCAACCTGAGGTTAGCGACTAACAGGAAAGGAAGGAAGCTGTCGAGGCAATGAAGCACCCAAAGTTTTTGTGCGGTTCCACCAAAATCGAGCATCCCTGTTGGCACATATATTGAGAGAGTGGGATTACTGTAATAGTGGTACTAGTTGATGAAACATACACTAACAAATAGAAGCACCCTCATTATCTTAATCGGTAAAGTTAGCATTTCCTCCCTGCTCCACCACATGATTCACCTCATAGACAAACATACACACGTACATGATTCAACATAGGGAGCTACTAAAGATTTGTTTAACTCCGGCAAGAAAATTAGGCAGCAATAAATTAGTGGTACTTAAGTACTCCTAATTAATTAAGTGAGACAGCAAAAGTGGAAGAGCTCCCTGGAGGATTGTCTCACATGTAAGGTAGTCGTTGCCGGAGCCCTTGAATGGCCTCGACTGAGGCCTCTGGCTTCAGCAAGATCTCCTTGGCACTGTTTACTCTTCTTCTTCTTCTTCTTCTTCTTCTTCTTCTTCTTCCTCTTCATGCTTTGTTTCTCAGTCTCCTCACCAGTTGGTGAAACCAAGTACATGATTGGCCTTCTATTTCAGAATTGGTTTTGTCAGTGAGGGAGTACAAGTTTACTAGTAAAAAATAGCATTATTTTCTCATGGCAGTCACCAAATAGAGATGAACACATGCATTAAATATCATTCTTACCTAAAGGAAGGTTATCGTGCCAATATGGATGATGAGGATTGGAACACAGATCTCCCTTTGTGCAGTTCCACGAAATGAACCAACTGTTCCATTCTGACATTCCAGTTAAACAGCACAAAAGTCACTTCTTTTAAGAAGAGTTTTGTGCAGTGCACCAAAAGGTCACAACAGCAACCAGGTGAAATGGATATCCCTGTTTGCACAAAAAACTATAGAGGAAACAGTCAGAGTCTCAAACAATTACAGGAAAAAACATTTGGCTAAACTTGTCATGGCTTATAACAGTGACATGGCTTCATTTTTACTAGGGGCATTAGATTAAGGACAGGTAAATATTTGGTATAAGGGCATGGGACAGTGGGTGCACCAACAGTCCAGCACCATGTACCTAAACAGGGGCATAAAGTGCCGATTCATAGTTTGTTGCCCCGAGAAACAAACATCCAAGAAACATATCTGGGTTGGTCCCATTTTTGTTCACTCTAGCCACCAACTCCTATGTGTGGATAGCAAATGTAGTCCTGGTCATACCACTGTGTACAGCGTTACCCCTATATTTCCCTTTTCGACCAAGAGACCGGTTGGATGACCAGTCTGTACTACTTTCACCCCCTTTCCTTCCTGTTTGTACCAAGTATGATGTACTACATACTAAATTCCCCCACCCCACTTTATTTCTTGTTTGAACCAAGTACAAGATTTGACTCCATGAAGTAGCTTTACCTCAAACAATAGAAGAAAAAAAAGGTGACGTTGGACCATCCGATTGAGAGGGGCTAAGAGGTAGAAAATGATGCACATGCAGCGACGTAGCAAGCTGGGGAAGCAGAGCTAAGGCGGTTTCAAAGGAAGATATACCTGAAGGTCGTCGGGATGTGGATAGGTGGGCGGCGGGAGGCCGGATCCGCCCACACTAGGGCAACAACGAAGGGATCGGAGGACCTCTCGCGCCGGCGCTCGGCCAGAGATAACGGTGCGGCTGGCAGTGGGTCTCCTCCCTCGCTGTCGACGATGGCCTAAACGCTGCCCCTCCTCCCCTTCACCGGCGGAGGGGGATACGTCCGGATCTGTAACCAATGGTGAGGATAGAAAGACAGTGTTTTTTGAAGGGAGAAAGACAGTGTTACCACCCCTATCTTGTTTAGATCTAGAGAGGATGAGAGTGTGTGAATAGAGCAACCCTAGCAAGCAAGCGTGGAGGCTCCGGCCTATATATACGTAGTGGGGCAGTTTTCCTTTTTCACTCCATCAAAACAATCGTTTAAAATTGTGTACTATGTGCCAGGTCACCGTTTTATAGTTGTTGATTGTTTTTTGAGATAGCTACCCGCTTGTTCCAAGTGGTGTTATGGTGTGCCAGGTCGCACTTTGTATCGTTCAAGTCTGGTACAAGGCCCACCATTAAATGAACAACCACCCCCTCATAAAAATTGTGAACAAGCCCACGGCTAAAATTATCGGAAACGTGGGTTGCCCCAACATGCATTATTATTTATATTTTCTACTCCCTTCGTTCCTAAATATAAGTCTTTTTTATTAGCCACACCTAAGACAAGATTTTTTATTAGCAGTGAACCCCACATTTCATAGACACAAAAAGTGTGGCAAGATTCCCTTAGGCAAGCCAAAGTGTGTCTAACAATTTGAGCAACTCAAGTTAGGCAAGTGTGGGAAAAATAATGTGGCAACATAAGACAAACATAGTCACAATCCAAACAGCCCTAATTTTTTGTGACATGCATGAAAATTTGGTTAGTTAAATTTATAGTCATAATTTGGCAAGGTGCATCAAATCAACACATGCAAGTACCAAAAGGGAAGTCACGGCATGCATGCATGCGTTGTACTCCCTCCATTTCCAAATATAAGTCTTTTTAGAGATTGCAACAAGTGACTACATACGAAGCAAAATATGTCTACATACATCCGTATGTAGTAGTCCATTTGAAATGTGTAAAAAGACTTATATTGAGTGCAGTGCTTTGATGTGTCGCGTCAACTCATACAAGACCGAGAAGTTTGATTACTACAACGCCCTATCCCTCGCGGACTGAGCTCTGGTGCCTTAACTGCACCTGCCTTTGGCTGCATGACAGGTGGGCCAACCACTTGTTGTGCCCACCTATCATAGATGCAAAGGCAGGAGCAGTAAGTCAATGAAGCTGCGTCCCTCCCTCGCGCATGAGCGTGGTGGCTGGCAGGACTAGCAGGAGCTTTCGCTACACGCTTCTTGACAGCGGCGAACTTGCGGATGGAGTTGACCATCATGTCGTCCATGCGAGAGGCGAAGCCGTCGTCGGCGAGGGCTACGATGCCAGCGGTCGCCAGCACCGACTAGAAACGATGCGCGGTGTGGGGCCGCAGGCCGGCGCCTTGGATGATTTGGCACAGCCGACTGCCGCTCGCGACCATCGCCTCCATAGGTGCTTCTGGCTCCTGGTCACTTGGTCTTGGATTGGAGTGAGCAGTGTTGCGCAGAGACGAAGGAGTAGATGGATTGGAGTGGTGGGGCACCTTTATATGAGAATCCAAACTCGGTTGAATTTACATCGTGCTGGCTCTATTCTGCTTCTCCAATTAATTCCCTCTTCATGTAGAGTAATTTGAGGATGCATCATTGACCGTTCAATGTCTCGGGAACCGCTACCCTCTCCCTCCTTGGCATTCAAGCACCTATGGAGGCGAGGCGACTGCCGCTCGTGTCTATCGTGTGTCAGGAGACGTTCCCATTGACGACGAGGTGCCTATGGTGACTTCGGAAATTTCAAGATGATAGTACTAGTATACTCAATATTGTGCACCACGACCAAGGCTGAGAGGAAAACGAGAGAACTACGTATTTATTTACGGTGTAGATTCACTCTTGCTCCACATGTACTCCGTCTCGGTGCGGTCTAGTCACTCGTTGAAATCTCTAGAAAGTCAAATACTCCTTTCTGGTTTACAGGGCTATACTAGCAAGTAGTACTACAATAGTGGGCTCACATAGCAATTTTGTCTCATGCAAGAGGCTGGCTATATGCGTGCTCCAAGGTTCGCAGCTGCCACGTTCTGGTTGCACTTGGCTCTTCGCCTCTTCGAGAATACGAACAATGATGTTACTACTACTGCTTCTACAGTATCGAATCCACTGCTGCATGTTCGAATCTACTGCTGCATGTGCGTCCACCGCGAGTGGGAGGAATAAGCAAAAGACTGTCCTCGTCTGCGAGCCACCGCGCGCATGGGCGAGGGAGAAGGCGTGTAGTAGTAGTAAAATCAAGCTTCTCCTTGTTGTATGAGTTGACGTGACACATCATAGCACTGGCCCCACATGGTTGCCTCTAAACTTGGCTGAAAGACCCGCAGTGTACAATACTCCATTTGCTGCAACCTCTAACATTTACCCCACCACAAATTAAAATATATATTCCTGTCTTGACCAGATGAGCGTGCAAACCAGAATCACCTGGATGACAGGTAGGGCTAGAAGATTATTTTAACCAAAAAATATAGCATGGAGCCGACCCCAACGATTTTAGGGCTTGTTTGGTTCCAATAAATCACCTGACTTATAAGTCAGGTGACTTAAAACCAATGACTTATAAGTCACGCCTGTTTGGTTGTCATCTGACTTATAAGTCACCTGACCACACCTTCCCACCTTGTTTTTATGCAAAGGTGATGCGACCCACGCAAAAGGGGGTGACTTATAAGTTGGGGTGACTTATAAGTTGGGTCAGTTTGGCAAAATAAGTCACTTCTTTCACTTTTCGACTTATAAGTTGGTGACTTATTTGGAACCAAACAGGCCCTTAAGCTTACAGACACGGTACACGCTATCCTAGACTACTCTACACATGAAACTGCCACACGAGTGTCCGGGCTGCGCTTGGCTCTTCGCCTCTTCAGGAAGTCGAACAAATCATGGAGTACTACTGCAGTGGAGGAGTACTACATTATGCTTCTAGCCATCTGACACCGATTGAACTGCTGCATGTCCACCGCGAACGGGAGGGAGAGTGTGTAGTGAACGAAAGCTTCTCCTAGTCCTACCAGCCACCACGCTCATGGGCGAGGGAGGGACGCAGCTTCATTGACTTACTGCTCCTGCCTTTGCGTCCATGACAGGTGGGCCCAACAGGTCGGTGGCCCACCTGTCATGCAGCCAAAGACAACTGCGGTTAAGGCGAGAGGGCGTTGTAGTAATCAAACTTCTCGATCTTGTATGAGTTGACGCAACACATCAAAGCACCGCACTCGATATATTTCAATAATTTGCGTTTACCGATGCATTAATTACAACACATGCATGCATGTCGTGACTCTCCTTTTGATACTTGCATGTGTTGATTTAATGCACCTTGAAGTAGTATGAATATGTGACGGTAAAGCTTTGTAATGCCCCGGCCCTAATAAAGCGAGAGATGGTTGTGCACGAGGAGGGCGAGATCATGCAGACGGAACAGGACCCGGTGATGGAGCTGTCTATGGTCTCGATGGACCTCACCTTGCTCCACTGACCCTTGTGCCTCCGCCCCTTGAAGCCTCAAGTGTATGAGCTTCGAATACCCCTTGTCCATTCGGCTAATCGAGCAAGGTGCAGGTTTCTTGATTGATGTGTTGTTCGATTGATTTGCGCAGTGCAAGGGAGGGTACCTGGCTTGCGCGGACTGCCGCATCGAGCGCCCCGGGAACCAGCGGTAGTGCCAGAAGTGCGAGCGCGGTGGTGGCTTCGACGTGTGGAACACAGTGGTGGACGCCGCCCTCTCCTCGGTGAGGGTGGAGTGCCCGCACGTAGGTTGTGGGCTCTACGTCACTTACCACAAGCTCGCCGATCACCAGAGCGTGTGTCCGCTTGCGCCCTGCAAATGCCCCGTGCCCGTCTATGGCTACAAAGGCCCGCCGCCAGTGCTCTCCCACCACATCAGCACCACGCATCCCATGCCCGTGCACAGGATCCAGTACGGCAAGGCGCTCCAGCTGCTAGTGCCACTATCGGAGCCATGGCTCTTGCTGTTCGCGGAGGAGGACGACCGTGTGTTTTTCTTGGTCGGCGGTGTGCTCGACATCAGCGCACCTATCACCGTGTCGGTCGTTTGCATCAGAGCGGGGGTGTCCCCATTGCCGCACTACCTGGCCAAGCTATGGGTGAACGGCCCGCCGGGGGAGCCCAAAGGCAGGACCGACGCCGTCAAGGTGGAAATGGAGGTGACAAGCAGTAGGGATCCTGATGACGTCACCGTGCAGGAGCTGACCTTCTTCCCAGTTCCGCCCAAGCTGCTGGCCGGGGCTAAGCTGGTGTCCCTCCACATCCAGATTGACAAGCCCACGTCCTAAATGATTCAACAATGCCTTCTGTTTATCTTAGTAATATGCTAATATAGGGGTTAGCTCGGTCTACTTTAGCTTAAGAGATGGTGGGTTTTGGTGGCGATGCAACAATTACCTCGACATCAGATCAATAGTCAAAGTAATTTCGAATAGTCGAATGGATATTTTGTGTCTGTTGGATATAAAGATCCTTTGGGTAAGAAGTAACCACTTATATGTTTTTTCAAAATGGAACAGAATTTTTGTTGACATGCACTAATATTTTCAAAACGGACGTTGGGATGTAGCTAGAAGGGAGATTGGGACGCGGTATCGGCCCATACCGCGGTGACCCCCAATTGGGACGCACCGACTGTGGATTTTCTCCCTCGCCAATGTCGACCGTGTCTACGCACAACATTGTTCCCTTCCCCCAGCTGCAGGATCAGGCCGGATATGTGACCAGTGGTGTGGCCACCGTCGTTCTATATGCTTGTGAAGAGAGCAACCCAAGCAAGGAAGCTTGTAGCTTAGGCTCCTTCTACTGTATATATAGTGGTTTTATTTTTATCTCCATATCAACCATTTTATATTGCGTACGTGTCATTGATGACTGAATTGATGGTTGCTTCTTTCGACTAACTTACTGTGTGATTTGACTGCTCCTTTAGTGGCCCCTACACGTACTCCCCCTACGTGTTTGCAACAGTCACACGTACACATGGACGCAAAAACACGCGCGACACCCTAATGCATGCATGTCCGAGCACACGACGGAACACACACGGTCACGCTCAAGTGTTCAACCTACACGTGCATGCACACTACTCAGCCAGGGTGAGCTAGTGACCGTATAAACACTGGAAAATGTATATATTGAGCGCAATGAGCGTATTATGAAGTCCACTGACCGTATTTTTACAAATATACAATGACAAACAGTGTATGTATCTCGTTTGAAATTAAGTCATATTAACCGGAGAGGAGGCAATATGGACTAGCATTACTTTGTTGTGTCCCGTCAACTTGCCGAACGAGGAGAAGCTTGCAGGACGGGAGAATCTTGCGCACGGTGGCTCACAGGACAGGGAGAAACTTTTGACTAATGCAAGCTGTCCTTCGCTCAGGCGGTGGACGTGCAACAGTTAATTCGGTGTCAGATTGCCAGAAGCATACACTATACTAGTAGTACTATTATTGTTGCACTTCCCAAAGAGGCGAATAGCCAAGCGCAAAGTTTACTAGTACTAGTACTACTACTATAGTCTATAGAGGTAGTACTAGGAACCGGATGGAGGAGCGTCTGCACTCTTATTATATTTTTAAAATGTGATAAATCAATCTTCAACCCATTTGGTTCTCTTTGAGGGTTCTCGCATGTGATAATCGAAGTTGATTGCATGGAACACTCGCCAAAATTCTCGCTTAATTCTGGCTCATATCCTGTTACAAATAGGAGCGCTCGGTAATATTTCCTCTTTTTTTGTTATCTAGCATGTAAATAGGTCAGCAAACCTTGCGGCGCATCTTTGTGCGAACCGTGCTTGCTGCACTTTGAATGTGGCCGAGAGCTGGCTTGATGAAACACCTCGCTTCCTACTTCTTTTTTTGCGGGGTACCTCGCTTCCTAGTGACCAATGTCTTGGCTGATCACCCTAAGAATGATTATATATGAATAAAGCTCTCTCATTTACCCACAAAAAAGATTAAGCCATATTAACCTGAAAGGATGGAGTATGGACTAGCACTACTTGTTGGTGTGTCCCATCAACTCGCATAACGAGGAGAAGCTTGCAGGACAAGGTGAAGCTCGCTTACGCCTTTTGACTAATGCAACGTACCCTAGCCCAGGTGGTGGACATGCATTAGTTCATTCAATGTCAGATTGCCAGAGGCATACACTGTAGTACTGAACATGCGGAGTACCATCATTGTTCGACTTCATGAAGAGGCGAAGAGCCAAGCGCAAGGTTTAGTAGTATGAGTAGTACTACTACTAGAACCGCATGGTGGAGCCTTTGTACTCTTATTTTTCTTAATCTTTGATAAAGTACACATTTAATTCAGAGAAGGGCGGAAAACGGCAGCCCAACATGTAATGATGATATCGATCAACCATGCTCGAATATATCTTGGCCTCCGTGCGAGCCCGTCTGTGTGTTCTCGCTCCTGGTCTCTCTCAAGGAATGGCGGGTTGGCCATTTTGCCATCAATTGAGATCGGTTTGCTCACACTCCGGTCCCACATGTCAGTGATATGCCAAGAGGAGGTGCGTTGACCGACTGGCCATACACGTACTTGGTTTTGCACCTTCATACTACTCCACCCTCAGTCACAGTTTATAGGGCGCGCTTCATTATGATGCATTTCTCTCAATGCATTTCCACCACCATAGAGACTTTAGACCCGTTTGGTTTAATGCTCAACTAATTAGGGCATGGTAACCGCAATTTTCTCTCGATGTAGTACTACGGAGTGGAGTAAGTGTATGCATGTGTCTACCCGGGGTGGAAGCACTGCATGCATGTGTGTACGCATTATTTCCTCTTGTAATAGACACCGTGCTATAACTACCAATGCTATTTTTCAGGCCGATCGCTAGTCGCCTTGGTCCCAGAGATTTTCTCTTTTTTTGAAGCGCGCTCTATAAACAGTGATGGATGGAGTAGTATGAGCGGATTCAAAGAAGAGCGTATTGATGGTTGCTTCTTCCGAGCAACTTACAGTGGGAAAGGTGGGGCTTATGATTTGACTGCTCATTACTCACTATTAATGCGGCGCAACGACCGGACTGAGTCTCCCATGCGGTTGTGCACTACCCCCTCGGTTCTTAAATATACTCCGGAGTATTTGTCTTTCTAGAGATTTCAACGAGTGACTACTCAAATATTTGTCTTTTTAGAGATTCAAATGGACTATTACATATGGATGTATATAGACATATTTTAGAGTGTAGATTCACTCATTTTTCTCCGTATGTAGTCACTTGTTGAAATCTCTAGAAAGAAAAATATTTAGGAACGGAGGGAGTACACATACGAAGCAAAATGAGTGAATCTACACTCTAAAATATGCCCATTTGAAATTTGTAAAAAGATAAATATTGTTGATGACAGTTGCGATGACAAAAAACAAGCATATTCCTTGTCCTAAGGGAATATAACAACATGGTTGTGTTTGTCTAAAACGGTGCGAGGACGAGATTGCAATATGGAAAGTACGCCGGACGAGCTACGTTTTGTGCAAAGAACTATGGAAGATCTACATGCAGCGACGTGGGAAGACGGATTGTGGAGCAAGGCCGGAGGGGATACCTGGAGGTTGTCGGGATGTAACTAGGCGAGCGGCGGCGGGTGGAATCTCCCCATACTGCGACAGCGAGCAGGTGGCGTAGGCCCTACCGTGCCGGATCTTGGTCAGAGAGAACGACGTGTACAACAAATCAGGACGTGCTGCCTCAGTGCCGTTGAACGGAGAAACGATGCACGTCCTCCCTTTCCGATGACGGACGGGATGCGGCTGGATCAGTGACCAACGGTGAGAGAGAGAGGCCACCGCAGCCTTGTGTGAGATACTCTGAAGAGAGACAAACCAGGTAGGGAGGCTCCATTGTATATAGTGGAGCGGACTACCTTTTTCTCCACAAAAATCATTTTATATTCTGTGTATGTGCCATTCAGCGATATAACTTTATTTAAAAATAACGCACCAATGCATCAAGTCGAACTTTGTTTCGTGCGCGCGTGGTACACGACCTCCGTAGGTAAACAACCGCTACACGCGTTCAAATTAGCACGTGGGATGCCATTTCGTACAGAAATGAGCTCCACCGTGTACCCGCGCGGGTGTGGCTAGGCACGAAGCGTGAGTACGTGTGCACGATGCACCTATTCTCTTCTTGTATACGTACACCACCTACGCGGGGTTGTGTGAGAGAGATACAAATGTAGAGAGATATAGTGTGTGGGTTCGTGAGAGGTTTTTTAGGGGAGGGGGGCTCAATCAAAAAATGTAACATATGCAATGTGTGTGAAATAGAGTCCTGGATATATCATATATATAGAGTGGGCAATCCACGAGAAGAGAGTGGAGGTATCATCGACTTGAGGTGTCCATAGAATCTAAGAGAGGGATGATGTGTGTGTGTGCGCGCGTGCAGTCGATAACGAGTGCCATCGAATTTGTGTGTGCCCACGTCAAAGATATAGAGTGGCTGGCCTACTAGAGTGGCATGGATACCTACTTACAGCACTCGACTATCGGTGTGTGATGGGGGGGAGGGAGGCCTAATTAACTATAGAGGTACAATGGTTGATATATGTGTGGAGGAGGAGAGAGGCCCACCTCATGTTGTATTAAGGGAGATCGATCTACCTCATGTATTAAGGGAGATTGATTGGCATCCATGCATATGTGTAGGAGAGGAATAAGGTTGGGAGAGAGATGGAGCTAGAGTGTTGGAGGGGATGGTAGTGGAATTGCTTCTAACAAATGGTGGGATAGGCTTGCTAGACAACCGAAGGGCATGCCTGCAATATCAATAAGAGAGGGGATGACTGCCTGTCTGTGCACGTGCGTGTGAGAGATGGGTCAGGAGGCATGCACGAATGATGAGGGGGGAAAGATATGGTTGTGGTAAGCAGACATAACTACATAGGAAGATCAGTCGTCCTTTGTCAGAGAAAGGAGAGACATAACTTGTGAGGTACGTCGATCGATGG
>NC_041388.1:208362204-208564265 GCF_002162155.2 Triticum dicoccoides
AGAAGCAAATACGAGATCGATGAAAAGAGTGGTGGGAGTGAGGCATGAATCAGTATACATGCATGCATGTATCCCAAGAGTGTGCGAGTACGAGATCGATGAAAAGAGTGGTGGGAGTGAGGCATGGACGGTGATAAGAGAAGAGGGGAAGCTTGTGTTTGTGCTAGGCACACCTGCTAGAGAGGCATATCGATTGATGTGTGCCGTAAAGAAGGAGCTGGGGGGCCTACACACACCGTGGGTGAACGACCTAAAGTGAATAGACGAATTTGCGCGATGGAGCTAGAGAATGCTGAGGGAGGGTGAGAGGGATGCGGGTGTCTGCATGCACGAGAAAAAGTTAGCGCTAGCTAGCTACAAAGATAAGAGGATTGTGTGGGTGTAAAAGATGAATAGAGATCATACTTCATTATAAAAAGCAAATTCAGATATTTGAAGAATTTATCATAGTGTTTTAACCCGACGCATGTGTGAATATATATATATATAACGGTGATACACATGGTGTCGTTATGAACATGTTATACCACATATAATATATTTTATCTCTACTCTTATAAAAAAAGGAGTTGTTGATGATGGTGCCATCCTGCAATATAGGCCGTCCGATTTATATCTGACAGATAGGAAGGAAACTATGGCAATTTTGAAAAAAGATACCCACACCCCTCTCCATATTTGCAAATTAGGCCTCCCCTTGATCATGTTGATGTTCTGTGGAACGCATGGGCATCTTGCTAGTACTACGTATAACATATAGAACATTGATCATAATTTGGGCTAATGTGTGGCTTTTGCAGCTCAGGTCTAAATACTTGTCATAATGTAGGGGGCGGGGCACTATACTATGTGTGATAAACATGGTGTACACGTATGGAACATGGTTTAGATTAAGAATATATAGGTAGTACATGAAATGTACTATTATTTGGAATCAACATCAAGTGTACTCAAAAAATAGAATTCAAGTTCATGTAGTACACATAGTTCATATCTATCTGTATAGTAATCATGTGGTGTGTTATTAAGGTAATACACGAATGATGGTTGAAGTTGGCAACAATCATGATTGTAGATTCTTCTTGAAATAGAGAAACGAATTCAAATTCAGATCGAATTGCAGCGGTAGTATAGACATCTAGAATGCACTAAAATGTTGGTATGAGTAGGTTACGTGCATTATACAGCAAGCGAAAAAATTTAATTGGACATAACATGGATTCATACTACCGAATAGCATTTAATTGCACTAAATTTTTGGTATGAGTAGCTTTAAATAGCATTTTTTATAGTAAAACGGAGCAAGACTCTCTCTTTGTGTGGTGTGAATAGTTTTATTTTTTTCGTTTTATTTTTGGCTGAGGGAAGTGCGAATTGATTTGGTACGTACAAGTACAATATTACACATTAGGCTTGTCCCTAAAATTCAACCCGCGCCATGTTATATCCCGAAAATCTAGATATCGTGCTCCCAAAACTGGCGCCTTCACAACCCGCGCCTTGCTATCCCGAAATTACAACGCGCGCGAAAACTCCCTCCAACTGCCAAATCCTGACATGCGAAATCCCCCTTCTAACCCTGAGACGAAAGGGCCGCTAGTTCAAATCGGTGGGGGGTACGTTTGTAACACACCCTACATTTTGGACAAGCGCGTCCCTAAGTCATGGTTCACCCCCTCCCATCGCCTCCTTTTCGCCATTCAAAATCCCAGGCCGCCATAACCTCTCCGCTCCAGCTGCGAAACCCCACCCTCCTCCGTCCGCCACCTCACCGCTGCCCAGCCGGAGCCTCTTCCCCGACAACGTCGTCCACCGCAACAGCTCGACGTCCCTTGTCCACCTCCATGGATGAGAATCCGTCGTCCATCTCGTCGTCCCGCCGGCTCAGCCGCCTCGTCCTCCACCTCCAAGGAGCTGCTCTGACGATCTCCTCGTCTATCGCGGCTGCTCCATCCCACAGCGCCGCCTTAAACAGCTCCACCGGAACCACAACATCTTCATCGACTCCTCGGACGAAGCCGAGGCCTACTCGGGGCCACCAAAGAGGTTGTACACTCACTGCATCGCACCTTCTCCTTAGCTCGACCTCCCGACGCCGACGGTGCTCCATCCCGCACCCCCATGGAGCGGCTACCTTGAAGCCGGTGCCGCGGGTGACATCTCCACGGCGGCTCTCCCCCAGTGCGAGGCCCCTTCGGCGGTGGCGTCCATTCCAGCCGGATCTGCTGCTGCTGCTCCGGCTCTCGCTCGCTCGCTCGCGCTGCTGCTGCTCCGGCTCTCGCTCGATCGCCCAGCTGCTGCTGCTCTGGCTCTCGCTCGCTCGCGCTGCTGTTGCTGCTCTCCTCCTCGCTCGTGCTACTGCTCTGCTCCGATTTAGCTACACTTCAATCGATTGAATCGACTTTTGGGTCAGTCGATTTTCAGGGGATGGAGGGGGCTCACCGGAGTTAAGGAAGAACCACCTGCAGCGGGGACGGGGGCTCGCCGGAGAGGTACCCCACTATCTATCTTAGGGTTCAGGGTGGGGGGCTATAGGGCTGGCCGGGGCAGAGGCGGACCGGCAATGGGGAGTTGTTTCGGGGCGGCGAGGCGACGCTGGGTCCGGCGGTTCGGCCGGTGGTGGCTGGCAGCTCAGGGAGGTGCAAGTAGAAGATGAACTCCAGGCCCTCCCTAAACTACATGTCAAGTGCCTCTCTGCTACCATTTCGTTTAGTTTTGACAGTAACATTCAGATTCCACAGTAAATTTCAGTTTCGACAGTTAAGTTCAGAGTGAACAGTTTTTACCTCATCTGTTGTAGTCAGGTGGTTTTTGGTGATGTAAATGTTACATCTATTTTACATCATCTATTGGAGATGCTATTAGAATCCTACTTGAGATTGACGATGTCTGTCTTGTGCTGCTTCAACCTTGACGTCTTACGACTCACTGGGGTTGCTCCAACGACAAAACGATCCATCACAACAGAGCAGTGCCTTGGACGCTGTCTACAGATTCCTCAGATCTTCCTCCACACCTCTGACAGCCACCTCTGCCTCAACTGCTTCAGCGACCAACCCAATGACGCCGAGGTCGACATGGCCATGACAAAGAGGTTGTACACTTGTTGCATCACTTATTACTATACATTCATGTCGATCCATTAGGGCTATTTTGGTTCGACAGAAAAACATAGCAATAGGGAATTTTCCAATGGCACTCTACTATTCAATTATTCATGCATTTTGTTGAAAGGAATGAAGCAAAACATCCACCTGGACCTACTTTTCAAAATCCTATGCATGAAAACAAGACCAAGTGCATTAGTGGCAGAATAACATTCTAACTGTACACGCTTTCATATGGTTTCACTTTATTTTGGCCATGTTTCTTTGCATTCCTCTGCTCTTCCAATTCCTGTAAACCAAACACCCAAGTTGACAGAAATCCTGTGTTTACAAATGCTCTGTTTACCATGTGCATTCCTATCCTATTCCGGTGTTTTTCCTATCCCTGCGTTTTTAGAATCATGCAAGCCAAATGAGCCCTTACAGAATTACTTCAGTTACAGGTACGTGTCGAAGGGAACTTTGTGTGGTTTGTCCTGCTCCTGCCGCGACATCGTCCACCTCACCTGAGGTGCTCCATCCACAGAAAAATCCACCAAACCAGACAACACGACTCCTGACCGTCTTTCGCCGCCTCAGATCTCCTTCCCTACCGCCAGCACCCACTGCAACGGCATCACCATCATCGACTCAGCAGATGAACCTGAGGAGTACACGGGTCCACAAGAGAGGTCGCACTCTTTTTATTCTGCTTATGTTATGCATTGCTTAAAATTACCTGCTACTTTATCGTCCTGTTCACCTCTTGTACTCCAAGTCAGGTACAAATTAATGTTCAAACTTGAGTTCTAAATTAGTTGTGGGGCACATATCGAGGAAGCAATGTAGTATCTTTGTCTAATATCTGGTTCACCTAGGGTATGCCTATGTTGTTCATCTTGGGTGGGAAACAAATAGTAAAGCAATCATCATCTGTGTTTTTATTAAATTAAAGCAATCATCAGCCTGCTATCATTATTTTTTGGATCCATCCACTGGTTGTTACCATCACTCTAAATTTTTGCATGCTCTCCTTACATAATCTCACCATATTTTTTCGTATGCATGTCAGATATTGTACACAGTCATGCTGAACATGTAGCAAAAAAGAGAAGAGTTTTGCATGGCAATACAATGTCATGCAGACATCGCTACATGGTGGGTTTAATGGCAAACCCTCCCCACCCCTCTCCAGATTGTGATCCAGAGGAAGATATCTGTTCTGAGGCGGATTCAGACGCCGCTGACCACTCCTAATTACCCCCAAGGTGTTTGCTCTACCTTGGCATGATGATGTTAGCCATATCATGCATATGTTGCCTTGCAGTGCCTACTTTTGACATCATATATGTCATCTGCTTAGTTTAGGCATGTTCTATAATGCCACCTGTTTAGTTTCTATATCATATATGGGAATTGTGCAGTCTCATGTCTTTTAGCCAGCCATAATATACGTGAAATGTGCAATGCCATCTTGTTTAACCAGGCATCATATATTTGAATGATATCTTGCCCATCCTTTTCTTCATTACATTTCCATTTGTCGACAATGTTTGTACATTAAACTACTCTTCCCGTGAATTAGCCATTTGGGTGGGAGATTGAAAAATCTGGAGTGAAAACAAGGCCTTCAGAGCAGACAGTGCTACCTGTCGAAGCAGATCTCTTGTTGGGTCCCGATAGCTCCTCAGAGATGGATTCAGAGACAGATGACCAGTCCTATTCCCCCACCGAGGTGTATGCTCTAACTTGGCACGATTATACTGCTCATATCATGCATATGGTGTCTTGCATTGCATAAATTAGACATCATATACAAAATATTCAACACCATGTTCTTAGTTCAGACATCATATCTAATTCCCTTTGTTTAGCATATAAATCGCATATGTGAATTAAATGATGTGATCCTGATTACTTAGATAACATGTAGGTGAATTATGTCATGCGATCCTGTTTAGTTATTCATCATATCTTTGAATTATGTCATGCTATGCTATCCAGTTTAGATAGACATCATATATGTGAAATTATGTCATTCTATCTGTTTTAGTTAAAAATATAAATATCAACTTGTAGTGACCAGACCTCAAACAGTCTGATCTCTATGCTCCGGTGTCATCCCTGGATCAGTAATGCTGACACCACACAGTACTCGGAGGATTTATAGTAGAGTAGCAATCACACACTTATTACATCGAGTGTCCCAAAAGAGAACTTATTACAATAAATATGGCTTAAGGCCATCTAATAACGATAATAGCGGAAGGCTTGGAAGATAAGTGAGTCCATCAACTCCAACGGCATCACTGAGTATAGAACCACGACCTAAAAACTCCTTAATCATCGTCCGAAAAGTCTGCAACATTAACGTTGCAGCCCGAAAACGGGTCAGCACATGGAATATGCTGGCAAGGTAACACATAGAGAATAATGGAACGAAACAGCTATACTATATGCATATTTGGCTCGTGGAAAGCTCTATGGTTACAGTTTTGCGTAAAGCCAATTTTTCCCTACTTCAAAGGAATAAATTTAATCACTATCATGGTGGTTGTTAAACATTGAGAATGGTTGACAACATTCTGAATCCCAATTAAGCATCATCATTAAACATAACCCAACAAAATTTATTTAGAGTAACATGTTGAGATTCACATGATAATCCAGGTACTATATACTCAACATGTCCATAACCGGGGACACGGCTAATCATGATTAGTTTATTACACTTTGCAGAGGTTTGCGCACTTTCCCCACAAGACTCGATCGCCTCCGTTTGGTTTCTCGCACTACATGGTGTTTGAGAAGACGGATGACCGAGACATAGTCTTTCAGAAGTGCTAGCACCTTACGATCGGGTAGACCGTACCACCTACATCCCCTACATCTGCTAGTCTACCACTATAAGAGTTCGCACAACTTAGTCAACTATGCTAGAGCCCATAATAGCTTGTGGCTGCACACGGAAGTTTCTAGTATGAATAGTCTCATGATCCCTTTGAGCCTGGGTGGCGGTCCAAAAGAAAACAGGCAAGTCCTGGAATACCCAGGTGCCTCAATCCACCCAGATGTGTGTTTAAGTTGCCACCTTAGATAAACCATTAATTAACAATCTCACATCTGTCATGGATATAACTCACCCAATCCACGTCTACTAGCATAGCATGGCATAATAAGCAAACGTAGAAGTAACTCCCAAAGGTTTGATAATAACAGGTAATAGGTGCTACCTCATCTACTTCCATCCCACAATTTAATTAGATCCTACTCATGCAATGTGTGAGGATTGATCTAATGCAATAAAGCTGGGTAGTAGAAAAGGTATGATCAAAGTGTTACTTGCCTTGCTGATGATCCGCGAAACCTAACGATTCAAAGTAACAGGCGGCGCACTTCGGGTAGTCTATCGCAAACAAACAAACAAGTATACATAAGTACTCATCTAATGCACAGGTAAAACTCAAATAAGAGATCTAACCAGAGGTTCAACTTAAGAACTTTGGTTTGGAAAAAGAATCAAATCGAACGAAGCAACGAAAGTCAAACGACGAAAGAAAACAACTTCGTTCTAGTAATCTGGATCTAGGGCAAATTTTATAGTAGCAAAATCTTGTTTAAGTTGGTTAAACGGATAGAGGGTTTCGAGATGAAACTCTAGGCGCTTGAATTGCCCGATTCCGATAAACGAGCGAAAAGTTATACTAAAACGAAAATCGGATCAAGAATCGCGATCAGAAAATCGCGGATTTAATCCGAGAAAAAGAAAAATGACGAACGCCAATTTTTTTTTCGGCACGGAAAACAAGGCGCGACGAACCTCGGCGGCGGGATCCGGCGGCGGACGTCGGCGGCGGCGGCGGCTAGGGCGGGGCGCGCGGGCTAGGGTTTGGGGGGCGGGTTGCTGGGCTCGGCTGGCTCCCCTCGGCTTATAAAGGCCTCCCAGGTCGGTATCCAGGTCGGACACGGCCCGTTAAGTCGGTTTGCAATTTTTTTTAATTTATTCCGCTCGGAAGAAAAATAAAAAGAAATACTAAACAGACTCCAAAAATTCCGAAATAAATTTTCACGGGCTTCTAAAATCAAGCCGCACAAGGTGAACATTTATTTGGGACCTAAATGCAATTTTGAAAAACGCACCTTTTTCCTAAATTCAAATAAAACACCGAAAAACTCCGAAATAAAATCTTATTTTATTTTATTATTAAATCCTCAATATTTCTTTATTTTGGGAAAGTCATTTTATTCCCTCTCTCATATTTTTGTAATAGAAATAATTGATGATAAAATAAATAAAATCAAATGATCCTATTCTCAAAATTTGAGAGAACTCAAATATGAAAATAACGAAATCCCCAACTCTCTCCGTGGGTCATTGAGTTGCGTAGAATTTCTAGGATCAACCAAAATGCAAAATAAAATATGATATGCATGATGTTCTAATGTATAACATTCCAAATTGAAAATTTGGGATGTTACAAACCTACCCCCTTAAGATGAATCTTGCCCTCGAGATTCGGGTTGGCTAGAAAATAGGTGAGGGTGGTCTTTGAGCAAATCTTCCTCTCGTTCCCAGGTGGCTTCATCCTCTATGTTGTGGCTCCACTGAACTTTGCAAAACTGGATAACCTTGCTGCGAGTAACTCGGTTGGCAAACTCGAGAATCTTGACTGGTTTCTCCTCATAGGTCGAATCGTTATCCAACTGAATTGTTCCCAAAGGCACTGTGTCTCTCAACGGTATGTCAGTCATCTCCGTGTGACACTTCTTCAACTGGGAAACGTGGAACACATCATGAACTCCTGAAAATCCTTCAGGCAATTCCAACTTGTAGGCCACTTCTCCCATACGCTCCAAAACTCGATAGGGTCCTACAAATCGTGGCGCTAACTTCCCTTTTACTCCAAAACGCTTTGTTCCTCGAAGTGGAGATACTCGAAGATAAGCTCTATCCCCAACTTCGTAAACTGTCTCCTTGCGTTTAGAATCCGCATAACTCTTCTGTCCGGACTGGGCTACCTTGAGCCTATCGTGAATCAACTTCACCTTCTGTTCAGACTCTTTAATCAAGTCAGGTCCAAACAACTGGCGGTCTCCAACTTCGTCCCATGACAACGGTGTCCTGCACCTCCTTCCGTACAAAGCTTTGAAAGGGGCCATCTTTAAACTGGTTTGATAACTGTTGTTGTAAGAGAACTCTGCATATGGCAAATTATCGTCCCAACTAGATCCGTAATCTAGTGCACAAGCTCTCAGCATATCCTCCAAAATCTGACTCTCTCGGTATGTCCATCTGTCTGTGGATGAAAAGTTGTACTGAATTCTAGCATGGTACCCAAAGTTTCGTGCAACTGCTTCCAGAACTTTGAGGTAAACTGGGTTCCTCTATCTGATACGATACTCCTCGGAACTCCATGCAAACATACGATCCTGGTCATGTATGTCTTTGCCAACTTAGCACTAGTGTAAGTGATCTTTACTGGGATGAAATGAGCTACCTTCGTCAATCGATCAACTACAACCCAAATCGAGTCATAGCCTGAACGAGTCCTGGGTAATCCCGTGATAAAATCCATGCCTAGCTTATCCCACTTCCATTCGGGTATCGGCAATGGTTGTAACAATCCTGCTGGCTTCTGATGCTCTGCCTTTGCTCTTTGACATACATCACAAACTGCTAGATACTCCGCAATATCCTTCTTCATTCCGGTCCACCAGAAAATATCCTTCAAATCCAAATACATCTTGGTATTTCCTGGGTGAATTGAATACGGTGAGTCGTGTGCCTCTTGCAAAATCAACTTCCTGATCTCCGGGTCCTTGGGCACATAAACGCGGTCTTCAAACCATAGGGTGTCGTGCTCATCCTCATGAAATCCTTTAGCTTTTCCTTTGCTCAGTTGCTCCTTTATAGCGGCAATCTCTTTGTCAGCTTTCTGAGCTTCTATGATTCTATCCATCAAAGTTGACTGAATCTCCAATGCTGCTACATAGCCTCTCGGAACTATTTCCAAACATAGTTCACGAAGATTTTCTGCTAACTCCTTGGGTATTTCTCCCATCATTAACGTATTGACATGACTCTTACGGCTTAATGCGTCAGCTACTGCATTAGCCTTTCCGGGGTGATAATGCAATCTCATATCATAATCCTTGATAAGCTCCAACCATCTCCTTCGTCTGAGATTCAACTCCTTCTGGGTGAAAATGTACTTCAAACTCTTATGATCCGTGTACACCTCACAATGATTTCCAATGAGGAAATGTCTCCATGTTTTCAAGGCATGTACTACGGCTGCTAACTCCAAATCATGTGTGGCATAATTCAACTCATGAGGCTTCAGTTGTCTTGAGGCATATGAAACAACTCCCCCTTCCTGCATAAGCACTGCTCCAAGTCCTCGACGTGAAGCGTCGCAATACACCTCATAATCCTTGGTCTGGTCTGGCAAAATCAACACTGGTGAAGTAACCAAACGTTTCTTCAACTCCTGGAAACTAGCCTCACATTCCTCCGTCCATATGAACTTGGTATCCTTCTTTAACAACTCCGTCATAGGCTTCGCAATCTTTGAGAAATTCTCAATAAATCTCCGGTAGTATCCTGCGAGTCCAAGAAAACTCCGGATCTCTCCAACTGTTGTTGGGGCTTCCCACTTGGTCACGGTTTCAACTTTAGCGGGATATAGTGCTATACCTTCTCCAGATATAACGTGTCCGAGGAATCCTACTTCCTTCAACCAAAACTCACATTTGCTGAACTTGGCATATAATTGATGTTCTATGAGGTTTCCAAGTACCAAACGCAAATGTTCCTTATGCTCCTCCTCATTCTTCGAATAAACCAGGATATCATCAATGAACACTATGACGAACTTATCCAAAAACTCCATAAACACTTTGTTCATCATGTTCATAAAATAGGCAGGTGCGTTAGTCAGACCAAATGACATAACAGCCCATACCTGGTAGTAAAAGCTGTCTTCGGAATATCCTGTTCTCGAATCTTCAACTGGTGGTATCCTGATCGCAGGTCGATCTTGGAAAATACCTTAGCTCCTTGCAATCGATCAAACAGATCATTGATCATTGGTAGTGGGTACTTGTTCTTGATCATTACTTCATTCAATCCTCGATAATCAACAACCATCCTTAACGATCCATCTTTGTTCTCCACCAGAAGTACTGGCGATCCCCAAGGCGAAGAACTTGGGCGAATATATCCTTTATCCAGTAACTCCTTAATCTGCTTCTTAATTTCCACCAAATCCTTTGCTGGCATCCTATATGGTCTCTTTGATATTGGCCCTGTGCCTGGCAATAGCTCAATCAAAAACTCAATATCTCTATCCGGTGGCATGCCTGGCAACTCCTCTGGAAATACATCAGGAAAATCCCTTACAACTAGTACTTCCTCCTGCACAACTCCTGTTAGGAAATTTACTTGAGTCCTCTTTGGCACATGCCAGGATACATACTTGATCCTTCTCCCTTCTGGTGTGGTAAGCAAAATTGACTTGCTAGAACACTCAATATTCCCTTCATACTTTGATAACCAATCCATGCCTAATATCACATCCAATCCTTGAGATTCCAATACTATTAGGTCTGAGGGAAAAACATAGTTACCGATCCTTAATGGTAACCGATCACACCATAGACTAGCCACATACTCTGCTCCGGGCGAGGTTACTGACATGGGTGATCTAAGGGCTTGGGTTGGTAGGTTATACTTATCCACAAATCCCCTTGAGATGTATGAATGCGATGCGCCAATATCAAAAAGAACGAGTGCAGTAAATGACTTAACCAAAAACTTACCTATTACTGCATCGGGCTGAGCTTCAACCTCCTCCACGCTAATGTGGTTCACTTGTCACCTGTTAAAAGGGTTCGGCTTCTTCCCAGAACTTCCATTGCTATTTCCATTTTGTAATTCAGGACATTCATTGGCATAATGTCCGGTCTTCGAACACTTAAAGCAAGTGACTTGGCTTAAGTCCTTCTTGGCTGGGGTTGATGGGTTGGTGCGGTTCTGGCCGTTGCTTCCTCCATTGCCATTACCATTCTTGGTGCCATTGTGATTGTGCGAGCTACCTCCTCCATGGGCATGCTGAAAATGTCCTCCCGGTCTAGGGGTAAAACGTGGCTTCTGCTGAGCTCCTGAATTTGTACTTTCCTTGTGCATACTTCCTCTTGCGATTCTTAATTTGCTGTTGCTTCCCTTCAATCATAAGAGCACGATCTACCAACTCCTGGTAGTTGTTGAAAGTTGCTACCATCAACTGCATGCTCAGCTCATCATTCAGTCCTTCCAGAAACTTCTCCTGCTTAACTGCATCCGTAGCGACGTCATTTGGGGCATAACGTGCTAGCTTACTAAATTCCTCCACATACTGGCCAACTGTCCGTCCTCCTTGGCGCAAGTTGTGAAACTCACACTTCTTCCTGGCCATAGCTCCTGCTGAAACATGGGCAGTACGAAAAGCCTGCTGAAACTGGTCCCATGTGACAGTGTCGACAGGGAAAGTGGAGGTGAAATTCTCCCACCATGATGCTGCGGGTCGTTCTAACTGATGTGCGGCAAACTTCACCTTCTCCGCATTTGTGCATCCTGCTGTGGTCAACTACCTAGCTGTCTTGCGGAGCCAATCATCTGCTACTATTGGCTCGGTGCTACTGGAAAACACCGGTGGATTCAGCCTAAGAAAATGGGATAAGTGGTCAACAGGTGGTGGTGGTGGTGGGTTGTTGTTGTTGTTCCCCTGATTCTGATTCTGGACTAGCAACTGCATCAACGTGTTCTGCTGCTGGATCAACTGGGTGAGCTCCGGTGGGAAGGCAAATCCGGGGTCACGTCTCGGAAGCATCTGAGGGTTTAGAAAAGATGAGATATAAGAATATAGGGGGTCTAAAGAGAAAACACTACCCATATGCACATGAGGCAAAAGCAAACAATTCACTTCAATCAATCAAACAAGGGCATACAATCGATCTATCTATCACAAAAGTGCTCGGACTACTATATTTACATGGTGGACTACTACTACTAATAAGGTGGTCTACTAGAAATATTCTTCGGTCGCAGACTCCATGATATCTGCTCCAGCTTCATCAACATAGTCATCATCGCTACTATCTGGTTTCGAGTCGGTGCCGTCGATGATGATGTAGTCTTCCGGGCTAATCTCCGTGGGTTCTTCGTCTTCATCTACTGGCGTAGGGCCTCCCATAAATATTCCAATCTTCTTGATCAGGTCGTCATTCTTCTTCACCAATACTTCAATTTCCTCTTCATAATCTTCATGTGTAGCCTTGAGTTCTAACTCCAGTTCCTTGATTCTAGTCTTAGCCTTCTTCAGATCTATCATGTCGGCGCACATCTGGTTCTCCTGTCGTCGAATGTGCTGGTTTAACTCCTGGATAAAAGCTGTGATTGACCTATCCTTCCAGGTGCTGATCATCTCCCAGTGCTCATCTCGGTGCCCACAAATCTGGTAGATAGTATCCTTGAGATCCTTGCGGTAGACTTCTCCAATGCGTCCCATGGCGATGTGAGCTGCCATGCTCTTTCCTAGACTCCAAGTTGGTGCATCAAAAGAAAACTCTATGGGCTCAGTGACTGGCATGAACGTCCTTCCTGGAACTTGAACTTGAATCATCCAGCGCTCTTCTTCAGGTAAAGTGGCGTTGTAGGTTCCCGTGAAGCTTGGTACTCCTATGTTCAGATATCTAGTGACTTCCTTCAAGTGTCGTCCAAAGGGTGTATCTTCATTCGGTTGTGTGAACTTGTTCCTTGCATCCGCCATCCTAAAGAGTAGAAAAGATGAGAGGTCAGAAGAGAAGAGAGTGAATAGGGATCTAGGTCTTGTGCTTAGTGGTCGTGTCCTACAGTCAGCGTGTGCTCTGATACCATCTCTGTAGCGACCAGACCTCAAACAGTCTGATCTCTGTGCTCCGGTGTCATCCCTGGATCAGTAATGCTGACACCACACAGTACTCGGAGGATATATAGCAGAGTAGCAATCACACACTTATTACATCGAGTGTCTCAAAAGAGAACTTATTACAATAAATATGGCTTAAGGCCATCTAATAACGATAACAACGGAAGGCTTGGAAGATAAGTGAGTCCATCAACTCCAACGGCATCACTGAGTATAGAACCACGACCTAAAAACTCCTTAATCATCGTCTGAAAAGTCCGCAACATTAACGTTGCAGCCCGAAAACGGGTCAGCACATGGAATATGCTGGCAAGGTAACACATAAAGAATAATGGAATGAAACAGCTATACTATATGCATATTTGGCTGGTGGAAAGCTCTATGGTTATAGTTTTGCGTAAAGCCAATTTTTCCCTACTTCAAAGGAATAAATTTAATTACTATCATGGTGTTTTTTAAACATTGAGAATGGTTGACAGCATTCTCAATCCCAATTAAGCATCATCATTAAACATAACCCAACAAAATTTATTTAGAGTAACATGTTGAGATTCACATGATAATCCAGGTACTAGATACTCAAGATGTCCATAACCGGGGACACGGCTAATCATGATTAGTTTATTATACTCTGCAGAGGTTTGCGCACTTTTCCCCACAAGACTCGATCGCCTCCGTTTGGTTTCTCGCACTACATGGTGTTTGAGAAGACGGATGACCGAGACATAGTCTTTTAGAAGCGCTAGCACCTTACGATCGGGTAGACCATACCACCTACATCCCCTACATCTGCTAGTCTACCACTGTAAGAGTTTGCACAATTAGTCAACTATGCTAGAGCCCATAATAGCTTGTGGCTGCACACGGAAGTTTCTAGTATGAATAGTCTCATGATCCCTTTGAGCCTGGGTGGCGGTCCAAAAGAAAACAGGCAAGTCCTGGAATACCCAGGTGCCTCAATCCACCCAGATGTGTGTTTAAGTTGCCACCTTAGATAAACCATTAATTAACAATCTCACATCTGTCATGGATATCACTCACCCAATCCACGTCTACTAGCATAGCATGGCATAATAAGCAAACGTAGAAGTAACTCCTAAAGGTTTGATAATAACAGGTAATAGGTGCTACCTCATCTACTTCCCATCCCACAATTTATTTAGATCCTAATCATGCAATGTGTGAGGATTGATCCAATGCAATAAAACTGGGTAGTAGAAAAGGTATGATCAAAGTGTTACTTGCCTTGTTGATGATCCGCGAAACCTAACGATTCGAAATAACAGGCGGCGCACTCCGGGTACTCTATCGCAAACAAACAAACAAGCATACAATAAGTACTCATCTAATGCACAGGTAAAACTCAAATAAGAGATCTAACCAGAAGGTTCAACTTAAGAACTCCGGTTTGCAAAAAGAATCAAAACGAACGAAGCAACAAAAGTCAAACGACGAAAGAAAACAACTTCGTTCTAGTAATCTGGATCTAGGGCAAATTTTACAGTATTAAAATCTTGTTTAAGTTGGTTAAACGGATAGAGGGTTTCGAGACGAAACTCTATCGCTTGAATCGCCTGATTCCGATAAACGAGCGAAAAGTTATACTAAAACAAAAATTGGATCAGGAATCGCGATCAGAAAATCGCGGATTTAATCCGAGAAAAAGAAAAACGACGAACGCCAATTTTTTTTCTCTCTTTTTTTCGGCACGGAAAACGAGGCGCGACGAACCTCGGCGGCGGGATCCGGCGGCGGTGGCGGCTAGGGCGGGGCACGCGGGTTAGGGTTTGGGGGCACGGGTTGCTAGGCTCGGCTGGCTCCCCCCCGGCTTATAAAGGCCTCCCGGGTCGGTGTCCAGGTCGGACACGGCCCGTTAAGTCGGTTCGCAATTTTTTTTAATTTATTCTGCTCAGAAGAAAAATAAAAATAAATACTAAACGGACTCCAAAAATTCCAAAATAAATTTTCATAGGCTTCTAAAATCAAGCCGCACAAGGTGAACATTTATTTGGGACCTAAATGCTATTTTGAAAAACACACTTTTTTTTCCTAAATTCAAATAAAACACCGAAAAACTCCAAAATAAAATCTTATTTGATTTTATTATAAAATCCTCAATATTTCTTTATTTTGGGAAAGTCATTTTATTCCCTCTCTCATATTTTTGTAATAGAAATAATTGATGATAAAATAAATAAAATCAAATGATCCTATTCTCAAAATTTGAGAGAACTCAAATATGAAAATAACGAAATCCCCAACTCTCTCCGTGGGTCATTGAGTTGCGTAGAATTTCTAGGATCAACCAAAATGCAAAATAAAATATGATATGCATGATGATCTAATGTATAACATTCCAAATTGAAAATTTGGGATGTTACACAACTATTTCATGACCTCTTTTTTCCACACTATCTATTGCATCTGTCTCTCATACAATGTCTGTACATTCAGCTATGTTTCCTGTTTATCAGCCATTTGAATTGGAGCGGGTGATGCCAGCATCTAGTGGACTAAAAACATAGTCTTCAAATAAAATAGTGCTACCTCTTGGTGGAGATAGCACCCCGGTTGTACATGCACGAGAACCAGCCCTACCACACATAACCCAAACTCTCACAGATTGTACCCCTACTGCGATGGACAGAGAATCAACTTCACCCAATCTGACCCCCACCCCAGCAGATAGTAACCCAGTTCCTGTTGACACAGCACCATCTCCACCATAGAGCTCCCAAATAAGAGCAGTTAGTAAGGCAGCTTCAGTGCCCAAAGGGCTAGTACTACCACGGCGAACCCCAACTCCACCAGTTAGTACGCCTATTCCTGTGGAGGAAGCACAACCATCTAGTCGTAGTTTAGCATCTATCGCATTTGATGTTGTTAAATTGTATGTGCGTATCTTCCCATCTTGGAAATATTATACTGAAGATGAAGGAAAATGCCAATTGTAGGTGTTTGTCCAGGAGTTATGTGTAAGTAATGTTATTCATGGCAATTACTTTGCTTTGTCCCATACATCCTACCTCCATGATGGTTATAATACAACATTCCCATTTTTCTCTATAGAGAAGGACCGATTTGGAAACTCAGGATGAGGTAACTTGTGCTAATACCTCTGCTATCTTCAAGAATGCTTGCTGGAAGTATCGGAATTACCCGAAGAAAAGGTACTTCACCGGCAAAGAAACTCATCAAATTCCCTTACGTTCTCCTGAGACACATTTACTAGATGATGACTAGGAACGCCTTGTTCTGTACTGGTCCCGAACCAAGAATGTGGTAAGGTCTATGAGCTCATTTTCTATTTTAAGTACTATATTCTTGCGTTTTACTGTACTCTGTTCATGTAGAACAAGTGCCTAAACCTGAAGAACGATTGTTCTAATTTAAGACTCCATTGCTATCATAGTTCAAAAAAGCGCTAGGCGTTAATTGTGCATTTTGCCACCGCCTTGCGCTCTACTGACCAAAGCGCATGCTTATGCGCAGTTATGCACAGATTAAGCGTAGTTATGCGCAATGTGTTTCGCTAACGCCTAGAGCCTAGGCGCACTTAAGCGCTCGCTTAGGCGCGCCTTTTTAACTATGATTGCTATCATGCATACTGCTTTGCTCTTGTATCACTGTATTTACTCATACAAACTTATTTTTAAATTGAATTATCAAATTGAAACTGTAATGGCGCAGCAGGTATGTTCATGCATGTTTCTTCAACAGGCTTGCTCTTATCAATAGCTCTGTTGATTTCAATTTCAATTGTGTATACCGTTGACTTCTCATATCATGCACATTACTAGCATCACAACAAAGACAATAGTGTTGTTGTACATGTAGACCCGTGGAACCCATCTGAAATCTTGTTGTGCCATGTAGTTTCCCACACTTTGTATTCTCTCACTGCTGCTTTGTCTTGAAGTGATATGATTTGAACCGTGTCTCTATTTGGATTTGGCAAGACAATGCAGTGACCATAGGACATATATATATATATATATATATATATATATATATATATGTTTGTTTGACGCTTTTATTATGTACTAGTACTTGGCAATAGAAGACTTGGTAGTTTAATCCTGTCCACCTTACTAATGAACTGGTTCACCGAAATGAGTTTCATATACTAGTACATGCTAAACTGTTATGTGTCTGCTTGTTTCTTCTTTTAGAATGCTGACAAAATATTGGGGAAGAGTGCCTTATTAAGCAATGGTAAAGGAATTAATGAAGATAAGGTTCAGGATAGTGACACATCCTTGTTGGTCTCCAACAAAGCTGATAAAACAGCTAAGGAAGACTATCTCGAAGACAGTGAGACAACCCCAAAGTCCTGTCTTGGTTTAGTGTTGGAGTTACTAGCCACTACCGCTTGCACAAGCTATTCAAACTCACTGTCTGAATCAGTTCGGTTTCTTGAGTCTCAACTACAAGCTAAAAGACATCGATCAGCTGTGCTGCGACAAGAAGCAGAAGGACTGCGGAAGTCCCTGGAGCATTCAGATGCATACTTTCTGGTGCAACAATGAGCATTGGAGGATTTTAACGCCAAACAGGACAAAGCTAATAAGCTTGCTAAGCTTATTGCCAGCATGGTGGATACCACGTTTCTTGAGCTCTTCTGAAGTTGTTTCAGTTATGCTCTTGTTTTGCTGCCGCATTTATTTGCACTGGCGGCCAATTTTGACGTCCAGTGTATGTAATATGCTGCTTTGTTCCCTATATTTGCACTGGTGGTGAACTTTGATGCCGAGTGGATGTAAAATGTGTAATAGCGGTAATAGGCTAGCATTAATTGCTTGCTTATTTATTTCCTTATTGTCTTGTTTAGTTGTTTGCTTGTAGTCACTGCAGTTCTTTTTCTGTGTTTTTCTAGTAGCCACAATAACCTATCTATGGAAACTAGGCCAAAATAATCATGGCAACACACAGACTATTGTAACCATGGGCCTCCTGCGGGCCGTATGATCCATGTGCCTTCTAAGGCCTGTAGGATCCATTGTCCTTCTATATGGGCCATAGGATCCATGGGCCTTCTACGGGCCATGCGATTCATGGGCCTTTTATGGGCCATAGGATCCATGGGCCTTCTACGGGGCGTATCATCATTTCGCCAATCATGGGCCATACTATTCGTGGACAATAACGAGCCGTTAATAGGCCGCATTTGATAACTCTATGAAAACATCCCAACGGGTTATTTTGACACGAAAATGGCCCAATGTATTTTCGGGCGACAAACGGGCCGACTGTAACCACTGGCTGAATTTGGCCCACAAGCAGAAAATGATAGTAACGGGCCGTAAGTAAACGAATGTGGAAATGAGCCCAAGAATAAATGGGCCCCGAGAAGGCCGAAAGATAACATGGGCTGGAAACGGCCCAACGGAATAATGGGCCATTAATGGGTCTAAAGTGATACACTGTTCATTACGGCCCAGTTTCACCACGTGACATTAATGGGTATAAATTGATACATTGTTCATTACGGGCCAGTTTTACCAAGGGCCGTTAATGGGACGAGAGTAATAAGGGCCTCATATGGGCCGAAAGACGTCATGGGCCATACATGGGCCAGAAGTTAAAATGGGCTGGAATTATATTGGACGTCCCAGATGACACTACTGGGCCTAATTCGGTTAGGCCATAAACGGGCCCTGGGTTAGCGGGCTGTAAATGGGCTATATGAGAACAGACCGTTCAAAGGCTTGCCGTGGGCCGGCCCGCCACCTTTTGAACAAGTCAAACGGGCTGGACTTTTTCACAGGAATGGGCCTCTGTTGGGCCGTGCCACGTGTCGACGTATCATAGGCGCTTCGGGTCCAATGAGTGGATGACATCTGTCCCAACGTTGAGCCGACACGTGTTTCCTCCAGCCAATGATGATTTTACACGTGGAAAATCCCCATTGGTCGGGGCTGTTAACGGGTTATCGGATCCAAAACTGGACCCGATAGCTTAACGGCGTTCCGTTACGGTGGATGCCACGTGTCGGTCACCATTGACGAAAGCACTTCTGTGACGCCCGATTTATCGTCATGGAAGTGGACACTTCCGTGATGATAATTTTGGTAATGTCATGGAACACTTCTACGACAGCACATGTATGACTATCTTGATTCTGTCATAAATTTGTCATGGATGTACATGCATGATAGAAAACGTGACCTACTGTGACAAACACGTATCATCACGGAAGTGTATTTTTTTGTAGTGTATCTTCACCCCGACCAGTAGAGCAAAGAGTTGCTCCTCAACCTACTAAACCTAATGAAAATGTTTACTTTGAAATTCCTTCGGGTATGAGAGAGAAACTGCTAGCTAATCCTTTCACAGGTGATGGAACATTACATCCCGATTTGCACCTAATCTATGTGGATGAAGTTTGTGGATTATTTAAGCTTGCAGGTATGCCCAAGGATGTTATCAAGAAGAAGGTCTTCCCTTTATCTTTCAAGGGAGAGGCATTGACATGGTATAGGCTATGTGATGATATGGGATCATGGAACTACCAACGATTGAAATTGGAATTTCATCAGAAGTTTTATCCTACGCATCTTGTTCATCGTGATCATAATTATATATATAATTTTTGGCCTCGCGAAGGAGAAAGCATCGCTCAAGCTTGGGGGAGGCTTAAGTCAATGTTATATTCATGCCCCAATCATGAGCTCTCAAGAGAAATGATTATTCAAAAAATTTATGCTCGGCTTTCTCTCAGTAATCGCTCCATGCTCGATACTTCTTGTACTGGATCTTTTATGATGAAGACTATTGAATTGAAATGGGATTTATTGGAAAGAATTAAATGCAACTCTAAAGATTGGGACCCCGACGAAGGTAAGGAGTCAGGTATAACACCTAAGTTCGATTGTGTTAAATCTTTTATGGATACCGATGCTTTTCGTGAATTTAGCACTAAATATGGACTCGACTCTGAGATAGTAGCTTCTTTTTGTGAATCCTTTGCTACTCATGTTGATCTCCCTAAGGAGAAGTGGTTTAAATATAATCCTCCCATTGAAGTAAAAGTAGTTGCACCTATTAAAGTTGAAGAAAAGACTATCACTTATGATGATCCTGTTGTTCCTACTGCTTATATTGAGAAACCACCTTTCCCTATTAGAATAAAGGATCATGCTAAAGCTTCAACTGTAGTCAACAAAAGTAATATTAGGACACAAAACCCCTTGAGCAAGTTAAAGTTGAACCTAAAATTGCTATGGTTAAAGATCTCTTGGCCGATAATACTAATGGGCATGTTATTTACTTCTGCAATGAAGCTGCTAGAATTGCTAGACCTGATGCTAAAAATAAACATAGACCTATTGTAGGCATGCCTGTTATTTCCGTTAAAATAGGAGATCATTGTTATCATGGCTTATGTGATATGGGTGCTAGTGCAAGCGCAATACCTCATTCCTTATAGAAAGAAATTATTCATGATATTGCACCTCCTAAGATAGAAGAGATAGATGTTACAATTAAGCTTTCCAATATAGATACTATTTCGCCAGTTGGGATTGTTAGAGATGTTGAAGTCTTGTGTGGGAAAGTTAAATATCCTGCTGATTTTCTTGTTCTTGGTTCTCCACAAGATAGCTTTTGTCCCATTATATTTGATAGACCCTTCTTGAATACTGTTAATGCTAAGATAGACTGCAATAAGGATATTGTTTCTGTTTGTTTAGGGGATATGTCTCATGAGTTTAATTTTGCTAAATTTATTAGACAACTCTGTGGTGAGAAATTGCCTAGTAAAGATGAAATTATTGGTCTTGCTTCTATTGTCGTGCCTTGTAATGATCCTTTAGAACAATATTTGCTAGACCATAAAAATGATATGTATATGAATGAAAGAAGGGAAATAGATGAAGTATTCTTTAAATAGGGACCTATTTTGAAACACAACTTGCCTGTTGAAATCCTAGGGGATCCTCCTCCACCCAAGGGTGATCCCGTGTTTGAGCTTAAACCATTGCCTGATACTCTTAAATATGCTTATCTTGATGAAAAGAAGATATATCCTGTTATTATTAGTGCTAACCTTTCAGAGCATGAAGAAGAGACATGATTGAAAACTCTGAAGAAGCACCGTGCTGCTATTGGATATACTCTTGATGATCTTAAGGGCATTAGTCCCACTCTATGTCAACACAAAATAAATTTGGAGAAAGACGCCAAACCAGTTATTGATCACCAACGACGACTACATCCTAAGATGAAAGAAGTGGTAAGAAAAGAAATACTAAAGTCCTTGAAGCAGGTATTATTTATCCCGTTGCTGATAGTCAGTGGGTAAGCCCTGTCCATTGTGTCCCTAAGAAGGGAGTTATTACTATCGTTCCTAATGATAAAGAGGAATTGATTCCGCAAAGAATTATTACAGGTTATAGGATGGTGATTGATTTCCGCAAATTAAATAAAGCCACTAAAAAGGATCATTACCCTTTACATTTCATTGATCAAATGCTAGAAAGATTATCCAAACATACACATTTCTGCTTTCTAGATGGTTACTCTGGTTTCTCTCAAATACATGTGTCAGCTGATGATCAAGAAAATACTACTTTTACTTGCCCTTTTGATACCTTTGCTTATAGACGTATGCCTTTTGGTTTATGTAATGCACCTGCTACCTTTCAAAGATGCATGATGGCTATATTCTCTGACTTCTGTGAAAAGATTTTTGAAGTTTTCATGGATTATTTCTCTGTTTATGGATCCTCTTTTGATGATTGCTTGAGCAACCTTGATCGAGTTTTGCAGAGAAGTGAAGAAACTAACCTTGTCATGAATTGGGAGAAGTGCCACTTTATGGTTAATGAAGGTATTGTCTTGGGGCATAGAATTTCTGAAAGAGGTATTGAAGACGACAAAGCTAAAGTTGATGCTATTGAAAAGATGCCGTGTCCCAAGGACATCAAAGGTATAAGAAGTTTCCTTGGTCAGGCCAGTTTTTATAGGAGGTTCATTAAGGACTTCTCAAAAATTTCCCGGCCTCTGACTAACCTATTACAAAAAGTTATTCCTTTTGTCTTTGATGATGATTGTGGAGAAGCATTTGAAATAATTAAGAAAGCCTTGATTTCTGCACCTATTGTTATATGCACGAGTAGAACACAAAGGAGTTATGGGCATGGGTATATACATATTGCTTCCCATCACTAGTTGATTCTTGATTCAGCGGCATTGTTGGATGAAACGGCCCAGACCGACATTACGCGTACGCTTACGCGAGACTGGTTCTACCAACGTGCTTCGCACATAGGTGGCTAGTGGGTGTCTGTTTCTCCAGCTTCAGTTGAATCGGATTGAATGAACAGGGTTCTTTCTGAAGATCAAAAAGCAATCACTATACCGTGTTGTGGTTTTTTGATGTGTAGGTAAGAATGGTTCTTGCTCAGCTCGTAGCAGCCACGTAAAACTTGCAACAACAAAGTAGAGGACGTCTAACTTGTTTTTGCAGGGCATGTTGTGATGTGATATGGTTAAGACATGATGCTAAATTTTATTGTATGAGATGATCATGTTTTGTAACACAGTTATCGGCAACTGGCAGGAGCCATATGGTTGTCGTTTTATTGTATGAAATGCAATCGCCATGTAATTGCTTTACTTTATCACTAAGCGGTAGCGATAGTCATGGAGGCAATAGTTGGCATGACAACAATGATGCTTCGATGGAGATCAAGGTGTCAAGCCGGTGACGATGGTCATCATGACAGTGCTTTGGAAATGGAGATCACATGCACAAGATGATGATGGCCATATCATATCACTTATATTGATTGCATGTGATGTTTATCTTTTATGCATCTTATTTTGCTTAGATCGACGGTAGCATTATAAGATGATCTCTCACTAAATTTCAAGGTATAAGTGTTCTCCCTGAGTATGCACCGTTGCGAAAGTTCGTCGTGCCAAGACACCACGTGATGATCGGGTGTGATAAGCTCTACGTTCACATACAGCGGGTGCAAGCCAGTTTTGCACACGCAGAATACTCAGGTTAAACTTGAAGAGCCTAGCATATGCAGATATGGCCTCAGAACACTGAGACTGAAAGGTCGAGCATGAATCATATAGTAGATATGATCAACATAGTGATGTTCACCATTGAAAACTACTCCATCTCACGTGATGATCGGACATGGTTTAGTTGATGTGGATCACGTGATCACTTAGATGATTAGAGGGATGTCTATCTAAGTGGGAGTTCTTAAGTAATTTGATTAATTGAACTATAATTTATCATGAACTTAGTACCTGATAGTATTTTGCATGTCTATGCTGTTGTAGATAGATGGCCCGTGCTGTTGTTCCGTTGAATTTTAATGCGTTCCTTGAGAAAGCAAAGTTGAAATATGATGGTAGCAATTACACGGATTGGGTCCGTAACTTGAGAATTATCCTCATTGCTGCACAGAAGAATTACGTCTTGGAAGCACCGCTAGGTGCCAAACCCGCTGCAAGAGCAACACCAAATGTTATGAACGTCTGGCAGAGCAAAGCTGATGACTACTCGATAGTTCAGTGTGCCATGCTTTATGGCTTAGAACCAGGACTTCAACGACATTTTGAATTTCATGGAGCATATGAGATGTTCTAGGAGTTGAAGTTGATATTTCAAGCAAATGCCCAAATTGAGAGATATGAAGTCTCCAATAAGTTCTACAGCTGCAAGATGGAGGATAATAGTTCTATCAGTGAACATATACTCAAAATGTCCGTGTATAATAATCACTTGATTCAACTGGGAGTTAATCTTCCGGATGATAGTGTCATTGACAGAATTCTTCAATCACTGCCACCAAGCTACAAGAGCTTCATGATGAACTATAATATGCAAGGCATGGATAAGACTATTCCCGAGCTCTTCGCAATGCTAAAGGCTACGGAGGTAGAAATCAAGAAGGAGCATCAAGTCTTGATGGTTAACAAGACCACCAGTTTCAAGAAAAAGGGTAAAGGGAAGAAGGGGAACTTTAAGAAGAACGACAAGCAAGTTGCTGCTCAAGTGAAGAAGCCCAAGTCTGGACCTAAGCATGAGACTGACTGCTTCTACTGCAAAGGGACTGGTCACTGGAAGCGGAATTGCCCCAAGTATTTGGCGGATAAGAAGGATGGCAAGGTGAACAAAGGTATATGTGATATACATGTTATTGATGTGTACCTTACTAATGCTCGCAGTAGTACCTGGGTATTTGATACTGGTTCTGTTGCTAATATTTGCAACTCGAAACAGGGACTACGGATTAAGCGAAGATTGGCTAAGGACGAGGTGACGATGCGCATGGGAAATGGTTCCAAAGTCGATGTGATCGCGGTCGGCACGCTACCTCTACATCTACCTTCGGGATTAGTTTTAGACCTAAATAATTGTTATTTGGTGCCAGCGTTGAGCATGAACATTATATCTGGATCTTGTTTGATGCGAGACAGTTATTCATTTAAATCTGAGAATAATGGTTGTTCTATTTATATGAGTAATATGTTTTATGGTCATGCACCCTTGAAGAGTGGTCTATTCTTGATGAATCTCGATAGTAGTGATACACATATTCATAATATTGAAGCCAAAAGATGCAGAGTTGATAATGATAGTGTAACTTATTTGTGGCACTACCGTTTAGGTCATATTGGTGTAAAGCGCATGAAGAAACTCCATTCTGATGGACTTTTGGAATCACTTGATTATGAATCACTTGGTACTTGCGAACCATGCCCCATGGGCAAGATGACTAAAATGCCGTTCTACGGAACAATGGAGCAAGCAACAGATTTTTTAGAAATCATACATACTGATGTATGTGGTCCGATGAATATAGAGGCTCGCGGCGGGTATCATTATTTTCTCACCTTCACAGATGATTTGAGCAGATATGGGTATATCTACTTGATGAAACATAAGTCTGAAACATTTGAAAAGTTCAAAGAATTTCAGAGTGAAGTGGAAAATCATCATAACAAGAAAATAAAGTTTCTACGATCTGATCGTGGAGGAGAATATTTGAGTTATGAGTTTGGTCTTCATTCGAAACAATGTGGAATAGTTTCGCAACTCACGCCACCTGGAACACCACAGCGTAATGGCGTGTCTGAACATCGTAATCATACTTTACTAGATATGGTGCGATCTATGATGTTTCTTACTGATTTACCGCTGTCGTTTTGGGGTTATGCTTTAGAGACGGCTGCATTCACGTTAAATAGGGCACCATCTAAATCCATTGAGACGATGCCTTATGAACTGTGGTTTGGCAAGAAACCAAAGTTGTCGTTTCTTAAAGTTTGGGGCTGCGATGCTTATGTGAAAAAGCTTCAACCTGATAAGCTCGAACCCATATCGGAGAAATGTGTCTTCATAGGATATGCAAAGGAGACTGTTGAGTACACCTTCTATCACAGATCCGAAGGCAAGACATTTGTTGCTAAGAATGGATCCTTTCTAGAGAAGGAGTTTCTCTCAAAAGAAGTGAGTGGGAGGAAAGTAGAACTTGATGAGGTAACTGTACCTGCTCTCTTATTGGAAAGTAGTTCATCACAGAAATCTGTTCCTATGACTCCTACACCAATTAGTGAGGAAGCTAATGATGAAGATCATGTAACTTCAGATCAAGTTACTACCGAACCTCGTAGGTCAACCAGAGTAAGATCCGCACCAGAGTGGTATGATGATCCTGTTCTGGAGGTCATGTTACATGACCATGATGAACCTACGAACTATGAGGAAGCGATGATGAGCCCAGATTCCGCAAAATGGCTTGAAGCTATGAAATCTGAGATGGGATCCATGTATGAGAACAAAGTGTGGACTTTGGTTGACTTTCCCGATGATCGGCAAGCCATCGAGAATAAATGGATCTTCAAGAAGAAGACTAACGCTGACGGTAATGTTACTGTCTACAAAGGTCGACTTGTTGTGAAAGGTTTTCGACAAGTTCAAGGAGTTGACTACGATGAGACTTTCTCACCCGTAGCGATGCTTTCCGTCTGAATCATGTTAGCAATTGCCACATTTTATGATTATGAAATTTGGCAAATGGATGTAAAGACTGCACCTGAATGGATTTCTAGAAGAGGAGTAGTATATGATGCAACCTGAAGGTTTTATCGATCCAAAGGATGCTAACAAAGTGTGTAAGCTCCAGTGATCCATCTATGGACTGGTGCAAGCATCTCAGAGTTGGAATAAATGTTTTGATAGTGTGATCAAAGCATATGGTTTTATACAGACTTTTGGAGAAGCCTGTATATACAAGAAAGTGAGTGGGAGCTCTGTAGCATTTCTAATATTATATGTGGAGGACATATTGTTGATTGGAAATGATATAGAATTTCTAGATAGCATAAAAGGATATTTGAATAAGAGTTTTTCAATGAAAGACCTCGGTGAAGCTGCATATATATTGGGCATCAAGATCTATAGAGATAGATTAAGACGCTTAATTGAACTTTCACAAAGCACATACCTTGATAAATTTTTGAAGAACTTCAAAATGGATCAGGCAAATAAAGGGTTCTTGCCTGTGTTACAAGGTGTGAAGTTGAGTCAGACTCAATGCCCGACCACTGCAGAAGATAGAGAGAAAATGAAAGGTGTTCCCTATGCTTCAGCCATAGGCTCTATCATGTATGCAATGCTGTGTACCAGACCTGATGTGTGCCTTGCTATAAGTTTAGCAGGGAGGTACCAAAGTAATCCAGGAGTGGATCACTGGACAGCGGTCAAGAACATCTTGAAATACCTAAAAAGGACTAAGGATATGTTTCTCGTATATGGAGGTGACAAAGAGCTCGTCGTAAACGGTTACGTCGATGCAAGCTTTGACACTGATCCGGATGACTCTAAGTCACAAACCGGATATGTGTTTTTATTAAATGGTGGAGCTGTTAGTTGGTGCAGTTCCAAGCAGAGCGTTGTGGCATGATCTACGCGTGAAGCGGAATACATAGCTGCTTCAGAAGCAGCAAATGAAGGAGTCTGGATGAAGGAGTTCATACCCGATCTAGGTGTCATACCTAGTGCATAGGGTCCAATGAAAATCTTTTGTGACAATACTGGTGCAATTGCCTTGGCAAAGGAATCCAGATTTCACAAGAGAACCAAGCACATCAAGAGACACTTCATTTCCATCCGCGATCAAGTCAAGGATGGAGACATAGAGATTTGCAAGATACATACGGATCTGAATGTTGCAGACCCATTTACTAAGCCTCTCTCACGAGCAAAACATGATCAGCACCAAGACTCCATGGGTGTTAGAATCATTACTTTGTAATCTTGATTATTGACTCTAGTGCAAGTGGGAGACTGAAGTAAATATGCCCTAGAGGCAATAACAAAGTTGTTATTTATATTTCCTTATATCATGATAAATGTTTATTATTCATGCTAGAATTTTATTAACCGGAAACTTAGTACATGTGTGAATACATAGACAAACAAAGTGTCATTAGTTTGCCTCTACTTAACTAGCTTGTTCAATCAATGATGGTTATGTTTCCTAACCATAGACATGAGTTGTCATTTGATTAACGGGATCAAATCATTAGAGAATGATGTGATTGACTTGACCCATCCGTTAGCTTAGCACGATGATCGTTTAGTTTATTGCTATTGCTTTCTCCATAACTATACATGTTCCTATGACTATGAGATCATGCAACTCCCGAATACCGGAGTAACACTTTGTGTGCAACCAAACGTCACAATGTGACACCCCAAAATTTTGGCCTTGTTTTATTAAATTAAATTTTTTGCCAGGAATTAAAACTTTGATTTTTTTTGGACTCCCTTTTTATTTTTTTAAACATTTCCTTTCTTATTATCATTGAGTTGTTCCCTAAAATGAAAACCTTTCAAATATGTTATTGGACTTGTTTAACCTCTCAAGAAAAACTTTTCTTTTATCAGTATAACTAATTACATAACTAATTTGCTTGATCTTTATTTTCTTGAAAAATGGTTTTTCAAGGTTATATGGCCATATTTGAACTACAACCATTTGATAAATTCACTTAAAATTCCAACCAAAATTTGGAGATGTCATGTGATGTTTTTAAATCACTTTTATACAAAAACATCTTTTATTCATGAAATATTTTGAGCTCTGCACCCAATTTTTCTTCTCTGGTCCAGAGTGCAATTTTGCACTACAACCCATTTAAATATTTCTTTCTGGCCTCCACAAAAATTATGGGATGTTGGTAGTAGCATATGACTCAACTTTATGCAAAAACCCAGTGATGTTATTTGAAAAATTTGAGTGAATCAACCTCTTTTCCATTCTGGTCCAGCCTTGTGATTTCTACTGCAACCCTATTTATTTTTGCTCCAGTAACCCTGTGCCTTCTCCTACTTGTAGACAGACCTACCAAACCCCTAAGTCCAGGAGCATGCACCCATTTGAATATTTTTGGTTCATGAAATAATGTCATTTATTTCCTTTCCAGAATTGTAGTTTTGCAAAACTTGCACTAACAAGTTTGTGCTTTCCACCAACTAACCTCACCACCCTCTTATTCATCTAAAGAGACCCCACTCTGGAAGTTTTGGCCACTCCAAGAAATGCCTAGGTGCCTGTGGCATTTTGTCAAACACCTTGCGTGCATAAACATTTTTGACATGACATTTGTCATTACACTATGACCTTGCACCTCTGATCAAACTAACATGTCCACTAGACTCCCAGTTACTCCTAACCTAGGTCTGCTAAGTGCCAGCCTCACCTGTGACCTGTAGCATGCCACGACATTGTATCGAACACCTCCCTTGCGTGCACTGGACGCGCCCAGAGCGCGCGTATTGAACGATCCGCGCCCGAGCCGACACGCTGGCCCCCCTGGTTTTGGCCCGCTCTGCAGAGCCACGCCACTCGCTCCCTTCTCACCACAACAGCCAAGAGCCCTCGCCACGTCCCCGGCAGGCCAGGAGCTAGCCGCCACGGCCGCCCGACAGCCCCTGCTCATGTCGGCGCCGCCAAGCCTCTCCCGCTCGACACCTGGCCCCTGGAACAGCGCGAGCTCATCCACAAGCGTGTCCACTAGCTCTTGTTGCCTCCACGTCGCCCTGCAAGCTACAGAACGTCGGTTCGCCGGTGAACTTATCCCCAGCCGCTGTGGAACCGCCTCGACTAGCCTATTTAAGGAGCCCCGAGCTCGTATCCGCACGCAGGAGTCCCAAGCCATCTCCCTAGGACCCCCATTGGCAGCCAATCGACCCGGGGAGGTCTCCTTCCCCATCTCCAGCAACCGCAGCCGCCGCCACTGCCCTGGCCATTCTGGCACCACCAAGGCCTCCCCCTCTCCGTTCTCTTCACCAGGAACCTTCTCTTCCTCCCGTGAACCCACCCCCCTACTCGATTTTGATCGGGAACCACAGTAGCCCCAAAACCACTCTGCTCCCGAAGCCCCCTCCGCCACGAAGCTCACCGCCGATGACTCTTTCCACCCCCGTCTACCCAGCGACCACCGGAAGAACCGCCTCGGTCTCCCGGATCCATCCAGACCCTCTGGAACCCACGGGGAACCGCCGTTCTCCGGCGACGATCGCCGTTGCCTCGCCTCCGTTCGGGCAGAGGAAGAGGAGGGAGGGATAGACCAGTCAAACCTGACCAGTGGGCCAGGCGGGCCCACTGTCAGTGACTCGCGCGCCGTCCACGCGGGAGTAAGTGGAAGCGTATAACCAAAATACGCTTTCGACGTGTACGTATATTTGAAACGTTTTTCTTTTTCTGTTTTAATTTTAATTTGACCAGAACTTTGACTATCTATAACTCTTTGAATATAACTCCAAATGAATTGATTCTTTTTCCTACATCTCTCAAATTATGTCTAGTTTATTTTAAGATTTATTTGAAACTTTTCCAAACAACTTTTTTGTACTGTTTTTGAAATATGTGTTATTTGCATATTTTTGAAAATAGGATTTGGGAAGAGAAGAAAGCTTTCAAAAGATTTGGAGTGCACCCTGCCCTTCCACACCATGAAGGCAAGCATTCTGAACCCCGGAATAATATTTTTGGTGTGTTAGGTGACACGTTTATAACACCACCTTATATCGGAGAACTTGTTATTTCATGTGATATGATCATTTGCATGAAGGCATATTAGTGATTTCCTTGCTGTTGGAAATGAATATACTTGTGATGGTAATCACCGTCATGTGCCTTGCATGCATGCCGGGAAGGAATCCGGGAAAGCCTCTGCCTTGGGTAGGAGTGAGCTTGTCGCCGGTCCCCGTCGGGACGGTTATGTCCGGTATGGCATGGTAAGGTATATTGAGTGGTGATTTTGTTGGTTGAAATATATTTGTTATACATGTCATGCAGGGAATTTATAAACCTCCTGAGTCGACCGTAGATCGAGTCTTGTTCCAGTAACCCCCATACTTGTTTTGTACTACCACTTGTCCCTGCCACAGGTAGGGTACGGTTCAGTAAGTCGTCAACCCCTTTCTAGCACACACCGTACGGAGAGGCCATGGTGGAAGATACCGGTTGTAGCTGGTAGGCAGGCCACCTGGTCCGGGGGCATGGGTGTTTCCGGTTGGGACCGAGAGGGGAGGCCACCCATTAGAGCGCGCGATATAAATTTGATCCCATGCTACGCGAGGTTGTAGACTCCCCACTTAGAGTTTTGCTTAACAAGTGTCGTGGGTGATTCCAGACACCGATGAGTTAAGCTGGTGTGTGCAAGTTAGGCGTGTTTTCAAGTAAAAGGCCGTAGACAGAATTAGTCCCGATGGACTAAAGGAATCCGTTACTCGTGGGTAAAGAGTACACCCTCTGCAGAGATTAAACCTATTCGAATAGCCGTGTCCATGGTTAAGGATTACAGTCTGGGATGGGTCAAGTGTTGGTCTTAGTGTCGGTCTTCGGAGGAGATATTGTTAAACCACACTTGGATACCGACTGGTTACTTGTGAGGACCATGATTATTATTTTGTGATGGACTAACCCGTTGCATTATTTGTATTATCGAGTATCCATGGGACGGTTCTACCTCCTGATATTCATTGTGATTATTTATTTTATAAGCCCTTTATGTGGTGTCGCTGAGACGCCCGACTGTGGCATTTCTCTTATAAGCCCTTTATGTGGTGTCGCCCAGACGCCCGACTGTGGCATTTCTTTTAAAGCCCTTTATGTGGTGTCGCTTAGACGCCTGACTGTGGCATTTCTCTTATAAGCCCTTTATGTGGTGTCGGTCAGACGCCCGACTGTGGCATTTTTTTTAAAGCCCTTTATGTGGTGTCGCTCAGACACCCGACTGTGGCATTTCTTTTAAAGCCCTTTATGTGGTGTCGCTCAGACGCCCGACTGCGGCATTTATTCCCACTCTATTACTGCTTATTCATGTTGCATGAAAATAACCTGCTTGCATGCATAAAAGATGTTTTATTTATGACTGACGATGTGATCATGGAATTTTTCAGTGCATGATTATCAATTATATTGTACCTGTGTTCTTAATGTTTGCGAGTACATTCAAAGTACTCACTGGCTTGTCCCTGGCTATTGCCTTGGCCAGATTTCTGCTTGGAGAGGAGCATTGCGGTGACATCCCCGGAAACTAAGCAACGGTGATAGCAGCCTCGCGAAGATAGGAGTTGACCTGGTCAGCTGTTCCTGTGGGAAATGGAGTCCCATAGACACTGACGTCCCACAAACCGCTTCCGCCATCAACCACTAGAAACCCAATTGTTGTACTCACAGGCCAGAATGGTCTTGTACTACATTTTTTGTATTTTTGCTTGGAATTTCTGTATCAAGTTGGTGCCTCATCAGCTAACAGTAATCCTGGGGCTGGTGAGCACGACAGCCATTTTCTGGAAATCAATACCCGGAAAACCGGTCGTGACAGACTTGGTATCAGAGCCAGGCTGACCATTGGCTAATCCTATCTTAGCCGGGTCTATAAACTTAGGCAAACCAACCCACCAAACCATAACCAAACCCCAGCCAAGCTTCTCATGCAAGATAGCCACACAGTGACCCAACACCTTTTGGCAGTCGGTGCCCAACCTATCAACCTAACCTGTCGCCCATGCGCCAGTGATCGAATCTTAAATAGTCCTTTCTCGCAAGCGTGCAAAGGAAGACTTCGTCCCATTTTTCCTATAAAAAGGGGCACGCTAGCCCCAACACAGCACATCACAGCCTCTACCCCAAACCAAGCTACAATGCCTGGCCCTGTCGTGCACAATGAGACCACGGCAACCAACCTTGGAGGCTTGGTGACCATACTCGCAAACCTCACCCGTCGTGCCTATGCGTTAGAAGAGCCCCCAGAATATGTTGTGTACCAAGGACCCATGAGCGGTGAGAACCGTCAATTCTGGGCCACTGTACACATCTACGGTAGGGGTCTAGAGCCCGAGCGCCCCTACAGGTTCACCGGAAGGACAACTTCCTTTGAACCTCAAGCCATCCAACTAGCTGCTCGGGAGGCTATAGTTCATCTCTGGCACTTGTCGCCCAGAGTAAACTGTCGCTCGTTCCACTACTACCCCAGACGTGAAGGGTATGGCAGACCATCCCAAGTTTCCAACGGAGATCACGAGACAGATCCTGCATTGTTGCACCTAGTGCGCTATGTAAGTGCACTAGAGGAACTGTGCGATCAAATCACTATTGATCTAATCGTAGCTCGTGGAGAGCTGGTTCGTCGAGCCCCGGCGAGAGAAGAGAACGAGCCCAACGCCGACAACCCAATCGTGCTGTTTGGACACCCGATCGAGTCCCTGAGGCCTGCCCCAGCCATCAGCCAAGGTGCTGCGATAACCCCAGAAGTGCTTCGTCGCATATTGGGAGCACACTCCAATGGGGTTGTGGCCAACAATCCCCGAGATGGTCCTCATCGCTACCCCGAGCCTGCAGCCCCTCAACCCACTCCAGCTAATTCCGACGACGAGACCCGTGGAGAAGCCTCAACATCCACAAGGCACGCCCGCTTGGATGTAAACGAGGTAGACTAAGTCACCCGAGTCGTATCGTGTCCCAGTGTACCCTCACTTTGTAATCGTGTGGCCTTGTAATTAAATGCCGCCTGTTGTCATGCCTCTGTTTTAATAGTAGCCTTGCCTGGATACGCCAGTATGCAGTATAAGATTTCTATCCCAGACACAGTTACCAAAAAAATCACCCCGTCAACCCCACAGTAACACATCACTATAGTGAAATGTGTGAATCTGTGGCTTGACCCCGACCCTTGGAACAGAGCTGAAAATTTTTCTTTACCATTCACCACGGTAAAAAAAATGACCCAGCTTCGGTGCTATAAAAAGGCCACCGCGTGACCTTGCCAAGCACCCCTCACCTTGTGCACCACCCTCACAACCATTTCCTAGCCATGCCGAGCCCTAGCATTTATCTGAGAACCCCAGATGCAACCCCGGGTAGTTTTGTCAAGATATTGCGGGATTTTACCTGCAGTACCATGGGCGCTACCCAGCCACCCCAGTACGAGCTGTTCAAATCGAGAATTACCCCTTCCACCTCGAGATATTGGGCAGCAGTACACATCCCTCCCGTAAACTCAAACCAAGATCCAACGGAGGTCTCCTTCGTGGGGAAATCTATGCCAACCCCACATATGGCCATAGAAGCTGTTGCATACGAAGCGCTTGCTCACCTTCGATTCGCGGTACCCTATGCCAGCGAACGAGGGTATTATTACTTCCCGAGCCGTGCAGCACCCGGAGGGGTGACATCTTTTCCCGGTGGACGCATTGAGAGAGACCCAGTCCTGGCCAACCTTGTCCAGTACGTCATCGCTCAAGAGCGTTTAACCCAACGTGTGATGGGTTATCTCCAGAGCCTCTCAGATTTAAATCCTCAGATCGCCATCGGCAGAGCACTAAGGCCCGACCAGGAGAGACACGTGCATCGACTGGTCAATCCACTTCCCTCGATAGAAGAGGAGTGTATCCCAGTACCAGAGACGTTTTCTAGGGACCCCGTGCAGTTACCGTTTCCATTTTAGACGTCGCTGCGGTGTTCATTATTGCAACATTTATGTATGTGTGTGACTTATGCGTGATACCCTGAGTTTGTACGACGAGTCAATTATTTGGCTTCTACTAATGTGTGTAGTTTTTGTTGTGGTTTATGCTCCTTTAAATTAACTGTTTTTCCCTCGCAAAATCCTGGAGTGAGATTTCTTTTCCCTGAGTTGCTACATCTGCACCTTCTCACGACGTGGATTAATTAATTTCACACAGCACCACGGCAGCAGACTCACAACCATAATCTTTCGAACACATACACTGTTTGCAAAACTTTGCAACGGTGTTACATCCAGCTAATCACCCCCCTAACAACAGATTGCACCCGGCACACCCCATCTACTCCTCGTGATCACCACCACCGCGGAGAGCCAACACCCGAGTAGCAGCGTCACGACGATCGTCGACGATCATCGCGCACAGAAGCACGAAGAGCCCCAGCAGTGTCGCCAGCCCTCCGCACATCAGGATCGCAAACCAGTCCGGCATCGCCTCCACCATTAGAGCCTAGCCCGAGCTTTTGTAAGCAGTAATGGAGGAAGAAGGAGGAGGAGAAGTGAGGCCAGGTGTGAGGAAGAAGAGAGGAGCACCCCAGCCGTTTTATAGCTCGAGCTCGGTGTACGGTGGGCGAAGTCCACCAACGCCGCTCATCGCCGATCGCCGGTGTTTGGAGACGAATCCGCGAGCAGTGTCGACAGCGCGCTGGCCCGCGAGGTGAGTGTACGCTGCACTGGCAGCTAGCACGCCGCGCACTACCGCGGTACGGCCTAGATGCCCTACGCGCTAGACATCGCCGGTGGAGAAAGCACGGGAAAGCGCGCGGGAGAGAGGAAGAAGAGAGAACCAGAGGGAGAAGAAGAGGCTGACAGTGGGCCCCGGGTCCACCTGTCGGCCAGAGAGAGCACTGTGCTCTCGGGTACGACCAACGTATATTTAAATTTAGAAGTTACTCTAAATTTATATCCAGCGTAGAAATCTCATGTTTTTGTCCCGAACCGTAGATTTTTCCACGCAGGACCAGTATTCACACTGTGGTTTTTCACCACTTATTGCCCTCTCACTGTAGCCACATTTTTATTGCGTATAGTTTTTCTTAAAACAGCTTTTAACAAATCTCGAGGACGAGATTTTTCTTAAGGGGGGTAGTGTTGTGACACCCCAAAATTTTGGCCTTGTTTTATTAAATTAAATTTTTTGCCAGGAATTAAAACTTTGATTTTTTGGACTCCCTTTTTATTTTATTTTACATTTCCTTTCTTATTATCATTGAGTTGTTCCCTAAAATGAAAACCTTTCAAATATGTTATTGGACTTGTTTAACCTCTCAAGAAAAACTTTTCTTTTATCAGTATAACTAATTACATAATTAATTTGCTTGATCTTTATTTTCTTGAAAAATAGTTTTTCAAGGTTATATGGCCATATTTGAACTACAACCATTTGATAAATTCACTTAAAATTCCAACCAAAATTTGGAGATGTCATGTGATGTTTTTAAATCACTTTTATACAAAAATATCTTTTATTCATGAAATATTTTGAGCTCTGCACCCAATTTTTCTTCTCTGGTCCAGAGTGCAATTTTGCACTACAACCCATTTAAATATTTCTTTCTGGCCTCCACAAAAATTATGGGATGTTGGTAGTAGCATATGACTCAACTTTATGCAAAAACCCAGTGATGTTATTTGAAAAATTTGAGTGAATCAACCTCTTTTCCATTCTGGTCCAGCCTTGTGATTTCTACTGCAACCCTATTTATTTTTGCTCCAGTAACCCTGTGCCTTCTCCTACTTGTAGACAGACCTACCAAACCCCTAAGTCTAGGAGCATGCACCCATTTGAATATTTTTGGTTCATGAAATAATGTCATTTATTTCCTGTCTAGAATTGTAGTTTTGCAAAACTTGCACTAACAACTTTGTGCTTTCCACCAACTAACCTCACCACCCTCTTATTCATCTAAAGAGACCCCACTCTGGAAGTTTTGGCCACTCCAAGAAATGCCTAGGTGCCTGTGGCATTTTGTCAAACACCTTGCGTGCATAAACATTTTTGACATGACATTTGTCATTACACTGTGACCTTGCACCTCTGATCAAACTAACATGTCCACTAGACTCACAGTTACTCCTAACCTAGGTCTGCTAAGTGCCAGCCTCACCTGTGACCTGTAGCATGCCACGGCATTGTATCGAACACCTTCCGTGCGTGCACTGGACGCGCCCAGAACGCGCCCGAGCCGACACGCTGGCCCCCCCGGTTTTGGCCTGCTCTGCAGAGCCACGCCACTCGCTCCCTTCTCACCACAACACGCCAAGAGTCCTCGCCACGTCCCCGGCAGGCCAGGAGCTAGCCGCCACGGCCGCCCGACAGCCCCTGCTCATGTCGGCGCCGCCAAGCCTCTCCCGCTCACCACCTGGCCCCTGGAACAGCGCGAGCTCATCCACAAGCATGTCCACTAGCTCTCGTCGCCTCCACGTCGCCATGCAGGCAACAGAACGTCGGTTCGCCAGTGAACTTATCCCCGGCCGTCGTGGAACCGCCTCGACTAGCCTATTTAAGGAGCCCCGAGCTCGTATCCGCACGCAGGAGTCCCAAGCCATCTCCCTAGGACCCCCATTGGCAGCCAATCGACCCGGGGAGGTCTCCTTCCCCATCTCCGGCAACCGCAGCCGCCGCCACTGCCCCGGCCATTTTGGCACCACCAAGGCCTCCCCCTCTCCGTTCTCTTCACCAGGAACCTTCTCTTCCTCCCGTGAACCCATCCCCCTACTCGATTTTGATCGGGAACCACCGTAGCCCCAAAACCACTCTGCTCCTGAAGCCCCCTCCGCCGCGAAGCTCACCGTCGATGACTCTTTCCACCCCCATCTACCCAGCGACCACCGGAAGGACCGCCTCGGTCTCGCGGATCCATCCAGACCCTCTGGAACCCGCGGGGAACCGCCGTCCACCGGCGACGATCGCCGTTGCCTCGCCTCCGTTTGGGCAGAGGAAGAGGAGGGAGGGATAGACCAGTCAAACCTGACCAGTGGGCCAGGCGGGCCCACTATCAGTGACTCACGCGCCGTCCACGCGAGATTAAGTGGAAGCGTATAACCAAAATACGCTTTCGACGTGTACGTATATTCGAAACGTTTTTCTTTTTTTGTTTCAATTTTAATTTGACCAAAACTTTGACTATCTATAACTCTTTGAATATAACTCCAAATGAATTGATTCTTTTTCCTACATCTCTCAAATTCTGTCTAGTTTATTTTAAGATTTATTTGAAAATTTTCCAAACAACTTTTTTTACTGTTTTTGAAATATGTGTTATTTGCATATTTTTGAAAATAGGATTTTGGAAGAGAAGAAAGCTTTCAAAAGATTTGGAGTGCACCCTGCCCTTCCACACCATGAAGGCAAGCATTCTGAACCCCGGAATAATATTTTTGGTGTGTTAGGTGACACGTTTATAACACCACCTTATATCGGAGAACTTGTTATTTCATGTGATATGATCATTTGCATGAAGGCATATTAGTGATTTCCTTGCTGTTGGAAATGAATATACTTGTGATGGTAATCACCCTCATGTGCCTTGCATGCATGCCGGGAAGGAATCCGGGAAAGCCTCTGCCTTGGGTAGGAGTGAGCTTGTCGCCGGTCCCCGTCGGGACGGTTATGTCCGGTATGGCATGGTAAGGTATATTGAGTGGTGATTTTGTTGGTTGAAATATATTTGTTATACATGTCATGCAAGGAATTTATAAACCTCCTGAGTCGACCGTAGATCGAGTCTTGTTCTAGTAACCCCCATACTTGTTTTGTACTACCACTTGTCCCTGCCGCAGGTAGGGTACGGTTCAGTAAGTCGTCAACCCCTTTCCAGCACACACCGTACAGAGAGGCCATGGTGGAAGATACCGGTTGTAGCTGGTAGGCAGGCCACCTGGTCCGGGGGCATGGGTGTTTCCGGTTGGGACCGAGAGGGGAGGCCACCCCTTAGAGCGCGCGATATAAATTTGATCCCATGCTACGCGAGGTTGTAGCCTCCCCACTTAGAGTTTTGCTTAACAAGTGTCGTGGGTGATTCCAGACACCGATGAGTTAAGCTGGTGTGTGCAAGTTAGGCGTGTTTTCAAGTAAAAGGCCGTAGACAGAATTAGTCCCGATGGACTAAAGGAATCCGTTACTCGTGGGTAAAGAGTACACCCTCTGCAGAGATTAAACCTATTCGAATAGCCGTGTCCATGGTTAAGGATTACAGTCTGGGATGGGTCAAGTGTTGGTCTTAGTGTCGGTCTTCGGAGGAGATATTGTTAAACCACACTTGGATACCGACTGGTTACTTGTGAGGACCATGATTATTATTTTGTGATGGACTAACCCGTTGCATTATTTGTATTATCAAGTATCCCTGGGACGGTTCTACCTCCTGATATTCATTGTGATTATTTATTTTATAAGCCCTTTATGTGGTGTCGCTGAGACGCCCGACTGTGGCATTTCTCTTATAAGCCCTTTATGTGGTGTCGCCCAGACGCCCGACTGTGGCATTTCTTTTAAAGCCCTTTATGTGGTGTCGCTTAGACGCCCGACTGTGGCATTTCTCTTATAAGCCCTTTATGTGGTGTCGCTCAGACGCCCGACTGTGGCATTTCTTTTAAAGCCCTTTATGTGGTGTCGCTCAGACGCCCGACTGTGGCATTTCTTTTAAAGCCCTTTATGTGGTGTCGCTCAGACGCCCGACTGTGGCATTTTATTCCCACTCTATTACTGCTTATTCATGTTGCATGAAAATAACCTGCTTGCATGCATAAAAGATGTTTTATTTATGACTGACGATGTGATCATGGAATTTTTCAGTGCATGATTATCAATTATATTGTACCTGTGTTCTTAATGTTTGCGAGTACATTCAAAGTACTCACTGGCTTGTCCCTGGCTATTGCCTTGGCCAGATTTCTGCTTGGAGAGGAGCGTTGCGGTGACATCCCCGGAAACTAAGCAACGGTGATAGCAGCCTCGCGAAGATAGGAGTTGACCTGGTCAGCTGTTCCTGTGGGAAATAGAGTCCCATAGACACTGACGTCCCACAAACCGCTTCCGCCATCAACCACCAGAAACCCAATTGTTGTACTCACAGGCAAGAATGGTCTTGTACTACATTTTTTGTATTTTTGCTTGGAATTTCTGTATCAAGTTGGTGCCTCATCAGCTAATAGTAATCCTGGGGCTGGTGAGCACGATGGCCATTTTCTGGAATCAATACCCGGAAAACCGGTCGTGACACACAATATAGCTGGGTGGTCATAAAGGTGCTCTACAGGTGTCTCCCATGGTGTTTGTTGAGTTGGCATGGATCAAGATTAGGATTTGTCACTCTGATTGTCGGAGAGTTATCTCTAGGCCCTCTTGGTAATGTACATCACAATAAGCCTTGCAAGCAATGTATCTAATGAGTTAGTTACGGGATGTAACATTACGGAATGAGTAAATAGACTTGCCGGTAACAAGATTGAACTAGGTATTGAGATACCGATGATCGAATCTCGGGCAAGTAACATATCGATGACAAAGGGAACAACGTATACCATTTATGCGGTTTGACCGATAAAGATCTTCGTAGAATATGTAGGAAACAATATGAGCATCCAGGTTCTGCTATTGGTTATTGACCGGAGATGTGTCTCGGTCATGTCTACATAGTTCTCGAACCCATAGGGTCCGCACGCTTAACGTTCGGTGACGATCGGTATTATGAGTTTATGTGTTTTGATGCACCTAAGGTAGTTCAGAGTCCCGGATATGATAACGGACATGACGAGGAGTCTCGAAATGGGCGAGACATAAAGACCGATATATTGGAAGCCTATATTTGGACATCGTAATAGTTCCGGGTGAAATCAGGATTTTACTGGAGTACTGGAAGGTTACCGGAACCCCCCTGGTATATGTATGGGCCATATTGGGCCATAGTGGAGAGAGAGGGAGGAGACCAGGGCAGGCCGTGCGCGCCCTCTCCCTCTGGTCCGAATTGGACGAGGGGGGGGGGGGCGGCGCCCCCCTTTCCTTCCTCCCTCTCTCCCCCTTCCTTCACTCCTAGTCCAACTAGGGAAGGGGGGATCCTACTCCCGATGGGAGTAAGACTTCTACAGGGCACGCCATAGGAGGGTCGGCCCTCCCCCCTCCTCCACTCCTTTATATACGTGGCCAGGGGGCACCCCTAGACACACAAGTTCATCATTGATCTTTTAGCCATGTGCGGTGCCCCCCTCCACCATAATCCACCTCGGTCATATCGTAGCGGTGCTTAGGGAAAGCCCTGCATCGGTAGCTTCATCAACACCGTCATCACGCCATCGTGCTAACGGAACTCTCCCTAGAAGCTCTACTGCATCGTGAGTTCATGGGACATCACCGAGCTGAATGTGCGCAGATCACGGAGGTGCCGTACGTTCGGTACTAGGATCGGTCGATCGTGAAGACGTACGACTACATCAACCGCGTTGTCATAACGCTTCCGCATACGGTCTACGAGGGTACGTGGACGACACTCTCCCCTCTCGTTGCTACGCATCACCATGATCTTGTGTGTGCGTAGGAATTTTTTTGAAATTACTGCGTTCCCCAACACCCTAGAATTTTCCAAAATTTCACATTATAGTTGTAGTAGTGCACGTTAAACATAGAAAAAAATTGAAGGCCGCAAGAGGAAGCTATCTCCCGTTCGTCATCAAACATGCATTGTCCCCTCTCGGAACCATGAGACTTCTAGTGAGTTGCTCCGGTTTGTGATGGGTGTGTGTCCAAACTTTCGTCAAACATGCCAAATTTTTTTCCACATCATCTTGGTGGCATGACATTACATCAATCAAGGTTTCATGTGTTTCTAATTTTTTTAATTTGTTGGAATTAAAATGCCATGTCACTCCATGCTTAATTGTGTCATAGCCGTTAGACCAATATGTTTGAAAATTCCTTCCAATTTACTGCACATGGAATTAAATCGCACACAAGTACACAAAATATGAGTTTTCAAACCGTTATGGTTAGCTGTTGCATGTACATGTAGTTCAAATTTCAATTGTGGTCATTAAAAGGCTAGAAAATCACTTAAATTTCTTAAAAGGTCAAATGACCCCTGAAATTTTCCAAAATTTGACATGACAGTTGTATTAGTACTACAAAATTTCTCGTACATTTAAAACACCATCTGTTGCCACTGTACTCCAAACTCGTCTTTCACAGCTAATACAAAATATCTACAACATCACACACAATTGTTTTCTAGGAAGCGTTTGCGATGAAAATATCTGGGTCTATTTAAGTCTCCCTCCTTAAGCTTCGCCAGCTCGTCTGCTCCAGTGTCGGCAACCCCCGAATCCACGAATCCTGACCCCCATTCCCGCACCCCCTTCTTGCAAAGATGACACCGTGGAAACGTTTCATGAAGGCCTGTATGATGGCCGCGTCCCTCCCGAGCGTCGCCGCCTATGCCGAGAGCACGGCCGCCTACACCGAGAGTGCCGCCGCATCCGCTTCCGCTGAGAGGGCATCTGTGGCAGCCGATAGGGCAGCTGCAGCAGCCGGGACGGCTGCAGCTGCGGCTGCGACTGCAAACGCCGAGAGCGCTTGAGCTACCATCTGTGCTGCCGATGTCGCCTTGGCCTGGGTCAAGGCCATCCACGCCAAGATCGAGGATGCACACGCCAAGATATTCCAGGCCACCTCCGACTCCAGCATGCAACCCACGTCTGAAAAGGCGGCGGTGGTCATGGAGCACCTGCTTCCTCATGAGGTCGCCGAGTGGGAGCTGGAGATGCAGGAGGCAACAGAGATCGAGGAGCGCCAGGAGGAGGAGTTGCGCGTGGCCGAGGTCGAGGTAGAGAAGAGTCTGTCCGTCGAGGAATCGGCGGTGGAGTACCAATGCGAGCTCTGGCGCAGCCACTACTACGAGTACTACAACCTTGAGGGAGGCGCCGAGAACGAGGATGAGGACGAGGACGCGGTCGACTTCTGTAGGGGGGACGCGGAGTCCACCAACGGCCGCATGTCGCCAGGACAAGTCATTGACGTCTCATCTCACACCAGCGACGCATAGGTCGGCGCAGCGGCCGATTTGTTAAAATTATGCGCACTTAGACTTTATTTTTAATGCTGGTCTTTTGTTAGAGCAATGTTTAGGTTAATTGGCTCTATTTAATTACTAAAATTGCTCAATTCAGTAAGTGTGGTCTGTCTGCTGTACGCTCTTTTGTGTGCCCAAATTAGCAACCGATGTTAAATTATGCAATGACATACCCGGGGAAATTTCCACCAAAATTTGAATTATCAAACTCATCCCATGCGCATAAAGTAGAAGAATTGTTTGCGATGCACACCATTCAAAGTAAAAGGTTCGGCGGTACCGCACGCAAAGTTTCCCTTCGCATTTCCAAAATTTTGGCCTACCGCCAAAATATCTACCCCCGCCCCCTTCCCCCCTTCCCCACCCCCTTTTCTCCCTGACCACAAGTCACATTTCCCCGGTTTCCTCTTTCCTTCCTTCCTAAGCTATAGCCGCTTCCTCGCTCTCGCCGTCTCGCATCCTACTGTCGGGGCCGCCATGGTCTTCTTCAAATACCTCTCTAGCGGTTCCTCCTCCGGCGATGACTCCTTCACCACCCGGGTATGCCTCTCTTCTCTCTCTCGAGCTATGACTTGGAATGAATGATTTTTACCCGGCGGTTGAGGGAGTCCTGGATTATGGGGTCCTCGGGTGTCCGGGCTACGTGATGTGGGCCGGACAGATGGGCCGTGAGGATACAGGATAGAAGGCCTTCCCTCGTGTCCGGATGGGACGCTCCTTGGCGTGGAAGGCAAGCTTAGCATGCGGATATGAATATTCCTTTCTCTATAAACCGACTCTGTACAACCCTAGCCCCCTCCAGTGTCTATATAAACTGGAGGATTTAGTCCGTAGAAACAATCAGAATCGTACAGGCTAGACATCTAGGGTTTAGCCATTATGATCTCGTGGTAGATCAACTCTTGTAACCCTTATACTCATTAAAGTCAATCAAGCTGGACGTAGGGTATTACCTCCATCAAGAGGGCCCGAACTTGGGTAAACATCGTGTCCCTTGTATCCTGTTACCATCGATCCTTAGATGCATAATTCGGGACCCCCTACCTGAGATCTACCGTTTTTTACACCGACATTGGTGCTTTCATTGAGAGTTCCACTGTGCCGTCGTCGAAAGGCCCGATGGCTCCATCAATCATCTACAAGAATGCTGCCGCGAAGGAGATTTTTCTCCTCGGCCAGATCTTTGTATTCGGCGGCTTCGCACTGTGGGCCAACTCTGTTGTCCACCTGGAGCAGATCGACAGCTACGCCCCTGGTCACCAGATCAGTTTTGGAAACCTGAACTATGTCGCTTATATTCAAGGAGACTTGATCTTCCAAGGGTTTGCAGCCTCAACCACTGCCCCGGCCTTAGATCCAGAGCACGTCATCAGGTCCGAAGACGGGAGTGTAGAGCCCGCCAGACTCTCCGTGGCCTTAGAGCTCAACACCGAGAGAATAGCGTCTCTGGCAATCATTGCAAGGCTGGACTCTTCCCTGGATACTACTTCCGAACCCTGGAGGCCCGCGTCATGCGAGCTCGGCCCAGAAACTTCCAACCATGTCCAAACACTGCTCTTAAACGAGGCTTTGGACCTAATGCGATCCCTCGTCATCACGAAGGAACCGCTTCTGAATCACACCCAGCCCAGACTAGGGGCTGGAAATAGGGAATTTTACTTCCCACCCACCACCCACTTCATAGCCACTGTCGAGGACCTAACAGACATGCTTGATTACGCCGCCAAAGACATCAACGGTATGGACGATGATGCCTGAGAGGAGCAGGCCCAAAACCTGCTGGTCACCGGACGTTGGATGGCCACCTCCTCGTATGACGTATATATGGTGGATACACCTAAAAACGGCGATGGCGATGATGAGAAAAACCCAGTCGAGGACGAACCTCCTGAGATACCGCCGAAACGTCGACGTCAGTGGCGCCACTCTAAATCGCATCGCGGTAAGAACAGCAATACCAGCACCGAAGACAATGATATTCCGGAGAACATGGAAGACCAAGAAAATCCCATCGAACCAACATCTGAACAGGATGATCGGGAGGACGGGCAAGTTGACCCTGACGAAGAAACAGGGAACAACGACTCGAATGACAACAACTATCTGCCACTCTCTGAGGATGACGTAAGCCTCGACAACGAAGATTTTATCGTGCCAGAGGAACCCCTCGAACAAGAGCGCTTCAAGTGCTGGCTAATAGCCACAACTAGAAGCCTAAAAAAGAAACAACAGCAGCTTCAAGCCGAACAAGATCTGCTCAACGACAGATGGACTAACGTCCTGGCAGCCGAAGAATATGGCCTTGAACGCCCAACAAAGAGTTACCCAATGCGTAAGCTGTTATCCCAATTCAACGATGAGGCATTGGAGCCCATACCACCTGTGCGTAATACGGCTGACGGACCCGGTAGACCACCACGTGGTCGGGACAGAGCGACAACTCAAGCCGAACACCAGCCCGCACCACCTCGCCGTAAAAGCAGAGAAACAACAGCTCGTGATACACATACGACCTATGACAGGACCTGGAAAATAGGGCAGGTCAGACCAGGTCAATCTACGGATCGCGGGGGCGTGCTCTGGCACGAGAGGCGGGCTATCAAGCATGGTGCGATAAACACAACCAACCTCGGGCTGAAAACCGCATACAGACTCCATCCGAACTGCGTCGTGACATGGCCCGATACAGAGCCACCGCACACCCCCTATGCTTCACCGATGAGGTAATGGAGCATGAGTTCCCTAAAGGTTTTAAACCCGTGAACATTGAATCCTATGACGGCACAATAGATCCCGTAGTATGGATTGAATATTTTCTTCTCCACATTCACATGGCTCGCGGTGATGATCTACACACCATCAAATACCTTCCCCTAAAACTTAAGGGGCCAGCTAAGCACTGGTTAAACAGCCTCCTACAAAACTCTATTGGAAGATGGGAATACTTGGAAGATGCCTTTAGAGACAACTTCCAAGGCACTTATGTTCGGCCTCCGGATGCCGATGACCTCACTCATATAGTCCAACAGTCCGGAGAGTCGGCCAGCAAATTCTAGACCAGGTTCCTAATTAAAAAGAACCAGATTGTCGACTTTCCGGATGCCGAAGCCCTAGTGGCCTTCAAACACAGCATCTGAGAGGAATGGCTCGCCGGACACCACGGCCAAGAAAAGCTGAAGTCCATGGCAGCCCTTACAGCACTAATGACCCTCTTCCGCGCGGGTGAGGATAGCTGGCTAGCCCGCAGCGGTAACAGTACCAGCGACCCCGGCACTTCCGAAGCCCGAAACGGTAATGGAAGGCCCCCACACAACAAACATAAGCATCAGAGCAACAATGATGCTATAGAGAATATGAAAGTCAACGCCGGATTTAGTGGCTCCAAATCCGCTCAACGGAAGAAGCCATTCAAACAAAACAAAGACGGTTCATCAAGCCTGGACTGAATACTTGATCGACCCTGCCTGATCCACGGCACTCCTGATGAGCGTGCCAACCATACCAACAGTAGATGTTGGATCTTCAAACAGGCCGGCAAGTTAAATGCCGAACATAAGGAGAAAGGGTCGCCCAGTGAGGATGACGATGAGGAACCTCGCGCACCGAAAATAGGGGGTCAGAAGAAATTTTCCCCCGAAGTCAAAACAGTGAACATGATATACGTCACCTATTGATGTCTACTACACAACCTTCTTCTTGTAGATGTTTGTTGGGCCTCCAAGTGCAGAGGTTTGTACGATAGTAGCAAATTTCCCTCAAGTGGATGACCTAAGGTTTATCAATTCGTGGGAGGCGTAGGATGAAGATGGTCTCTCTCAAACAACCCTGCAACCAAATAACAAAGAGTCTCTTGTGTCCCAAACACACCCAATACAATGGTAAATTGTATAGGTGCACTAGTTCGACGAAGAGATGGTGATACAAGTGCAATATGGATGGTAGATATATGTTTTTGTAATCTGAAAATATAAAAACAGCAAGGTAACTAATGATAAAAGTGAGCACAAAAGGTATTGCAATGTGTGGAAACAAGGCCTAGGGTTCATACTTTCACTAGTGCAAGTTCTCTCAATGATAATAACATAATTGGATCACATAACTATCCCTCAACATGCAACAAAGAGTCACTCCAAAGTCACTAATAGCGGAGAACAAACGAAGATATTATTGTAGGGTAGGAAACCACCTCAAAGTTATTCTTTCTGATCGATCTATTCAAGAGTCCGTACTAGAATAACACCTTAAGACACATATAAACCAAAACCCTAATGTCGCCTAGATACTCCAATGTCACCTCAAGTATCCGTGGGTATGATTATACGATATGCATCACACAATCTCAGATTCATCTATTCAACCAACACAAAGAACTTCAAAGAGTTCCCCAAAGTTCCTAGCAGAGAGTCAAGACGAAAACGTGTGCCAAACCCTATGCATAAGTTCACGTGGTCACAGAACTCGCAAGTTGATCACCAAAACATACATCAAGTGGATCACATGGTATCCCATTGTCACCACAGATAAGCACGTGCAAGACATACATCAAGTGTTCTCAAATCCTTATAGACTTAATCCGATAAGATAACTTCAAAGGGAAAACTCAATTCATCACAAGAGAGTAGAAGGGGAGAAACATCATAACATCCAACTATAATAGCAAAGCTCGCGATACATCAAGATCGTATCACCTCAAGAACACGAGAGAGAGAGAGAGAGATCAAACACATAGCTACTCGTACATACCCTCAGCCTCGAGGGAGAACTACTCCCTCCTCATCATGGAGAGCACCGGGATGATGAAGATGGCCACCGGAGAGGGATTCCCCCCTCTGGCAGGGTGCCAGAACGGGTCTAGATTGGTTTTCGGTGGCTATGGAGGCTTCTGGCGGCGGAACTCCCGATCTATTATGCTCTCTGATGTTTTTAGGGTATATGGACATATATAGGCGAAAGAAGTCGGTCAGGGGAGCCACGAGGGGCCCACGAGGATGGGGTGTGCACACAGGGGGGTAGGGCGTGCTTCCCTGCCTCGTGGCTTCCTCGAAGCTTCCCTGACGTCCACTCCAAGTCTCCCGGATTGCTTCCATTCCAAAAATAAGTTCCGTGAAGTTTCAGGTCAACTGGACTCCGTTTGATTTTCCTTTTCTGCGATACTCTAAAACAAGGAAAAAACAGAAACTGACACTGGGTTGTACGTTAATAGATTAGTCCCAAAAATCATATAAAATAGCATATAAATGCATATAAAACATCCAATGTTGATAATATAATAGCATGGAACAATAAAAAATTATAGATACATTGGATACGTATCAAGCATCCCCAAGCTTAATTCCTGCTCGTCCTCAAGTAGGTAAATGATAAAAACAGATTTTTTTGATGTGGAATGCTACCTAAGATAATTATCAATGTAATTTTATTTGTTTTGGCAAGAATATTCAGATCCATAAGATTCAAGACAAAAGTTTAATATTGACATAAAGACAATAATACTTCAAGCATACTAATGAAGCAATCATGTCTTCTCAAAATAACATGGCCAAAGAGTTATCCCTACAAAATCATATAGTCTGGCTATGCTCCATCTTCACCACACAAAGTATTTAAATCATGCACAACCCCGATGACAAGCCAAGCAATTGTTTCATACTTTTGGTGTTCTCAAACTTTTTCAATTTTCACGCAATACATGAGCGTGAGCCATGGACATAGCACTATAGGTGGAATAGAATGGTGGTTGTGGAGAAGACAAAAAGGATAAGATAGTCTCACATCAACTAGGCGTATCAACGGGCTATGGAGATGCCCATCAATAGATACCAATGTGAGTGAGTAGGGATTGCCATGCAACGGATGCACTAGAGCTATAAGTGTATGAAAGCTCAAAAAGAAACTAAGTGGGTGTGCATCCAACTCGCTTGCTCACGAAGACCTAGGGCATTTGAGGAAGCCCATCATTGGAATATACAAGCCAAGTTCTATAATGAAAGATTCCCACTAGTATATGAAAGTGACAACATAGGAGACTCTCAATCATGAAGATCATGGTGCTACTTTGAAGCACAAGTGTGGTAAAAGGATAGTAGCATTGTCCCTTCTCTCTTTTTCTCTCTTTTTTTGGGCCTTCTCTTTTTATGGCCTTTTTAATATATTTTTTCGTCCGGAGTCTCATCCCGACTTGTGTGGGAATCATAGTCTCCATCATCCTTTCCTCACTGGGACAATGCTCTAATAATGCTGATCATCACACTTCTTTTTTACTTACAACTCAAGAATTACAACTCGATACTTAGAACTAAATATGACTCTATATGAATGCCTCTGGCAGTGTACCGGGATGTGCAATGACTCATGAGTGACATGTATGAAAGAATTATGAACGGTGGCTTTGCCACAAATACAATGTCAACTACATGATCATGCAAAGCAATATGACAATGATGGAGCGTGTCATAATAAACGGAACGGTGGAAAGTTGCATGGCAATATATATCGGAATGGCTATGGAAATGCCATAATAGGTAGGTATGGTGGCTGTTTTTAGGAAGGTATATGGTGGGTTTATGGTACCAGCGAAAGTTGCGCTGTACTAGAGAGGCTAGCAAATGGTGGAAGGGTGAGAGTGCGTATAATCCATGGACTCCACATTAGTCATAAAGAACTCACATACTTATTGCAAAAATCTATTAGTTATCGAAACAAAGTACTACGTGCATGCTCCTAGGGGGATAGATTGGTAGGAAAAGAACATCGCTCGTCCCCGACCGCCACTCATAAGGAAGGCAATCAATAAATAAATCATGCTCCGACTTCATCACATAACGGTTCACCATACATGCATGCTACGGGAATCACAAACTTTAAAACAAGTATTTCTCAAATTCACAACTACTCACTAGCATGACTCTAATATTACCATCCTCATATCTCAAAACTATCATCAAGTATCAAACTTATCATAGTATTCAATGCACTTTATATGAAAGTTTTTATTATATCCCTCTTGGATGCCCATCATATTAGGACTAAATTCATAACCAAAGCAAATTACCATGCTGTTTAGGACTCTCAAAATAATATAAGTGAAGCATGATAGTTTATCTCTTTCTATAAAATAAAATGACACCGTGCTCTAAAAGATATAAGTGAAACACTAGAGCAAATGACAAACTACTCTGAAAGATATAAGTGAAGATCAATGAGTAGTCGAATAATTATGAAACTATGTGAAGACTCTCTAACATTTAATACTTTCAGATCTTGGTATTTTATTCAAACAGCAAGAAAAACAAAATAGAATAAAATGACGCTCCAAGCAAAGCACATATCATGTGGCGAATAAAAATATAGCTGCAAGTAAAGTTATCGATGAACGAAGACGAAAGAGGGGATGCCATCCGGGGCATCCCCGAGCTTAGGCTCTTGGTTTTACTTTAATATTACCTTGGGGTGCCTTGGGCATCCCCAAGCTTAGGCTCTTGCCACTCCTTATTCTGTAGTCCATCAAATCTTCACCCAAAACTTGAAAACTTCACAACACAAAACTTAACAGAAAACTCATAAGCTCCGTTAGTATAAGAAAATAAATAACCACTTAGGTACTGTTGTGAACTCATTCTAAATTCATATTGGTGTAATATCTAATGTATTCCAACTTTTCTATGGTTTGTACACTCTTTTACTAGCCATAGATTCATCAAAATAAGCAAACAACACATAGAGAACAGAATCTGTCAAAGACAGAACAGTCTGTAGTAATCTGTAGGTTTCGAATACTTCTGTAACTCCAAAAATCCTGAGATATTAGGAAGTCCTAGGAAATTTGTATATTGATCTATTGCAGTTGGAATTGGTATTTTATCGCTCTCTGGTAAAAAATGAAAATTATTCTTGTGAGCACATACTTTCTGTTTTTTACAGCAAGATCAAATAACAATCACCCAAGAAGATCCTAAAGGCTTTACTTGGCACAAACACTAGTTAAAACATAAAAAACACAATCATAACAGATGATAGATGAATTATTTATAACTAAACAGGAACAAAAATAAAATTGGGTTGCCTCCCAACAAGCGCTATCGTTTAACGCCCCTAGCTAGTCATGATGATTTCAATGATGCTCACATAAAAGATAGGAATTGAAACATAAAGAGAGCATCATGAAGAATATAAATAGCACATTTAAGTATAACCCACTTCCTATGCATAGGGATTTTTTGAGCAAACAACTCATGGGAACAATAATCAACTAGCATAGGAAGGTAATGCAAGCAAAACTTCAAGATTTTAAGCACATAGAGAGGAAACTTGATATTATTGCAACTCCTACAAGCATATATTCCTCCCTCATAATAATTTTCAGTAGCATCGTGAATGAATTAAATAATACAACTATCACATAAAGAACTATTTTCATGATGCAGAAGCATATAATTTTTATTACTCTCCACATAAGCAAACTTCTTCTCATGAATAGTAGTGGGAGCAAACTCAACAAAATAACTATCATGTGATGCATAATCCAATTGAAAACTAAAATCATGATTACAAGTTTCATGGATATCATTATTCTTTATAGCATACGTGTCATCACAATAATCATCATAGATAGGAGGGATGCTTTCATCATAATAAATTTGCTCATCAAAACTTGGGGGACAAAAAATATCATCATCATCAAATATAGCATCCCCAAGCTTGTGGCTTTGCATATCATTAGCATCATGTGTATTCAAAGAATTCATACTAACAAACATTGCAATCATGCTCATCATCCAAAAATTTAGTGCCAAACATTTTAATGCATTCTTCTTCTAACACTTTGGCACAATTATCGGAATCCTTATTTTCATGAAAGACATTAAAAAGATGAAGCATATGAGGCAACCTTAATTCCATTTTTATTGTAATTTTCTTTTATAAACTAAACTAGTGATAAAACAAGAAACTAAAAGATTCGATTGCAAGATCTAAAGATATACCTTCAAGCGCTCACCTCCCCGGCAACGGCGCCAGAAAAGAGCTTGATGTCTACTACACAACCTTATTCTTGTAGACGTTTGTTGGGCCTCCAAGTGCAGAGGTTTGTACGATAGTAGCAAATTTCCATCAAGTGGATGACCTAAGGTTTATCAATCCGTGGGAGGCGTAGGATGAAGACGGTCTCTCTCAAACAACCCTGCAACCAAATAACAAAGAGTCTCTTGTGTCCCCAACACACCCAATACAATGGTAAATTGTATAGGTGCACTAGTTCGGTGAAGAGATGGTGATACAAGTGCAATATGGATGGTAGATATAGGTTTTTGTAATCTGAAAATATAAAAACAGCAAGGTAACTAATGATAAAAGTGAGCACAAAAGGTATTGCAATGTGTGGAAACAAGGGCTAGGGTTCATACTTTCACTAGTGCAAGTTCTCTCAATGATAATAACATAATTGGATCACATAACTATCCCTCAACATGCAACAAAGAGTCACTCCAAAGTCACTAATAGCGGAGAACAAACGAAGATATTATTGTAGGGTAGGAAACCACCTCAAAGTTATTCTTTCTGATCGATCTATTCAAGAGTCCGTACTAGAATAACACCTTAAGACACATATAAACCAAAACCCTAATGTCGCCTAGATACTCCAATGTCACCTCAAGTATCCGTGGGTATGATTATACGATATGCATCACACAATCTCAGATTCATCTATTCAACCAACACAAAGAACTTCAAAGAGTGCCCCAAAGTTCCTACCAGAGAGTCAAGACAAAACGTGTGCCAAACCCTATGCATAAGTTCACGTGGTCACAGAACTCGCAAGTTGATCACCAAAACATACATCAAGTGGATCACATGGTATCCCATTGTCACCACAGATAAGCACGTGCAAGACATACATCAAGTGTTCTCAAATCCTTAAAGACTTAATCCGATAAGATAACTTCAAAGGGAAAACTAAATTCATCACAAGAAAGTAGAGGGGGAGAAACATCATAACATCCAACTATAATAGCAAAGCTCGCGATACATGAAGATCGTATCACCTCAAGAACATGAGAGAGAGAGATCAAACACATAGCTACTCGTGCATACCCTCAGCCCCGGGGGAGAACTACTCCCTCCTCGTCATGGAGAGCACCGGGATGATGAAGATGGCCACCGGAGAGGGATTCCCCCCTCCGGTAGGGTGCCGGAACAGGTCTAGATTGGTTTTCGGTTGCTACGGAGGCTTCTGGCGGCGGAACTTCCGATCTATTCTGCTCTCTGATGTTTTTAGGGTATATGGACATATATAGGCGAAAGAAGTCGGTCAGGGGAGCCACAAGGGGCCCACGAGGGTGGGTAGCGCGCCAAGGGGGTAGGGCGCACCTCCCTGCCTCGTGGCTTCCTCGAAGCTTCCCTAACGTCCACTCCAAGTCTCCTGGATTGCTTCCGTTCCAAAAAAAAAAGTTCCATGAAGTTTCAGGTCAATTGGAAGTACAGGGTGGCCTAATCAAGTTAGCTATTACATCGGCGGCCAAGTCCTCAGACACTGTCAAACGAGTCCGGATTACCCCACCGTACGACAGTCCAGCTCGTCAGGAGCTCGATTAGCAATTCGGCCTCCATCTCATCCCCTATGAATTGTGGCATATGTACCATGCGTACATAATTACGCACTAAAAATACCATGGGAAAGGATGGAGGCATAATAAGGACAATGTCTGCAATACGACTAGGCCTTATCAGGACACTTACATTTCCTTTTTCTTTTCTTTTTATTTTTCCAGGTTCCTCGCAACCCATGTCACCCTTTCGACGGTACCAAGGCCTCTTTCCGTGGCCTATTATAAAAACACCGGTTGATGATCCTCTCGAAGGACAATACACCAAGGAGAAAAGCAGCATAGACGCATGCCAGAGTACCTAAAGGATCCTTAAAGATCACCTCGTCCGCTTTCAGGACGCATGCATGGTTTCCCCTTGTGTTCGACATGTAAAATAGCCTTGTTTCTTATTGCACTATTTGTATCAATACGTTTTAACGTATCAATCAGGATATAATGGAAATAGTTTTTAGCCGAAACCTACATGGCGTCGGCTCATCTCTTAACATATGTTTCCCTATTTTTGTCTGATTATCATGTACACCTTGGTATGGCCTAAATTTCCAGGGGCTTTATTAAGCCGCGTACATCTTTTAAATATTAAAAAGTCCGAACACTTTAATAGTGAAATTCGGCGTCCCAAATATAGCATTATATGCATTGGCTCCGAATCATGTCTTTGGCCAATAGTTGGGTTGCCCGGCTCCTCTGCTTGCTATCTTACGCTCCGTCTGATCGGCTAGGGTAGTAAAGGGAGAACTATTGCAATTGTGTTTCTGGTTCACCCGGACAAACACCTCAGTAGAGAAAGCCAAAAACTGACTGTCATGATGCGGCAAGAGCTGGTCAGCTATTCGGTGACTAAGTATAAATCTTTAGCGATTTTTTCCGCATTATGCGATAGGTCAGCCTCCACCCGGCCAGGCATTCACAGCACCTAAGTTCGGATAATCGAACAATACTAGGGGCTGCGCCCGCACTCCCACTATAAAACTCCTATGGCTAAGTGAGGGCGATAAAGCCGCATAGTCCAATTGCCTGGTTCGCCGCACTAACACCTCCTTCACGGACCAGTACGTTGGGTCAAGTGTGTTTAAGTGTTATCCCAAACACCCCCGTACTACCTACGTGGGGGCTGAAACGGATGACTGGCCAACTCTTAGATATCATAAATAATCGCATAGGAGGAGATATTTTAAAGTAAAATAAGCAATATATCATACATAAGCCTTGTCTTATGATACATGATTGGACAACATAAATACATTCATTCAAAAGTGATGTCCTTCGAACATTGGCCCTCTACAATGTGGGATCCTTTCAGGATATCATCAAAGTACCGCTCCGGCGTGCGATGCTCTTTTCCAGCGGGTGGTCCCTCGGTTGCAAGCTTGATGGCATCCATCTTCGCCCATTGCACCTTGACGCGGGCGAAGGCCATCCGCGCACCTTCATTGCAGACCGACCGCTTCATGGCATCAAGCCGAGGGCAGGCGCTGACCAGCCGCTTGACGAGGCCGAAGTAGCTACTGGGCATGGGTTCGGCGGGCCAAAGACGGATTATCAAATCCCTCATGGCCAATTCAGCCACCTTGTGCAGTTCTGTCCATTGCATCAGCTAATCGCCGAGGGGCATAGGATGCTCTGGCGCAAGGTACTGTGACCAGAATAGCTTCTCCGTTGAGCTCCCCTCTTCGGCCCGGAAGAACTCCATGGCATCAGCAACACTCCAGGGCAGGTCCGCAGACACTCCTGGAGAACTCCAAATCCGGGTTAGAAAGATGTACATTTTCTTTACAAATTTGCTCTGCATGTTAAAGTCCTTACCCGCCCGCAATTTGCCTTGCCTCCTGGATCTCCCGGACAGCGCTTTGGGCTTCGGCCCGGGCTTCTTGTGCACTTTGGAGTGCCTTGGCAAGTTCGTAATTTTGCTCCGATCTCTTGCGCTCTAAGGACTCACATTTACCTATGGCATCCTTGAGCTCTTGCTGGACTTCCTCCACCCGCGATTAATGTTTAAGGCGGGAGGCTCGTTCCTCCTATTCCTCCTTCTTGGCCTTGGCCAACGCACTCTTGAGGGCCTCGACCTCAGACGTGTCAGCTGCAAGAATAATTTTGAAACTCATTGAGATGCTACATCATAGCTGGCATCGTTTCATACGTGCTTCGGTATTACATACCTTGCGTTTCTTCTAGCTTCCGCCTTAGCTCGAATGCTTCCGCGACATTGGCAACTGACGCCTGCTTCATAGCCTTCTTGTTCAAACAGATATGTGCGTTAGTTTCCTACATGAGTTATTAGATCCTCTGTTCGGTTTTCTTTCCAAACACCGAACAGAGTCTCAGGGGCTACTATCAATACACATGCATTCTTTTAAAACATATTGTAAAGCACATACCTAAAAGCCTCTTAAACGGCTGGTGTAGGCTTCGCTCAGTCTGCTTTTCGCGGACTGAACCTTTTCAATCACCGTACCCGTAAGGGTACGATGTTCTTCCACAATGGTGGTGCTTTGATGCGCTATCACCAAAGTGTCCGGCGCCTCCGCATTGACAGAGGTCACCGGTATAGTAGGCGCACCCCTTCTCGTGAAGAGGGTTGCTCCTCTGATTCCGGAACCGTGTGGGTCTCCGGAATGACATTTGGTTGGGGGCCAAACTGGACATGGCCCCCGTCTCATGTCTCCATGGGGGTCGGTTCCCCCATGTTCTTGGCAGCCTTCGGCACCTCTCCCTATTCTGGAAGGGTCCTTTGGGACAACACCTCGGTGTTATCCACGGCAGTGGGGGAGGAAGGTGGTGGAGGCGAATCGCTCTCCATCATGTTCGGACCCAGCGAATTCCCGGAAGAGGAGGATCGCTAGGGAAGGACCTTAACCGGACTGTAACATACAATTTAAATGCATTACAACTATGAGCCAGAAAAGTCAGACATATACATATATACATGTGAGTACTTACGATCTGGCCAGGGGCTTCGGCCTAGGGCACCACTCATCAGCGTCCGACTCGGAGTCATCCGTAAGGGAGGTCCTCCCTCTCTTGGACACTTCTGCCTCTAGATCGGTGGAAGCTTCCCTCTTCTTCTTCTCCCACTTTGGTGGGGGTCGCTCTCTTACTCCTCCTCTTCCTCTTCGTTAGGGGAGGAGAGAGTTTCGGTGTCTTCGGACACTACGTCTGAGGCACCTTTACGGCAGAGGCCACTCTTGGCCTCGTTTCCCTTCTCCTTGGCCTTCTTTTCCGGCGCCTGGTACGACGCCTGGACTAGCATTATCGTCAACAGAGGAATAGCTTTGTCTTCAGGCAGTGGAGCCAGACAGTGAATCCGTTCCGCTTTCTTTGTCCAACCCTGCAAAAGAAAATGGAGAGTTTAGTGTGCTCTATGGGCTCGCAAAGTAATGTTACCAAAGAACTTACGGGGGTCGCAGCGTGGGTGCTGTTGTAGCCGAGGTCTTTGGTTGTCTCCGGCCATGACTTTTGGTTCTTGTAGAGCATCTTTCGCATGTCTTCGTGCTTCGTGCCGAAGAACTGCTGCAGGGTCCGACGACCGGCCGGGTCGAATGTCCACATGGGCTCTTGACGCGCCTGACAGGGGAGTATCCGGCGGAAGAGCATCACTTGTATCACGCTGGCGAGGCTGGTATTTTTATCTACCATGCTCTGGATGCACTTCTCCAGCATTGTTACCTCATCAGACGATGCCCAGTCCAGGCCCTTGTTGAGCCAGGATGTCAGCCGCATTGGGGGCCCGGACTTGAACTTCGTGGGAGCAACCCATGTGGAGTCACGGGGCTCTCTGACATAGAACCACCCCTGCTGCTGACATAGAACCACCCCTGCTGCCATCTCTTGGCCATCCACCACTTTTGGCTTCACATTAAAGACCTTGAGCCATCGGCCGAAGTTGGGGGAAACATGGAGGAAGGCCTCGCATACGACGATGAACACCGAAATGTTGAGGAAAGAATTCGGGGCTAGATCATGAAAATCTAACCCGTAGTAGAACATGAGGCCGCAGACGAAAGTATGAAGAGGAAACCCCAGTCTGCGAAGAAAATGAGGGATGAACACTACCCTCTTGCCGGTCTTTGGAGTGGGGATTTTTTGCTTTTTGGCTGGAAGACGATGGGTGATTTCCTTGGCCAGATACCCCGCTTCTCGGAGTTCCTTGATGTATTTCTCCGTGATGGAGGAGGCCATCCACTTGCCCTGCGCTCCAGATCCAGGCATGGCTGGAGTACTTTCTGGGAACGGAGTGGATCGAAGCTTGAGCGCTGGAGCTTGAGGACGGATGGACTGAGGAAGGGGAAGGCGTGGGGTAAAAAGGGGGAATCTTATCACCTTATAAAGGCAGTAAATACCATGTGTCCCCCATGAGCCTTAAAGTTTGCCTATTTTCAAGGGGTCGTGCGAAACGGCTCGGTTGGATTTCCCATACCCGTATTGATGAGAATCCCGTAATAAAGGGCACGATCTCTGCTTTGACAAGGCGTGTCGTGGGTGGTTGGGTCTCGAGACGCGAAATGGGAGGTCGTAAAACGCTTTGAAATAATAGAATGGCCGGGTGTAACGTCTCACCAGTAAAATCTTTGGAGGACAGAACTTATCTGTATTCCAATTCAGAGGAATGACTGCTGTGCAGAGCCAGATATAGTACCGACGATCAACTTCTTTGAAGAATTCGGAGAAGGAACCCGCCTTGCAATGCCGAAGACAATCTGCATGCCGGACACATCATCATTGAAGACTGGTTCAGGGGCTACTGAGGGAGTCCTGGATTATGGGGTCCTCGGGTGTCCTGGCTACGTGATGTGGGCCGGACAGATGGGCCGTGAAGATACAAGATAGAAGGCCTTCCGTCGTGTCCCGTGGGACTCTCCTTGGTGTGGAAGGCAAGCTTAGCATGTGGTTATGAATATTCCTTTCTCTGTAAACCGACTCTGTACAATCCTAGCCCCCTCCGGTCTCTATATAAACCGGGGTTTAGTCCTTAGAAACAATCATAATCATACATGATAGACATCTAGGGTTTAGCCAATATGATCTCGTGGTAGATCAACTCTTGTAACCCTTATACTCATTAAAGTCAATCAAGCAGGACGTAGGGTATTACCTCCATCAAGAGGGCCTGAACCTGGGTAAGCATCATGTCCCTTCTCTCCTGTTACCATCGATCCTTAGACACATAGTTCGGGACCCCCTACCCGAGATCTGCCGGTTTTGACACCGACAGCGGTCGATTTGAGTCATTTCTTCCTCTTCTAGCTCCCTAGGACCATCAGTGGCAATGAAATGGAGCATGGTGGCTAAAGATCTATCTGCTCATTGTCACCATCAATCTCCATGCGTGAAGCTAGTTGCGTTTGATTCTGTGGACAGTGGGAGGAAGTTTTTGGCATGTACAGAGAAGGTTAGACCCTCTTTCGTTGTTACAAATCATTTGTTAGATGTGATTCAGACACTATCATGGTCCCAACCCATTCATACCACACCTTCAACCAAACGCATCCTAAGACAGTGTCACAGTTTGTACGTAGTATCTTAAATTTTTGCCATCTCATCAGCAGTGCCATTAGAAAATTATTTGGCACCGCTTCAGCAGTTTGTGTAGACAACTTTGGTCCAGACATCCGAGTAGCCAACCAGTAAAATACTAAATCTTTATGGCATGAAGGAACTGGGCATCGGAGCAACTACGTGCTCTAGAGTCCGGGTCCCTGTTTTTTTCTGCTTCATCAGCTCGCCAGTGCAGGGCACCGGTGCGAGATGTAGCAACAGTTGTCTTTACCCCAGTTTTGGCATACATAGTGGATGGCCTTAGTGCTAGTAGTTCTATGTTACTAAAATTATGCATGTACACACCTGTTAGTATCAATTTACTGTCATCCAAACATTGTCGCTATGTTGTTGCAATTATATTTACCTTCCTCATAAAATGTTCAATTTGTTATTTATTGTACATGAGTAAGAACTTGTATCGTCATTGTAGTTAATTATAGCTTCTAATGTTCCAGAATTTGGTTGTTGTCTCAGTACCAAACATTGTCGCTATGTTGTTGCAATTATATTTACCTTCCTCATAAAATGTTCAATTTGTTATTTATTGTACATGAGTAAGAACTTGTATCGTCATTGTAGTTAATTATAGCTTCTGATGTTCCAGAATTTGGTTGTTGTCTCAGTACCAATTATTTCATTTGCACATTGATCTTTTTGAGAAGATATGTCATAATTAACATGTTTCTTCAGTTTTTCAAAATAAGCATAGGTGATTTTCTATGTTGCTATAAACCCATTTCCCCTACAATTGGTACTGATCTAGTTTTAAATATTATAGGATGAACGGAAGTGTTCTTACTTGGAGTGGGTTGATCAAGAGTGGCCATAGTCTTTGAAGATGTGGCTAGTGAAGCTCTGGAGCATGTATGAGGAAGAGAACAGGCATAGGCTTAGAGAAATTGTTGTCAACACTGAAAAATATTTGAAGATGCGGGATAAAAAGTTGAAGGTGGAGAATGAGCTCAGATTTTTTAAATTAGACTTTGCTAAGATGGTGTTGGCGAAGGAGGAGGCACTTTCCCAGTTGGCCTGTGCAAAACAGGTTCTTACTAAACTGAAAGCAGAGGTGGATAAGACGAGCCTGGATGATCTCGATTAGGTGAATGAATATATTGTTCTTATGAAGTTGAACTAGCTATATGTTGTACCGTGCTATTTTCATGTAGCTACCGTACTGTGATGTTATAATATATTTATGTGCCTGATATGGAATTGGCAAACAGCTGTTCGATATGAAATATGAATTTACATAATACTGGAATTATTAATTGTAAACTAATAAACCTGCTAAATGTGTCATGGACCTTTGCAAACGGTTCTAGCAGTAAAAGCGCTTGCGATGGTTAGCCCAATGCCACACATTTTTCTTCATCAAATCATGTCTGATATAGTTGATAAAAGCAAATAGTTAACCAAGGCAGACCGTGTGTGATAGTTACACCTTTCACACATAAGCCTAATGTACATACGTACGGAACCGTTTTCCCTAGATTGACTGTGTGGGATGTACATAAGAACGGAAACGTATTCCTTGGATTGACTGTGTGTGATATACATACGAACGAATTTTTTTTTCTGGGATTCACCGTGTGGTATGTACATACCTACGGAAATGATTTTCTCGGATTACCGTGTGGGATGTACATACCCACGAAAATGATTGGGTTTCGATGCCTCACCCGATCGCACACGGCCTTAGCCTGTGTCCCAGGAGGGCCTATCCCCGATGATTTATGGGTCATGTGGAAAGGACCCCCCTATCGCCCACACTCACTTGGCGATGGTTCCAAATGCCGTCGCGGAAAGGGGTTAAAAACCGTTTGTTTAGGACCGGTGTGCACCAGTGATTGTGTATATACGGGAACAATCTTGTGATGCAAGGGATGATATGATACCAATATGATATGGTATGTATGCAATGGATGGTGTAGATCACTAATGTGCACATGTAACATTGCCAGCAATACTCAAATGGCTAGTCCCAATAGGCAAGTGACGCAAAATGGGCTAGGGGTTATCAGTGCAATGGTCAGGATATACAATGATGTCGTCGAGGTTACCGTCCGTGGCTATGATGAGAGGCGGTGTTCTTGATGTAGAACCGTTCCTAATTAGCTGAAACACCTTAGGAAACGGAAAAACCGTGAACTCAAAATCTCAAATGTCAAATGTTGGTAGCGGGAATGTGGTGGTGGTTGCGGAAGCTCAATGGGATGGCGGGAATGCAATGATGGGTTTTGAGACGCAATGCGGAAATGTAGGGTAAGGTGGTGGACTATACACGGTGTCGGAGTTGGAAACACGGTCCCTAAGTAGCCGAAACACCTTAGGAGACACAACTCACAACACAAACAAAATTTGGTTAAGTTGGGGTGGCGGAAGTGTATGGTGGGCAAGCCTATGCGGAAGTTATGGTGGTGGTTGATAAAGAAGCAATCGTCCCTAAGTAGCCTAAACACCTTAGGAGACTCAAGTCACAACTCAAACAACCACTAATGCTAAGGGGAACAAAATGGGTTAGGTTGCGGAAGGCTATGGTGGTTATGCGGATGATATGGTGGAAGCCCTAGGCAAAGATGCCAAAGTGCCAAAAATTTGATGGAGTCGAATGGTATTGGTAGTATTTTTATGGGATGGAGAATGTCAATAGCTTCAAAACGAGGTAAAGAATGTCAAAAACGGACCTCGGATGAATTAGTTATGGTCAAAACGGTGAAATACCAAAGGCTGAAATGCCAGGGGCCGGACATCCGGGGTCGGGGCCGGAAATCCGGGATTTGATGTCCAGAACCGCGCGCGAATTGTGCTCCAGGAGCCGGATGTCCAGGGGTGCATATGTCCAGTGCTACGGGCCAGATGTCCAGGCTCCAAATCCGAGGATGAACTCGAGGAACTCGATTTTGGGGGCGGAAATTGATGATTTTGGGGGCAAAATTGGAGAGATTTCATGGATGGGAAGTGGGGAAAATTGGGGGAAAGATAGATCTACTCAACACACAACAAATCCATGGATCAAAATCAACAAAACATCTTCAAACCAACAATTCACAAAAAAAATTGGGAGGCTATTTTGGATGGGGATTTTGAATTTAGGACGAAATCAACAAAACAAGGCTAGAAAACAAAGAGGGGAGGCTCCGAAATCGTGATCAACGTGGCTCATGATACCAAGATGATGTACGGTGGAACCCTAGATGGCCGATCTTTCTTGAAAGGAGCGGATCCCACGATAAACACGAAGAACACAAGGGGAAAACACGAAGGGAAACACAGGAGAAAACACTCAAACCAACAAGATATGGTCACACATATGCTAGATCCGAGTACACATAGAGATCACATGGTCCAAATCCAACAAGGGACGATACATAGGGTAATCGGTTCTTCTCCGTGAGGAGGTCTTGAGGTCTTCCCATTAGGGGTCTTGAATCCAAGTGGATCTTCTCCAAAGAGGTGTCGGTCCCTCGCGATGGAGTAGATCCGGATGGATGAGTGAGGCTCTATCTCATAAATGAGCTATCACAATGCTAACCCTAACTAGGATGAGGTAGGGGAGTATATATAGTCTAGGGCCACGAAGGGGTAAGTGGGAGAGAGTTTACATGGGCTCTTGGCCCGCAGCTGCATAGGGGAGCCGGATGTCCGGGCTGGGGACCGGATGTCCGGCGGCTCATGAGGAGCTGAATGTCCGGGCCTCTGGCCGGATGTCCGGGCTAGACTTTCCCGCTCATGTGCTCTCTGGATAGATGGGACCGGATGTCTAGGCGAAGGGGCCGAATGTCTCGGGTGATGGCCGGATGTCCGGGCTATGCTGGTCCTTTCGGGTGCTCTCTGGATAGCCGATGCCAGATTTCTGGGGCAAGGGCCGGATGTCCGGTTGGTGTAGGAGCCGGATCTTGTTCCTTCTCCTTCCTTTGCTCCCGCACACACTTGGCCTTGGTTCTTGGGCTCTCCATGGTCTCCTCGGGTGTACCTAAGTATGCACAAGGTCCACGCTTGAAGTAGCATCCATGTTTTACATGCGGAAAGGGAAGATTCGGAAAGGAGCGAGTTCACCTTAGGTCCGATGGTGTATGCTCTCATCGTATGGACACTTGGGGCTTGGGGAGTAGTCGTAGTGTAGATGGGGATGATCGTAGGATGCTCCGCATCATGTATGGAGGTGTGACATCTGATTTTTGGGGTGTCGATTAGGTAGACACGATGCACATCGACGGTAACACGTGATGCAGGACGGGTACTCACACAATGGTGCTGAAGTTGTTCTGAAGAGAAGGGTATTTTTGTGGTTAAACAAGCATCTGACGCAGGGAAGGGGATGTGAGCTTTCTCTAACCATGTACAATAGTTTATCTGAAAGGTATAGCAGAGATTTCCTGTTACCTGAACCTTTTATCTGGAATGCATGGACTGTTAGAGGGCTGTAGCCTGTAGATGCACTATGGATTTGCAAATTGGGATCACTCCCATCACCTCAAGAACTGCAGTTAATTTTATTTGGTTTGGTAAGGCCTTGAAGCATTTTACAAACTATAGTTACAAAATTAATCGTGCCTTTGTTTTCTATTCTTTTCGCAGCCATCAACTTGTCAAAATCATTCAAACAAAAGCAAAATCCTTTGGCCTACAAGGAATAGTAATTGATAGAATATGCATGGTTCATGAATCGTGATAAGCGACACCTATTATCAACCATTGCTGTTAAATTTGAGCATCAACCAGAAATAAGGTGACATTGCCAAAGTGCAGAGTTTTTCCAATTCCTCTTTAATTACTTCTGGTCACGAATCATTTGGTTTTAAAGTGTGAAATATTGCATTGGGGATATCTCTTGTGTAACCGAAGAATATTTTGTCATATGAGTAGTTTTTTTATTCCAAACCATTAAATTAGAGGATTCAGAATTCCTTGCCGGGGAGACCCTGTTATGTCCATGCTATTGAAGGAAATATGCAATAGAGGCAATAATAAAGGTGTTATTTATATTTCCTTATATCATGATAAATGTTTATTATTCATGCTAGAATTGTATTAACTGGAAACTTAGTACATGTGTGAATACATAAGACAAACAGAGTGTCCCTAGTATGCCTCTACTTGACTAGCTCGTTAATCAAAGATGGTTAAGTTTCCTAGCCATAGACATGTGTTGTCATTTGATGAACGGGATCACATCATTAGATAATGATGTGATGGACAAGACCCATCCCTTAGCTTAGCACCATGATCGTTTAGTTTATTGCTATTGCTTTCTTCATGACTTATACATGTTCCTATGACTATGAGATTATGCAACCCCCGAATACCAGAGGAACACTTAGTGTGCTATCAAGCGTCACAACATAACTGGGTGATTATAAAGATGCTCTATAGGTGTCTCCGATGGTGTTTGTTAAGTTGCCATAGACCGAGATTAGGATCTGTCACTCCGAATGTCGGAGAAGTATCTCTGGGCCCTCTCGGTAATGCTCATCACTATAAGCCTTGCAAGCAATGTGACTAATGATTTAGTTACGGGATGATGCACTACGGAACGAGTAAAGAGACTTGCCGGTAACAAGATTGAACTAGGTATGATGGTACCAATGATCGAATCTCGGGCAAGTAACATATCGATGTCAAAGGGAACAACGTATGTTGTTATGCGGTTTGACTGATAAAGATCTTTGTCGGTGTCAAAACCGGCGGATCTCGGGTAGGGGGTCCCGAACTGTGCGTCTAAGGCGGATGGTAATAGGAGGCAGGGGACACAATGTTTTACCCAGGTTCGGGCCCTCTTGATGGAGGTAAAACCCTACGTCCTGCTTGATTAATATTGATGATATGGGTAGTACAAGAGTAGATCTACCACGAGATCAGAGAGGCTAAACCCTAGAAGCTAGCCTATGGTATGATTGTATGTTCTCCTATGGACTAAAACCCTCCGGTTTATATAGACACCGGAGAGGGCTAGAGTTACACAAGGTCGGTTACAAAGGAGGAGATACACATATTCGTATTGCCTAGCTTGCCTTCCACGCCAAGTAGAGTCCCATCCGGACACGGGACGAAGTCTTCAATCTTGTATCTTCATAGTCCAATAGTCCGGCCAATGGATATAGTCTGGCTGTCCGGAGACCCCCTAATCCAGGACTCCCTCAGTAGCCCCCGAACCAGGCTTCAATGACGACGAGTCCGGCGCGCAGTATTGTCTTCGGCATTGCAAGGCGGGTTCTTCTCCAATTTCCAAGTGTTCGTAAGTAGTATCCGGCCCCATAAATGTTGATCCTCTTGGCTTCTATGCCCAATAAGGGCTATCCCTCACATGTTGAACGAATACGAGGCACCAGGGCATTTTTACATTCGCCCCCCTAGCCAGGTAAATAAATTGTCTATTAAAGGGATTGGGATTCTTAGATCCGATCCAGACCATCCTCCCCTCAGCGAGAATCCATCAGAGTTTGTTTCGGAAAGATCCATTCCAACATGGCTGACCTTCGCAGCTCCTCCTCCCGCCCTCGTAGCCCTAAGCTTGGTGATTGGGAGTGGTGTTTACTCCCACATAGTCGATTGGTCGAACTGCAGACCAAGGGATTTCTCCCTCCGGCTTATATGGTGCCCGTTCGAGCCGGGCTGGCCACCTACAATGGCGGGGAGCAAGCGGAGAACTTTCCCTGTCCCTCCATGGGGGAACGGGTTTGCCTTGTTCCTTACTTACTAAGGGGACTCGGATTTCCAATTCATCCGTTCCTCCGCGGGCTCTTGGAGTTCTACGGCCTCCAATTACACAATCTCACCCCTGCCTCCATTCTACACATCGCCGGCTATGTTGCTCTCTGTGAGTTGTTCCTGGGCTGCGAGGCTCACTTCGAGTTGTGGAAAAGGCTATTTTGCCTCGTCCCTCGCACACAGAGGGAATCACTTTATCAAGTGGGCGGAGCCGAAGGACGGCGCATCGCCGATACCGGATATCTGTCCGGTACCCCGAAGAAGTCGTCTGAAGACTGGCCTTCAGAATGGTTTTATATGGAGGACGTTCCCCTTCCGGACCCTGTCCGGCGGGGTCTTCCTGAGTTCAACAATGCTCCTCTGAAGAAGCACCGAAGTTGGCGCCCACGGAGCCCCCAGGTGGAAGACGATAGAGAAGTCGTCTATTTGATGAACCGGATTAAGGCACTGGCTCAGTCAGGATTGACAATAACCGAAGTTATGTCGATTTGCATAATGTGGTGAGTGCAACCACTTCAATACCGTGGGCACCCCTTGTGGTGTTTCAATGGGGAGGATGACGCCACCCGCTATGGGCGTAAGGGTCCGGGCGATGCTGCCGCATTAGCCAAAATTCTGTCCGAACTGTTCAAGGGAGAGGAGGAGGAGTTCACCCGCATAAAACACGAGATGGATTCTCCATGTACAATCCTCCAAGCTGGGTAAGCTATATCCCCTTACTTCCATTTTCTCGCAGTTTTCGTTGTAAGTATTCACCTTGCCAATTTGCGGCAGGAACTGCGAAAGGCCATAAAGGAGGTCAGCAGCCCTTCTCCACAACCGGAGGACCCTGACCGGGCCCTCGACTCCGGACTCGAAGAAGATCCGGTTATCTCCGTGGAGCTGATAAACTGGCAGTTCTATCAGTTAAGCTGCGACGATGCCATGGTGGCCATTACGGCCGACTATCCCGGACTGCTCCCTGCGTCGCACGTAAGAAAAACCAAAAAGTCCCAACTCAAAAAGGTAGGATCCCCTTTTAGACACTTCACCCACCATATCCACATGGCATTTTTTACAGGGAAGACATTTGGGACGCCCTACCAAACCCGCAGCAACGCGCTAATAGGAGGCACCGAAGCCGGGTAGGCCAAAAAGAAAGGCGGTCAGGACGGAGACGCCGACGCAAAGGTATAACAAACCCCGCTCCGTGGTTGTCGTCTTTCTCGAAATGTAATGACACCCGTGTTTCTTTAACAGAAAAAATGGTCACCGGAATATGTCCGGCGATGTTGCCGATCATGCTTCCACCAGTCGGGCGCCAGGACCGGACATGGAGGCAGAAGCCGATATGGGGCAGGCGCCGGATAATCCCCCTACAGAGGATGCAGATAGGTTATCTTCTACAAACTCAGAAGTGGAAAGCGCCATGAATCATAGGCGCCGCCGGGCCGTACTCCGTGACGCTTGTTTCTCACCAGAGGCGTTTGAAGCATTCAATTCTGGAGAGGCGTACCTTCGTGCCGCTCAAGATGGTCTAGCCAGAGCCATGGATAAGTATGTAAAGGATGTACAGGTGAGTGAATCTGACGATTTATATGTACCAGTAGCCCCTGAGACTTGAAACAGTTAGCAGAACTGTTTTAAGGATCATCTTTATTGTGCAGGTTCTTACAGAGAAGAATACTAGGCTGTCCCAAGAGCTGGAGGAATGCAAGTCCCAACTGCGGGCCGCTGTTGCCGCATTGCAGGAACAGAAAAAGCCTCCCGCTGGTAACATTTTAAAGAATGATGGTTACCATATAGTGCGCAGCGTGACTGCAGATCTAACAATAGATTTTGCAGATGAATCCAGAGAAAATCCGGTGGACCAGCATGTTGTGCGGCAGCTAGAGGCTGGCAAACGCGTGTTGACTGAGGTTAGGCGGGAGAAAAACAATCTCCAAGACGCCAATATAAAGCTGAACGTGGAACTAAAAGACGTTCGGGGCCAGCTTGCAGACTCCGAGAAGGAGAATAAGAGGCTTCGGCCCGGTATTTACAGTAAGTGCTTGAACGAATCCAGTTTAAAGGTATTTGGCGAAGAAGCCTACTAACAGCGTATGTCTATAGGTATGCTGACGGGTCGTCCCGCGGGGGAAATGCCCGGGTCTGCGGGTGATCTTCTGTCCGAGCTGTCACATCTGCACGAACAAGTTCGGTAGGTGATGCAGGGTGTTGCCCAGGCCTTGTGGCCGTCCGTCTCCCTGCCAGAGGGCGTTGCGGAGCTTGCGGAGAAGCCCAAAGGAGTGCGATGGCACTTCCAATTATGGAAGATATCAGCCTGCCGACAGGGTGCCAGAGAAGCCTGGGCCATGGTGAAGATGCGGTATACCAAAGTAGGCCCAAATCACATGGCTGAGGTCGGACCTGTGGGGCCCAACGGAAATGAGATCCACGTTAGCTTAGTTTATGGGCAAGTAGAATTAGCCGCAAACTATTCCCAATAGGATTGTAAGCTAGACTGCCTGTTGGATGGTATAGAAGAAGAATGTAGTCAGTCTGCATGACTATGTAATTGAAGTGACATGTATAATGCCTTCTAGCCGGATTGTAGATCAGTTGTCGTTGCGAACCTTTTCGCTTCAGCCTCCGGGCCCAATAGTCCGGAGTGTATTCGAATACCCGCTTAGTTATATAAGAACCGGGGTATGCGTGAAGACCAGGCGTAGGGGTCATTAGTGCTTTATCAGACAAGTGCCCAACTAGTTATGTTATATTACATGGGTAGTAAGAAACATCTTCCAGGGAGAATAGTTCCGTTAAGGGTTCCTTTCCCTGTGTAAGCATGCCCTTTTAGACACTTCACCCACCATATCCACATGGCATGTTTTACAGGGAAGACATTTGGGACGCCCTACCAAACCCGCAGCAACGCGCTAATAGGAGGCACCGAAGCCGGGTAGGCCAAAAAGAAAGGCGGTCAGGACGGAGACGCCGACGCAAAGGTATAACAAACCCCGCTCCGTGGTTGTCGTCTTTCTCGAAATGTAATGACACCCGTGTTTCTTTAACAGAAAAAATGGTCACCGGAATATGTCCGGCGATGTTGCCGATCATGCTTCCACCAGTCGGGCGCCAGGACCGGACATGGAGGCAGAAGCCGATATGGGGCAGGCGCCGGATAATCCCCCTACAGAGGATGCAGATAGGTTATCTTCTACAAACTCAGAAGTGGAAAGCGCCATGAATCATAGGCGCCGCCGGGCCGTACTCCGTGACGCTTGTTTCTCACCAGAGGCGTTTGAAGCATTCAATTCTGGAGAGGCGTACCTTCGTGCCGCTCAAGATGGTCTAGCCAGAGCCATGGATAAGTATGTAAAGGATGTACAGGTGAGTGAATCTGACGATTTATATGTACCAGTAGCCCCTGAGACTTGAAACAGTTAGCAGAACTGTTTTAAGGATCATCTTTATTGTGCAGGTTCTTACAGAGAAGAATACTAGGTTGTCCCAAGAGCTGGAGGAATGCAAGTCCCAACTGCGGGCCGCTGTTGCCGCATTGCAGGAACAGAAAAAGCCTCCCGCTGGTAACATTTTAAAGAATGATGGTTACCATATAGTGCGCAGCGTGACTGCAGATCTAACAATAGATTTTGCAGATGAATCCAGAGAAAATCCGGTGGACCAGCATGTTGTGCGGCAGCTAGAGGCTGGCAAACGCGTGTTGACTGAGGTTAGGCGGGAGAAAAACAATCTCCAAGACGCCAATATAAAGCTGAACGTGGAACTAAAAGACGTTCGGGGCCAGCTTGCAGACTCCGAGAAGGAGAATAAGAGGCTTCGGCCCGGTATTTACAGTAAGTGCTTGAACGAATCCAGTTTAAAGGTATTTGGCAAAGAAGCCGACTAACAGCGTATGTCTATAGGTATGCTGACGGGTCGTCCCGCGGGGGAAATGCCCAGGTCTGCGGGTGATCTTCTGTCCGAGCTGTCACATCTGCACGAACAAGTTCGGTAGGTGATGCAGGGTGTTGCCCAGGCCTTGTGGCCGTCCGTCTCCCTGCCAGAGGGCGTTGCGGAGCTTGCGGAGAAGCCCAAAGGAGTGCGATGGCACTTCCAATTATGGAAGATATCAGCCTGCCGACAGGGTGCCAGAGAAGCCTGGGCCATGGTGAAGATGCGGTATACCAAAGTAGGCCCAAATCACATGGCTGAGGTCGGACCTGTGGGGCCCAACGGAAATGAGATCCCCGTTAGCTTAGTTTATGGGCAAGTAGAATTAGCCGCAAACTATTCCCAATAGGATTGTAAGCTAGACTGCCTGTTGGATGGTATAGAAGAAGAATGTAGTCAGTCTGCATGACTATGTAATTGAAGTGACATGTATAATGCCTTCTAGCCGGATTGTAGATCAGTTGTCGTTGCGAACCTTTTCGCTTCAGCCTCCGGGCCCAATAGTCCGGAGTGTATTCGAATACCCGCTTAGTTATATAAGAACCGGGGTATGCGTGAAGACCAGGCGTAGGGGTCATTAGTGCTTTATCAAACAAGTGCCCAACTAGTTATGTTATATTACATGGGTAGTAAGAAACATCTTCCAGGGAGAATAGTTCCGTTAAGGGTTCCTTTCCCTGTGTAAGCATGCCCTAAAGTGAATGTCCGGACTGCGATAGGAAAAGCAGGAAAAAACATCTGGGGGCAGATATGAAAATACATCTTTTGTTCACCGACCGAATTTTCCCTTAAGAACGCTAGCTTTCGGCTCCACCCAGTCTGAGGTACACATCCGGCTGATCCGGCAGTAACAATCGCAGAGGTGCTCCCCTTATGCCCTAGCCGAATTAACGGGAATGTAGGGTATAAATACAAGAGCCAGGCAACCCAGCTTGGCCAAAACTTAAGTCATATTGATGCATATAATGGTGAAAAAAGGTACATGTGGAAGTATAACACATGTGTTGGGCATGAAGACCGGATAAATAATTTAAGCTTCTGTGAAAGAAGCCCCCAGGTATGAAGAGTGCGGCTAGCACATCTGTAATGTGCAAACGAGGCACAAGGTGACCCTTGAAGGCCTAGAGAAATAAGAAAAGAAAGAAAGAAAGGAAAACAAGACAGATAATATATATGCGAAAAATGGACAAAGGGAGGGGACTAACATAGAGTCCGGTTCTAGGTGTAGAATCCTCGGAGCCTGGCCGCGTTCCATGGGTTCGGCTCGAGTCGACTAGTCGATGCATCCCGCAGTCGGTACGCTCCACCAGTCAGAACATGGTCAATAATGAAGGGACCTTCCCATTTGGGCTCGAGTTTGTTCTTTTTCTTATCCGGCAGGCATAGAACTAGTTCACCAATGTTATAAGTTTTGGCCCGTACTTCTCTGCTTTGGTATCTGCGAGCCTGTTGCTGATAAAATGCGGAACGGGCTTTCGCTACGTTGTGCTCCTCCTCCAAGGTGTCCAGACTGTCCTGCCGATCGAGCTCGGCTTCTCTTTCTTCATACATGCGCACTCTAGGTGAGTCATGAATTATGTCATAGGGCAAGACTGCCTCTGCGCCATACAACATAAAGAAGGGTGTATATCCGGTACTACTATTCGGCGTGGTCCGCAGCCCCCAGAGTACGGAGTCGAGCTCCTCTACCCAGTGCGTGTTAGACTCCGTTAAGGAACACACTAATCTAGGTTTAATGCCACTCATTATAAGACCGTTTGCTCGCTCGACTTGACCGTTGGTTTGTGGGTGTTAGACTGAGGCATAATCGAGCTTGATGCCCATTTTGCTACACCAAAGTTTTACCTCGTCGGCCATGAAGTTCATGCCATTATCAGTGATGATGCTGTGGGGGACGCCATAACGGTGTACAATCCCGGATATGAAATCTATCACCGGTCCGGATTCGGCTGTTTTAACCGGTTTGGCCTCTATCCATTTGGTGAATTTATCCACCATGACCAATAAGTATTTTTTCTTGTGGGTTCCCCCTTTAAGGAGTCCAACCATGTCAAGCCCCCAGATCACAAAGGGCCATGTAATGGGGATTGTTTGGAGGGCGGTGGGTGGCATGTGGCTTTTATTTGCAAAGAGCTGGCAACCAGCGCAACGTTGGACCAAGTCTTGTGCATCTGCCTGGGCCGTTGGCCAATAGAATCATGTACGGAAGGCCTTGCTTACAAGAGCCCGGGTTGCGGCGTGATGACCGTCGAGCCCGGCGTGAATTTCTGCCAAAAGATTCCGCCCTTCCTCTTCGGAGATGCACCTTTGAAGGACTCCGGTAGTGCTTTTTTTGTACAACTCTCCCTCATGGACCCTGTAGGCCTTGGATCGCCGCACTATGCAGCGTGCCTCATTTTGGTCCTCCGGAAGTTCCTGTCTAGTTAGGTAGGCCAGGAATGGTTCTGTCCACGGGGCAATAATGGCCATTATTTCGTGGGCTGAAGGTGTTATTTCGGTGGCGGAGCCTCCGATTGTGTCAGAGAGTTTGGTATCGGGTATTTTGGCCGGGTCCGGACTATTGTTAGCGGTGTCCCCTTCCCATACTACGGATGGCTTGAAAAGCCTTTCCAAAAATATGTTAGGGGGGACCGCATCGCGTTTTGCGCCGATGCGGGTGAGGATATCCGCCACATGATTGTTTTCCTGAGCCACATGGTGAAATTTGAGCCCCTCGAACCGAGCTGACATTTTTAGGACGGCGTTTTGATAGGCCGCCATTTTCGGATCCTTTGCGTCAAAATCTCCATTTATTTGGGATATTGCAAGGTTTGAATCCCCACGCACCTCCAGGCGTTTAATTCCCATGGAGACTGTCATCCGAAGACCATACAACAGTGCTTCGTATTCGGCTGCATTGTTGGAGTCTGTATACAATATTTGCAGTATGTACCGAATGGTATCTCCGGTTGTGGACGTCAGGACGATGCCAGCCCCTAGATCGGCCAGCATTTTAGAACCGTCGAAGTGCATGATCCAATTGGAGTATGCGCCGTACTCTTTAGGGAGCTCGGCCTCCGTCCATTCGGCGACGAAGTCGGCCAGTACTTGCGTTTTAATGGCTCGGCGAGGTTTGTATGTTATGTCGAATGGGAGGAGCTCAATGGCCCATTTGGCAATCCGGCCCGTAGCGTCGCGGTTGTTGATAATATCATTAAGTGGCACTTTCGAGGCTACTGTAATCAAACACTCTTTGTCGGATATCGGGTTCTGGCAGACCTTTGAGGTTTGAACACTGGGGTGCGCGCGGAGCTTTCGTCTCCTACCTACCTGCACCCCTCCGCCTCGCTAGGATCTAAACTAAGGAATGAACAACACAAGAGACACAGGGTTTATACTGGTTCGGGCCACCGTTGTGGTGTAATACCCTACTCCAGTGTGTGGTGTGGTGGATTGCCTCTTGGGCTGATGATGATGAACAATACAAGGAAGAACAGCCTCGCGAGGGTCTGTTCTTGGCTGGGGCAATGAACTGCTGGGAGGAGCTCAGTCACCCTTCTCTCTCTCTCTCTCTCTATCTGATCTAAACCCCTCTCTCAAGAGCCTCCTTCTCCGAACCCCTCAGCTCTTTGTCCCTGTGTGTGTCCGTGTATCTTGCGGGTGGCTGATCCTATTTATAGAGGCTCTGGTCCTCTTCCCAAATATCGAGCGGGAAGGGAGCCAACAATGGCAGGCTAATTTGAAGGGGGACAACTAGTACTAGCTACCCTGACAAAAGTAGTCTTCGCCTGCGCAAAGCTCTGGGGATGACGCCGTCTTGGGCTCCACGGTGACCTCCGTCTCGTAGTCCTCCTGGCCTTGGTCTCGTTGCACTGAGATGGCAACCTTTGCCTGATGCCTCGGTACTCCGCGGCTGCGCTTGCCCCCTTTGCACCAAAGAGGAAAGGAGGACACTGCGCGGGCGGGCACCCGCCTGGCGCCCTCGGTCGTCATGGCTTGCATCACGGGCACCTCATGAGGTACCCCGCCTTGATCTCTCCGCCTCCTCGTGAGCCAGCCTGACGAGGCCTCTCCCGAGGAAGCTCCGCGTCGTCCGCCCCGCGAGGCTTGGCCCCTCGCGAGGGTCTTGGGTTTGTGTTGGTGAAGATGGGCCGCGCTGGGCCCCCCTTTTGAGCCACGCCGTAGGTAGGCAAGTCTGGGGACCCCCGTTCCCAGAACACCGACAGTAGCCCCCGGGCCCAAGGCACGCCCGGACTTGGCCGTGCAGGGAGGCAGAAGGGCAAGAGCGAAGCGCCGCGGGCCCTAACAGTCTGCGGCCTTGGGCGCCGCGTGGCGGTTGATTGGATGTGGGCGCCTTAGCAACCGCATGAGTTGATTAAGGAGCGGCACCCACCTAGGCTTTGCTCCTTGCTTTCCCCGGTTGCTGCTCAGATCCCCTTTCTTGTGCCTCTCCTTCCTTCCATCAAAATTTCCAGATCCGCTCTGACCGTGTGACCTAGGAAGCCATGGCGCCTCGCCAGCCCCCGGCTGTAGCTTGGTACTCGTCCGCCCTGGACCCGCCGAACGTGTTTAAAGCCGGCGTCAACGGGGAGAAGGTGTTTAAAGCCGGCTCCGCCACCCCTGAGGGTCAAGGGAGCACCTTCTATCCACTCTTCGTAAGTGCCATTGCTGCTGGCCTGGTGCCTCCCTTCTCCGAGTTCTTCTTCTCTGTCCTCCGCCACTATAAGCTGCAAGCCCTGCATCTCCACCCCAACTCCGTCCTTCTCCTGGCAATCTTCGCCTATTACTGTGAGGCTCACGTAGGGGTGCAGCCCTCAGTAGCCTTGCTGCGCCACTACTTCTACCTCCGGACCTCTCGTGGTACTGCTTCCGCGTGCGCGAGCTTCGTCGCGTACGGTGGCGCCATTGCCATTTCGAACCCCGGGAAAAGGATCGAGGGCTTCAAGAGCAAGTGGGTCTTGGTGGATGCTGGGCACATCCATCCTTGGTTGATCTTGCCAACGGAGCAGCCCACGAGCTCCAGCGATTGGGGTCGAGCGGAGCTCACGGACCCCCGCACGAAGCTGATGTTGGAGAAGATGGACGCGGATCTGAGGCCGGCCAATATGGCGGCAGCAAAGCTGACCGGCATGTCGCTGCTGAGGGAATTCCTGGAGCACCAGCTGGCTCCGCTTCAGCAGTACTTGCTTCTGATGTGGAGGCCCCGTCCGAGCCCCGCGGACTTAGCCGACGGAAATCTGGCTGCTGTCCTCCAATCTCTGGTTGGGGGCGATGTGGCGAGGTCAGTGGGCGCTCCTACGCCCTTGTTCCTCCGCGACGACTGGGAGCAGGTAGTGGAGTCCATGCCCGTCTTCAACGGGGATGGGCCCGTGCGCACGGAAACTCCCGAGGAACCAGTGGACGTGCCCTCCGACGACTCCAGCGAAGAGGAGGAAGGAGGGGAGCGGGGAAAAGGGCCTGACTCCGAGGCGACTGACGGAGAGTCGAGGGCTCCCCTCCCCCGGCACAGGTCCCGTGTTCTCCGCCTCTCTCCGAGCGATGACGACGAGGATGACAATGAAGACGACGACGAGCAGGACGGCGGGAGCTCACCCCCGATCCCGAAGAAGGACAGGACCGGGCTAATCTCCCGGGGGTCTGCCCCGGCCCCAGGGCGGACATGCACCTTCCGCCTCCAAGCTTCCCGAGGTTGACCCTTCCAGCCGGCTTTCAGGCTTCAAATTTGGCTGGAGGCCGCTTGAGCTCGCTGGCGACAACCCGTAAGCATTCGATTCCTGTCTTTATCTCTTGCTCTGCTTCTGAGGCTTGACGTCCGCATCTCTTGGATAGGCTAGCGCCCGCAGCAAAGAAGCCGAAGGGGGCTCCCGAGGTTCCATCCATGGCAGCGCTCCTGCCCGCGAAGGAGGGTGATCGTGACGCATAGGCTTCTCCTGCCCGGTCGTCCTCGTGAGGCCTGGCTGAGCCGGCTGGGGCGAGCTCAGCCCCCACGGCCCAAGTGGCTCCTGAGGTGCTCTCGCCTACCGCCGCCACCACAACTGTCGGGGCGCGGCAGACTCCGCCTCAGGATGCTGCGGCCGTGCTGCCGCCTTCTCCTCCTACTCCACCGGCTACTGTCTCTCTGACTCCTTTTGCCGTTCTGGATTGTGCTGTTGCTGAGCTGGACCGACTGCGGCAAGATCTTCTTGGCGCCGACCCCCGCTTGGTGGCCGGGCGCTTGGAGCTAGCTTCAGGATGGGTTGGCTCCGACGCTTCGATTCGGGCGGCGCTGGTCCAGGCCTCGACAGCATGCGACGAGGAGAAGCAGGCCGTCCTTGAGGCGAAGGCTGCTCGTGACGCAACCCTGGGGGAGGTCGTCGACGTCCGTGGACGTTGCAAGGCTCTGGAGGGCGAACTGCAAGATTTGCGGGACCAGCTCGCGAATGAGGTCCGCCTTCGCCAACAGCAGGAAGAAGGCGTGAAGGCTCGCGAGGCGGCTCTTGAGGTGAGGGAGGTCAAGCTCAAGAAACGCCGCGACCGCCTAGGCGCGCTGGAGTAGGAGTTGGGGGCGAGGAAGGCCAAGCTGGACGACGAGGCCCTGGTTCTTTCCGAGGACCGCGTGGCCTTCACGGAGATGGAGGCGAGGGCTCACTCCTCACTTTGGACGCTTTACGACAGCAGCCTGGAGAGCCCACTAGCTGGCTCCGAGGACGGGCCCGCCAAGCTGCTTCCCTTCCTTGTTCACGCTCTTGAAGATGTCGCCCTTGGCCTTGGCCCCTTGGCCGAGGCCGAGGCGCGTGTCCTATCTTCTGCAGCACTGACGCAGGTCCTCACCCACATCTACCTTCGCGATCCCAGTGTCGACCTCGACAGCCTGCTGGAGCCAGTGAGCAGCGAGCGTGCCGCTGCCGCTGCCAAGGCCGTGAAGGGTCGCACAGAGGCCCTGCTGGGGAAGTTCCGGGCCTTCAGCACCAAGCCGAAGCAAGGCGCTGCTGACTCCACCGCTCCGTGAGGCGTTCCCGATCCGCGCTGCTCCACCGCTGTCGCGGCTCCTGTCCTGCCTTTAATTCCTGCACATGTATCATGCCTTGGGGAGGCGTTTAAACTTGCGTTTGGCATTGAGATAACAGTGTGGACTGTAATATTTGCTTTTGAATTCCTTGAAATTTGCGCCTTTCCTTCCTACTTGCTTCTGTTCTACGCCGGCAGAGCCCGGCCCCGCGCATGCCTCACCCAGCATTGGTCCCGACCGGAAACCAGGACGGGGCCAAGGAGTGAGGGCCCACGTGACAAGTTAGGCTCCTGAGTCGCGATGCTCAGGAGTCCCCCTTGGCGCATGAACAACAAGTAGGAAGATGTGATGCGGGTGGATCTACCGTTCTATGTCTGCAGAGCCCGGCCGCGTGCGTGCCTCACCCAGCGCTGGTCCCGACTGGAAACCAGGACGGGGCGACGGAGTGAGGGGCTACGTGACCAGTTAGGCTCCTGAGTCGCGATGCTCAGGAGTCCCCCTTGACGCTCAAACGGCCTTCGTACCTTGGCTCCGCTCGGGGAGAGACGCACGATGAACCAGGCCCGGGGGACCTGGCTGGGCGGCGTGCGTCTGGGTGTGACCCAGGCGCAGCCCCCGTGCCCAGCCCCCTCGCACGGCACTCCCAAGGGGAGGCGTTATGATGAGGCTAGACACTGAGCTCTGGGCTCCCTGAGGTTGATGCGGCCCGGGGGCCACCCTCAGTTGTTTATCACCAGTGCGGAGCATAGAGCTACCGTATATGTGTACGGGCATAGCCGCTCCTCGGCAGTGTCGCCAGCCAGCGCGGAGCATGGTGCTTCCACTGGTACGTGGGAGGGGGCCCCCCTCCGGGAGGAGCCCCCGGGGCGTGTACAACCCCGCCCTGACACGTGGCTGGCACGGTAGGGCCTGGCGAGGTGTATCTGGGCACCCGTGAGCCAGCGCGGGACTTAGGGGGCCCTACCTCTAGGCGGGTTGCGCCTGGCACTGGGCCTTATCTTGTGATGTGTCCCTGCAAATTTGGTTAGATGTCGGCACTCTACGTCCTCGAGTCCCGGCCCTCGAGCTGGTCTCAGCCGTCGCTGGTATGCCAGGTCACGATGCCATGGACAAGGCCAGAGGGTGAGGGCTGGAGAGCCAGTAAGAGCCCTGAGTCACGATGCTCAGGTACCCCCCCTTTAACGTGCAAGTGGTCGGCATGGAGAAGAAGAGGTGCCGTGGAACGACATCAAATAATCAAGCATGGTGGGTCTAACGCATAATCGGAAATAAACGCAAATGGGATACATGCCACTAGGCCTGGCCCGAGCGGCTTGGGGATCATGCAACCTGAGGGGCGCCCCCAACAAGGTAAGCTAACAACATGGAATAAAAAAGGGATACACGCCACAGGGACGGACCCACGCGGCCTAGGAATAATGCAGCCCTGGGGGGGCGCTCCCAGCTGGAAGTAAAACTAGAAAGGTGTTACCGATGATGTTGAGGACGAAGGAGCGTTGATGTAGCAGGCTCGATGGGCTGCGGGAGCCGATCCTCATGAGCCCCCAGGCCCAGGGGCCTCGGGAGGCTCCGGAGGCGCTGGCGGCTCCTCGCGGGCCATCTCCATCCCTGCCAGGGCAGCGGAACGCCTGGCCTCTCGCGCCTCTGTGATGCTCCTCATGAGGCGCTGGTACGCGTCTGCCGCGCTCGGCAAGCCGTAAGGCATGCGAACGTAGCTGTGTGGTGGGCCTCCGCAGCGCCCCACTCGCGAGGGCCAGAGGCGCTCCAGAGAGGCGACTCGGTTGAGCCCTGGTATGTCGATGCAGATGCGCAGCTCACCATCCTCGCCTGGATGGGGAGCCCCAGCTGGTAGGCGGTGGCCGCCTTTCATGACTCTTGACTCCTGTAGCTCCTAAACGGCCTTGCTGATGAACTCCTGAGGGTCTGGATCTCCTTGCCTTGCTCCTTCTTGAGGGAAACGTGCTTCAAAACACGCCTCCATGTGGTGCCCAAGCGCCTCCCTCGTGACCCTAGCTAGGTCGGTGGCCCTCCAGGGGAGAACCCCCGAGCCCTGCCCGAGGAGGGCGTCGGGCGCGCTTTCCTATGCGATGGAAGGAGGTTCCCCCTGAGCAGGCGTGGGCCCAGAGGGGCCTGCCTCCTGAGTGGTCGGGCCGGACGATGTCTTCTTCTTCTTAGGGGCTATCTCGGGAGGCCTCATGCTTCCACGATCCGGGTCTTCCAGTGACGCATCCTGAAAGGCTCGTTCCAGGGAACACACCGCGTCATTCTCTTCATAGGGTACTGTGATGACTCCGCCGCTTCCTGGCATCTTGAGGACGTTGTAGCCGTGGTGAGTTATGGCCATGAACTTGGCCAGCGCTGGGTACCCAAGGATGGCGTTGTACGACAGGCGAATGTGAGCGATGTCGAAGTCGATGAGCTCGGTGAGGTAGTTGTCGCGTGCCCCGAAGGTGAGGCGGACCTGCCCAATCGGGACCGTGGAGATGTCGGTGATACCGGAGAAAGGCTTGGTTGGCTGAAGCTAGCTGTAGGGCACTTGGAGGTTGTTGAATGTTTCCACCGACAGGACGTTGAGCCCTGCCCCGCCATCAATGAGGGTCTTGGTGACCACCATGTTGCTGATGATTGGGGAACAAAGCATCGGGAGGACTCCGGCTGTAGCCGCACGCTTGAGCTGATCTGCCGAGCTGAACGTGATGGCGCATGTCGACCACCTGAGACGGCACGTGGCTTCGAGCCTGGGGAGGACTGCGTTCACTTCGCGGGTGAACTGCTTGAAGATGCGCTGACAGGCTGGGGCTTGTGCCCCGCCCAGGATGCAGGCGATCGCACGCGGCTCCTGGAAGCCCCCAGCCCCCTCGTCCTGGTGGCGGTCCTCGTTCGTCCTTGGCTGTGGCGGCAGCGGTGGGAGGCCTGCGTTGCCTTGCGGGCGATCCTCGCGAGGCTGATCCCTCCAGTCCCCCTCGCGAGGCTGATCTCTCCAGCCTCCCTCGCGAGGCGGGTCTTGCCAGCGATCCTCGTGAAGTTGGTCGCGCCACCCTTGGCACGGGCCACGGTCTTCCCAGCGTCCTGCGTTCCTTCCTCCTTCTCGGCCGTAGCCCCGATCACTGCGGTCAGGGCGACGGCCGATCCTTCCTTCTCGCACGGCTCGGAGCTCTTGACATTCGTTGGTGTTTTGGGTGTGGAGGTCGTGGTACACACAGTACCGGCCGCCCTTGGAAGGTTCGGGCTGATCTCTGCCTCGCTTGGTGTCTGGTTCTGCCGCGAGCACGGCAGCCCCCTTGCGCTTCACATCCTTGGCCTTGGGCTTCTTCTCTTCTGGGTCCACGGCAGGCAGCTCGAGGAGGGAGAGACGCCCTTCCTCGGCCCTGGCGCACTTGGCTGCCAGGTTGAACAGCTCCAAGGAAGTGCACAGGTCTTCATGCATCGCTAGCTCCTCCTTCATCTTGACGTCGCGCACGCCGTCGGAGAAGGCCGAGATGATGGCCTCCTCGGTCACCTTGGGAATCTTGAGGCGCGCGTTGTTGAAGCACTGGATGTACTTCTGCAGGGTCTCCCCGGGCTGTTGCTTGATGCGGCGCATGTCGCTTACGGCGGGTGGCCGGTCGCAAGTGCCTTGGAAGTTGGCGATGAAGCGGGTGCGCATCTCGTCCCAGGAGGTGATTGTGCCTGGAGCCAGGTTCAGGAGCCAGGTGCGGGCCCCGTCCTTGAGGGCCATGGGGAACCAGTTCGCCATGACCTTCTCCTCTCCGTTGGCAGCTTCGATGCCCAGCTCGTAGAGCTGGAGGAACTCCGCAGGGTCAGCCATGCCGTTGTAGCGAGGAGGCAAGTTCGGCTTGAACTTGCCGGGCCACGCGACGCTGCGTAGCTCGGCGGTGAAGGCGCGGCAGCCTGCTGTGGCCATGGGAGGTCTTGGATGCCGGGGATCTGGGTCTTGCATGTCCCCACGGGCTGCAGCCGGGAGCAGCGCGGGGTCTTGACGTGCGGGAGCAGGAGCATGGTTGCGACGTGCTGGAGCAGGGAGTGCCCGGGCAGCGTCTTGCGGGCGAGGGACTTCTTGACAGCTCTGCTCTTGCCGCGCTGGCACCTGACGGAGCGGGTTCCACCCAGGGGCCACGCGCCTTGGAGCCATGGCACCGTCCTGAGGAGGAGGCGGCCGGGGCGCCGCTGGAGCTTCATTGCCCGCGCGGGGCAGGGTGCGGTGCAGCGGAACAGACGACGCAGGAGAGCCCCCTGCGGCGCGGACGAGCTCGGCGACACGGTCGAGCCATTCTTCATAGACGTCATCGACGGGACGGTAGCGCTGGAGCTCGTTCGCCGCAATGAGTGCAGCCCGAGCCTCCATGGGCGCGCGGAGCGCGCGGGACGAAGAACCAGCTGGGGTGAGCGAGGGAGTTGCGGTGCGGCCGTCTTGCTGCACGGACGGATGCTGGGACGATGCTTGCTGCTCGTCCCCCACTGGGCCGGTGGCGGCGTTGACGGCAGGTGACGGGGAATGGCGAGGACGCCCGCCGACAGGGGCCGTCTGGGCGACGCGGGAAGCGAGCGCAGCCCGGCGCTCGGCAAGGGCCCAACGAGCGTCAGACATGGGCGTGATGGTCGGAGGAGAACGGGGTGGTGGAAGACGAATCCCGGCGCACCCCTACCTGGCGCGCCAAATGTCGGATTTCGGGTTCCGGCAGACCCTTGAGGTTCGAACACTGGGGTGCGCGCAGAGCTTTCATCTCCTACCTACCTGCACCCCTCCACCTCGCCAGGATCTAAACTAAGGAAAGAACAACACAAGAGACACAGGGTTTATACTGGTTCGGGCCACCGTTGTGGTGTAATACCCTACTCCAGTGTGTGGTGTGGTGGATTGCCTCTTGGGCTGATGATGATGAACAATACAAGGAAGAATAGCCTCGCGAGGGTCTGTTCTTGGCTGGGGCGATGAACTACTGGGAGGAGCTCAGTCACCCTTCTCTCTCTCTCTCTATCCGATCTAAACCCCTCTCTCAAGAGCCTCCTTCTCAGAACCCCTCAGCTCTCTGTCCCTGTGTGTGTCCGTGTATCTTGCGGGTGGCTGATCCTATTTATAGAGGCCCTGGTCCTCTTCCCAAATATCGAGCGGGAAGGGAGCCAACAATGGCGGGCTAATTTGAAGGGGGGCAGCTAGTACTAGCTACCCTGACAAAAGTAGTCTTCGCCTGCGCAAAGCTCTGGTGATGATGCCGTCTTGGGCTCCACGGTGACCTTCGTATCGTAGTCCTCCTGGCCTTGGTCTCGTTGCACTGAAATGGCAACCTTTGCCTGATGCCTCGGTACTCCGCGGCTACGCTTGCCCCCTTTGCACCAAAGAAAGGAGGACACTGCGGGTTGGCACCCGCCTGGCGCCCTCGGTCGTCATGGCTTGCGTCACGGGCACCTTGTGAGGTACCCTGCCTTGATCTCTCCGCCTCCTCGTGAGCCAGCCTGACGAGGCCGTGCCTGAGGAAGCTCCGCGTCGTCCGCCCCGCGAGGCTTGGCCCCTCGTGAGGGTCTTGGGTTTGTGTTGGTGAAGATGGGCCGCGCTGGGCCCCCCTTTTGAGCCACGCCGCAGGCAGGCAAGTCTGGGGACCCCCGTTCCCAGAACGCCGAAACTCTTGAAAGTAGTGTCACAATTTCCGCGATGCCATGAATACCGCATATGCTATCTTTTGGTAATGCGGGTACTGTGATTTGCATGGAGTGAGGACAGTGGATACATAGTATACCGACTTTTGAAGAGGGAATTTGTGTCCGCCCGCTTCCCGTTCGACAACGAGCACCACGCTTACAACTTGATGAGTTGCCACAATGTACAACAGCATTGGTTCACCGATGTTTGGCGCGGCCAGGATCGGGTTGGTTTCCAGAATGGCCTTTATTTCTTCCAATCCGGCTGTGTCCGCGTCCGTCCACTCGAAGTGTTCAGTGCGCCGAAGGAGGCGATAAAGGGGTAAAGCCTTTTCTCCTAAGCGGGAGATAAAGCGGCTTAGAGCCGCCATGCATCTAGTTTACTTCTGGATTTGTTTGAGGTCTATTGGGGTAGCCAACTGTGACAAAGCTCGGATTTTGGCCGGATTAGCTTCAATACCTCTACTGGAGACAATGAATCCAGGAGGTTTCCGGCTGGTACGCCGAAAACGCATTTTTCCGGATTGAGCTTGATGTCATATGTTCGGAGGTTGTCGAATGTGAGCCTCAAGTCGTCTATCAAAGAGTCAACGTGTTTGGTTTTGACAACCACATCGTCTAAGTATGCCTCTACTGTTTTGCCAATTTGTTTCTCCAGACATGTCTGAATCATGAGCTGATATGTTGCGCCGGCATTTTTGAGCCCAAAAGGCATTGTGTTGAAACAGAAGGGACCGTATGGTGTGATGAATGCCGTTGCAGCTTGGTCGGACTCCGCCATCTTGATTTGGTGGTAACCGGAGTATGTGTCGAGGAAACACAATGACTCGTGTCCTGCGGTAGCGTCAATGATTTGATCGATGCGTGGGAGGGGGAAGGGATCCTTTGGGCAAGCTTTATTGAGGTCTTTGAAATCGACGCAAAGGCGCCCAGATTTGTCCTTCTTTGGTACCATCACCAGGTTTGCTAGGCGTTCCGGATGTTTTATTTCTCTGATGAATCCGGCCTCCAATAACTTGGCTAGTTCTTCTCCCATGACCTGTCTCTTAGGTTCGGAGAAACACCGAAGAGCTTGCTTGACCGGCTTGAATCCCTTTAGGATATTGAGGCTATGCTCGGCCAGCCTGCGTGGGATTCCTGGCATGTCTGAGGGATGCCAGGCGAATATGTCCCAATTCTCGCGCAGGAACTCTCATAGTGCGGCATCCACAGTAGGGTTTAACTGTGCCCCGATGGAGGCTGTTTTTGTAGGGTCCGTTGGGTGGACTTGGAATTTGACTATTTCATCTGCTGGTTTAAAAGAGGTGGACTTGGATCTCTTGTCGAGTATCACGTCGTTCCTGTCCACTATGGAGCGTAGCGTGGTTAATTCCTCGGCCGAGAGGGCTTCGGATAATGCCTCGAGGGCCAATGCGTCTGTTTTGTTTTCGGCGCGGAGTGTTGTGTCCGGATCACTGGCGAGAGTGATGATTCTGTTGTGCCCGGGCATTTTAAGCTTCATGTACCCGTAATGGGGTACGGCTTGGAAGATTGTGAACGCCTCCCGTCCTAAAAGAGCGTGATAGCCACTGCTGAACGGGGCCACTTGGAATGTAATTTCTTCAGACCTGTAATTATCCGGCGTGCCGAATACCACATCTAGTGTGATTTTCCTAGCACAACATGCTTCCCGACTGGGGATAATTCCTCTAAAGGTTGTGCTACTTTGCTCGATGCGGTTCTAGTCTATTTCCATCTTTTGAAGAGTTTCCTCATAGATGAGGTTTCGTCCGCTGCCGCCGTCCATGAGTACTTTGGTGAGTCGAAAGCTGTCCACGATTGGACTGAGGACCAGTGCGGCTGGTGCTCGGGCTGTTCGGAATTTAGGTTCATCACTGGCATTGAAGGTAATAGCCGTGTCAGTCCATGGATTTGTTGCTGCTACATGGTAGATTTCGGCCATGCTGCGGAGTGTTTGCTTGCGCCTATTCTTTGACGCAAAGGTCTCAAACACTGTTAACACCGTATTGTTATCCATTGTATGGTGCTCTGTGGTATGTGGAATAAGAAGATCCTCACCACTTTTGGCCACCTGCCGGAGTATCCAACATGCTCTAAGGCTGTGCGTTGGTATTATATCCGCTGTGTAATGAATTTTGCAGGGTCCGTTAAGCCATCCCTCCAGTACGGTTCCTTGCCCTGTAGAGGGTTTTTGCTTTTTGGTAGTTAACCCGGGTGTATTGTGATAATGCACCCTTTTATTTCGGACTGGGTTTTGTGTTCAGGGCCGGATTATCCCAAAAGTTTGTTTCGGTTTTCCGGGCACTTCCCATCGCACAGTACTTTCGTACTATGGACGCCAAGTCAGCGAAGCGTGTTATCTCACGGCGGTTTATGGCGTTAAGGATTCCCTTGCCCATGCAATTATTGCAGAAAAATAAGATTGCGTCTTCCTCGCGACAGTCCTTAACCTTGTTCATTGCAAGGAGGAATCTGGCCCAGTAATGATGTACTGTTTCCTGGGGCTCTTGCCTGATATGGGAAAGATCGCTTGTATTTGGGTGGGTGGGTGGAATTGGATCCGAACCCCTACCTGATCTGGGATCCAGGGGCCGAGGAGTTTCCAATTTTGGAAGTTCCGGTTCCGGGGTGTTACCCCCTAATCCTGGTCCACTGTCTGACTCTAAGTTGAGGGATTGGATGTTTTCCTCCCGCGAACGGGCGTCCGGCTCGGAGAGCTCGGGAATCCGGACATAGTTGGTCCTCAGGATAGAGGAAAGGTCACCGCATTGTTCCTCCACCACTGCAATATGATGGGTGACTGGTGGAGAGTTAATCTCCCTTTGATCGGGTTTAAGCCCAATCCGATCATAGTCCATAGCGACTCCCAAGGCGGTGATGCGATCCAAGAGCTCGTTTTAAGGAGGTGAGCTCCATTGGATCCATCTGTTCGGCGAGTGCCGATTTGACGTGGAGGCTGTTTTCGATGACCCGAGAAGTCATCGTCGGTGCGGCGGCCGAACAGGCGGTCATGATGAACCCGCCTAGCCGGAGAGTTTGGCCGACAACCAAAGCTCCCCCAATAGTAGTACCGTCTTTACAGACGAGGTGAGAAATCCTTCCTTCTGGCGACGGCACAAAGGAACTCTCAATGAAAGAACCAATGTCGGTGTCAAAACCGGCGGATCTCGGGTAGGGGGTCCTGAACTATGCGTCTAAGGCGGATGGTAACAGGAGGCAGGGGACACAATGTTTTACCCAGGTTCAGGCCCTCTTGATGGAGGTAAAACCCTACGTCCTGCTTGATTAATAGTGATGATATGGGTAGTACAACAGTAGATCTACCACGAGATCAGAGAGGCTAAACCCTATAAGCTAGCCTATGGTATGATTTTATGTTGTCATACGAACTAAAACCCTCCGGTTTATATAGACACCGGAGAGGGCTAGGGTTACACAAGGTCGGTTACAAAGGAGGAGATACACATATCCGTATTTCCTAGCTTGCCTTCCACACCAAGTAGAGTCCCATCCGGACACGGGACGAAGTCTTCAATCTTGTATCTTCATAGTCTAATAGTCCGGCCAATGGATATAGTCCGGCTGTCCGAAGACCCCCTACTCCAGGACTCCCTCAATCTTCGTAGAATATGTAGGAGCCAATATGAGCATCCAGGTTCTGCTGTTGGTTATTGATCGGAGATGTGTCTCGGTTATGTCTACATAGTTCTCGAACCCGTAGGGTCCGCACGCTTAATGTTCGATGACGATTTGTATTATGAGTTTATGTGATTTGATGACCGAAGGTTGTTCAGAGTCTCGGATGAGATCACGGACATGACGAGGAGTCTCGAAATGGTCGAGACATAAAGATTGATATATTGGAAGGCTATATTCGGACATCGGAATGGTTCCGAAGAAGTTCGGGTATTTTCCGGAGTACCGAGAAGTTACCGGAACCCCCCGGGGAGTTGATGGGCCTTAGTGGGCCATAGTGGGAAGGAGAGGCGGCAGCCAGGAGGTGGCGCGCCCCCCAAGCCCATTCCTAATTGGACAAAGGGTTGGGGGGCGGCCCCCCTCTCCCTCCCTTCCCTCTTCTCCTTTAGGTGGAAACCTACTAGGACTAGGAGTCCTAGTAGGATTCCCCTTCTCCCGGTGCACCTTAGCCTGGCCGGCCGGCCTCCCCCTCCCTCCTTTATATACGGGGCCAAGGGGCACCCTAGAACACACAAGTTGATCTTTTAACCGTGTGTGGTACCCCCCTCCACAGTTACACACCTCGATCATATCGTCGTAGTGCTTTGGCGAAGCCCTGTGCCGGTAACTTCATCATCACCGTCGACAGGCCGTCGTGCCGATGGAACTCTCCCTCAGCCTCATATGGATCAAGAGTATGAGGGACATCACCGAGCTGAACGTGTGCTCATCGCGGAGGTGACGTACGCTCGGTACTTGGATCGGTTGGATCGAGAAGACGTTCGACAATATCAACCGCGTTACTAAACGCTTCCGCTTTCGGTCTACAAGGGTATGCGGACACACTCTCCCCACTCGTTGCTATGCTCGTCCTAGATAGATCTTGCGTGATCGTAGGCAATTTTTTCGAAATACTATGTTCCCCAACAGTGGCATCCGAGCCAAGTCTATGCGTAGAGTAGAACACAATGAGCTGTGGGCGATAATAGTCATACTGCTTACCAACATGTCTTACTTTGATTCGGCAGTATTGTTGGATGAAGCGGCCCAGACTGACATTACATGAACGTGTTCATGAGACTGGTTCTACCGTCGTGCTACGCACACAGGTGGCTAGTGGGTGTCTATTTCTCCAACTTTAGTTGAATCAAGTTTGACTACGCACGATCCTTGTTGAAGGTTAAAACAACACACATGATGAAAAATCATTGTAGTTTTGATGCGTAGGTAAGAACGGTTCTTGCTAGAAGCCCGTAGCAGCCATGTAAAACTTGCAACAACAAAGTAGAGGACATCTAACTTGTTTTTGTAGGGCTTGCTGTGATGTGATATGTGCAAGACGTGATGATATATAAATTGTTTTATGAGATGATCATGTTTTGTAACAGTTATCAGCAACTGGTAGGAGCCATATGGTTGTCGCTTTATTGTATGAAATGCAATCGCCATGTAATTTCTTTACTTTATCACTAAGCGGTAGAGATAGTCGTAGTAGAAATAGTTGGCGAGACGACAACGATGCTCCGATGGAGATCAAGGTGTGAAGCCGGTGACGATGGTGATCATGACGGTTGAGGGAGTCCTGGATTATGGGGTCCTCGGGTGTCTGGGCTACATGATGTGGGCCGGACAGATGGGCCATGAAGATACAAGATAGAAGGCCTTCCCTCGTGTCCGAATGGGACTCTCCTTGGCGTGGAAGGCAAGCTTAGCGTGCGGATATGAATATTCCTTTCTCTGTAAATCGACTCTTTACAACCCTAGACCCCTCCGATGTCTATATAAACCGGAGGTTTAGTCCGTAGAAACAATCATAATCATATAGGCTAGACATCTAGGATTTACCCATTACAATCTCGTGGTAGATCAACTCTTGTAACCCTTATACTCATTAAAGTCAATCAAGCAGGACATAGGGTATTACCTCCATCAAGAGGGCCCGAACCTGGGTAAACATCGTGCCCCTTGTCTCCTGTTACCATTGATCCGTAGACGCACAGTTCGGGACCCCCTGCCCGAGATCTGCCGGTTTTGACACCGACATTCGTGCTTTCATTGAGAGTTCCACTGTGCCGTCGTCGAAAGGCTCGATGGCTCCGTCAATCATCTACAACAATGCTGCTGCCAAGGAGGTTTTTCTCCCCGGCTAGATCTTTGTATTCGGCGGCTTCGCACCGCGGGCCAACTCGGTTGGCCACCTGGAGCAGATCGATAGCTACGCCCCTGGTCACCAGATCAGTTTTGGAAACCTAAACTATGTCGCTGATATCCGAGGAGACTTGACCTTCCAAGGGTTCACGGCCTCAACCACCATCCGGCCTTAGATCCGGAGCAAGTCATCAGGTCCGAAGACGGGAGTCTAGAGCCCGCTGGACTCTCCGTGGCCCTAGAGCTCAACACCAAGAGAATAGCGTCTCCGGCAATCATTGCAAGGCTGGACTTTCCTCCGGATACTACTTCCGAGCCCTGGAGGCCTGCGTCATGCGAGCTTGGCCCAGAAACTTCCGACCATGTCCAAACCCCGCTCTTAAACGAGGCTTTGGACCTAATGCGATCGCTTGTCATCACAGAGGAACCGTTTCTGAATCACGCCCAGCCCGGACTAGGGGCTGGAAATAGGGAATTTGACTTCCCACCCACCACCCACTTCATAGCCACTGTCGTGGACCTAACAGATATGATTGATTACGCGTCCGAAGACATCGACAGTATGGACGACGATGCCGGAGAGGAGCAGGCCCAAAACCCACCGGTCACCGGACGTTGGACGACCACCTCCTCGTATGACGTATATATGGTGGATAGAGCTAAAAACGGCGACGACGATGATGAGAAAAACCTAGTCGAGGACGAACCTCCCGAGATACCGCCGAAACAACGACGTCAGCGGCGCCACTCTAAATTGCGTCACGATAAGAACAACAATACCGGCACCGAAGAAAATGATAGTCCGGAGAACGCCGAAGACTAAGAAAACCCCATCCAACCAACATCCGAACAGGATGATCGGGAGGATGGGCAAGTTGACTCTGACGAACAAATAGGGAACAACGACTCAGAGGACAGCAAATATCCGCCTCTCTCTAAGGACGACGTAAGCCTCGGTTGGACATGGACGACTCAAAGGAACAACATAAGCTTCAAGCCGAACAAGATCTGCTCAATGACAGATGGACTAACATCCTGGCAGCCAAAGAATACGGCCTTGAATGCCCAGCAAAGAGTTACCCAAAGCGTAAGCTGCTATCCCAATTCTACGATGAGGCATTGGATCCCATACCACTGCTACCTGTTGAGCATGCGTTGGTTTTCCCTTGAAGAGGAAAGGGTGATGCAGCAAAGTAGCGTAAGTATTTCCCTTAGTTTTTGAGAACCAAGGTATCAATCCAGTAGGAGATTACATGCAAGTCCCTCGTACCTGCACAAACAAACAAGAACCTCACAACCAACGCGATAAAGGGGTTGTCAATCCCTTCATGGTCACTTACGAAAGTGAGATCTGATAGAGATAAAAAGATAAATATTTTTGGTATTTTTGTATAGATTGGAAAGTAAAGATTGCAAAATAAACGGTGACAGAAATGGCTAGTTGTTGGGAGAATAATATAATGGAGAATAGACCCCAGGGCATAGGTTTCACTAGTGGCTTCTCTGAAGATAGAAAATTCTACGGTGGGTGAACAAATTACTGTCTAGCAATTTATAGAAAAGAGAATAATTATGAGAATATCTAGGCATGATCATTTATATAGGAATCATGTCCGCGACAAGTAGACTGAAATGATTCTGCATCTACTACTATTACTCCACACATCGACCGTTATCCAGCATGCATCTAGAGTATTAAGTTCATAAGAACAGAGTAACGCATTAGGCAAGATGACATGATCTAGAGGGATAAACTCAAGCAATATGATATAAACCCCATCTTTTTATCCTCGATAGCAACAATACAATATGTGCCTTGCTGCCCCTGCTGTCACTGGGAAAGGACATCGCAAGATTGAACCCAAAGCTATGCACTTCTCCCATTGCAAGAAAGATCAATCTAGTAGGCCAAACTAAACTGATAATTCGAAGAGACTTGCAAAGATATTAAATCATGCATAAAAGATTTTAGAGAAGAATCAAATATTGTTCATAGATAATCTTGATCATAAACCCACAATTCATGGGATCTCGACAAACACACCGCAAAAAGAATTACATCGAATAGATCTCCAAAAGAATTGAGGAGAACTTTGTATTGAGATCCAAAGAGAGAGAAGAAGCCATCTAGCTAATAACTATGGACCCAAAGGTCTGTGGTAAACTACTCGCACATCATCGGAGAGGCTATGGTGTTGATGTATAAGCCCTCTGTGATCGATTCCCCCTCTAGCGGAGTGCCGGAAAAGGCCCCAAGATGGGATCTCACAGGTACAGAAGGTTGCGGTGGTGTAAATAGGGTTTCGTGGTGCTCCTCGATGTTTTCAGGGTATATGGGTATATATAGGAGGAAGAAGTACGTCAGTGGAGCTACGAGGGGCCCACGAGGGTGGGGGGCGCACCTTCCTACCTTGTGGCCTCCTTTCTTCTTTCTTGACGTCCACTCCAAGTCTCCTGGATCACGTCTGCTCCAAAAATAACTCTCCCGAAGGTTTCATTCCGTTTGGATTCCGTTTGATATTCCTTTTCTGCGAAACACTGAAATAGGCAGAAACAACAATTTGCACTGGGCCTTTGGTTAGTAGGTTAGTCCCAAAAATAATATAAAAAGGTATCTTAAAGCCCATTAAACATCCAAAATAGATAATATAATAGCATGGAACAATAGAAAATTATAGATACGTTGGAGACGTATCAAGCATCCCCAAGCTTAATTCCTAATCGTCCTCGAGTAGGTAAATGATAAAAACAGAATTTTTTGATGTGGAATGCTACCTAGCATAATTCTCAGTGTAATTTTCTTTATTGTGGCATGAATGTTCAGATCCAAAAGATTCAAGAGAAAAGTTTAATATTGACATAAAAATAATAATACTTCAAGCATACTAACAAAGCAATTATGTCTTCTCAAAATAACATGTCCAAAGAAAGTTATCCCTACAAAATCATATAGTCTGGCTATGCTCTATCTTCATCACACAAAGTATTTAAATCATGCACAACCCCGATGATAAGCCAAGCAATTGTTTCATACTTTTGACATTCTCAAAAAATTTCAATCTTCACGCAATATATGAACGTGAGCCATGGACATAGCACTATAGGTGGAATAGAATGGTGGTTGTGGAGAAGACAAAAAGGATAAGATAGTCTCACATCAACTAGGCGTATCAACGGCCTATGGAGATGCCCATCAATAGATATCAATGTGAGTGAGTAGGGATTGCCATGCAACAGATGCGCTAGAGCTATAAGTGTATGAAAGCTCAAAAAGAAAATAAGTGGGTGTGCATCCAACTTGCTTGCTCACGAAGACCTAGGGCATTTTGAGGAAGCCCATCATTGGAATATACAAGCCAAGTTCTATAATGTAAAATTCCCACTAGTATCTGGAAGTGACAACATAAGAGACTCTCTATCATGAAGATCATGGTGCTACTTTGAACCACAAGTGTGGTAAAAGGATAGTAACATTGTCCCTTCTCTCTTTTTCTCTCATTTTTTCTTTGGGCCTTTTCTCTTTTTTATGCCCGCCCTTTTTTAGTACGGAGTCCCATCCCGACTTGTGGAGGAATCATAGTCTCCATCATCCTTTCCTCACTTGGGACAATGCTCTAGTAATGTTGATCATCACACTTTTATTTACTTACAACTCAAAAATTACAACTCGACACTAGAACAAAATATGACTCTATGTGAATGCCTCCGGTGGTGTACCAGGATGTGCAATGAATCAAGATTGACATGTATGAAATAATTATAAAGGTGGCTTTTTCACAAATACGATGTCAACTACATTATCATGCAAGGCAATATGACAATGATGAAGCGTGTCATAACAAACGGAACGGTGGTAAGTTGCAGGGCAATATATCTCAGAATGGCTATGGAAATTCCTTAATAGGTAGATATGGTGGCTGTTTTGTGTAAGGTATATGGTGGGTGTATGGTACCGGCGAAAGTTGCACGGTACTAGAGAGGCTAGCAATGGTGGAAGGGTGAGAGTGCATATAATCCATGGACTCAACATTAGTCAGAAATAACGCACATACTTATTGCAAAAATCTATTAGTTATCGAAACAAAATACTACGCGCATGCTCCTAGGGGGGTAGATTGGTAGGAAAAGACCATCGCTCGTCCCCGACCGCCACTCATAAGGAAGAAAATCAATAAATAAATCATGCTCCGACTTCATCACATAACGGTTCACCATACATGCATGCTACGGGAATCACAAACTTTAACACAAGTATTTATAAAATTCACAACAACTCAACTAGCATGACTCTAATATCACCATCTTCATATCTCAAAACAATCATCAAGTATCAAACTTCTCATAGTATTCAATGCACTTTTTATGATAGTTTTTATTATACCCATCTTGGATGCCTATCATATTAGGACTAATTTTATGGACAAAGAAAATTACCATGCTGTTCTATAAGACTCTCAAAATAATATAAGTGAAGCACTAGAGCAAAATTATCTAGCTCAAAAGATATAAGTGAAGCACATAGAGTATTCTAATAAATTCCAATTCATGTGTGTCTCTCCAAAAGGTGTGTAGAGCAAGGATGATTGTGGTAAATTAAAAAGCAAAGACTCAAATCATATAAGACGCTCCAAGAAAAACACATATCATGTGGTGAATAAAAATATAGCCTCAAGTAAAGTTACCGATAGATGAAGACGAAAGAGGGGATGCCTTCCAGGGCATCCCCAAGCTTAGGCTTTTGGTTGTCCTTTAATTTTACCTTGTGGTTCCTTGGGCATCCCCAAGCTTAGGCTCTTGCCAATACTTTTTCCAAAATCCATCAAATCTTTACCCAAAACTTGAAAACTTCACAACACAAAACTCAACAGAAAATCTTAAGAGCTCCGTTAGTATAAGAAAACAAACCACCACTTCAAGGTACTGTAATGAACTCATTATTTATTTATATTGGTGTTAAACCTACTGTATTCCAACTTATCTATGGTTCATACCCCCCGATACTAGCCATATATTCATCAAAATAAGCAAACAACACACGAAAAACAGAATCTGTCAAAAACAGAACAGTCTGTAGTAATATGTAGGTTTCGAATACTTCTGTAACCCCAAAAATTCTGAAATAAATTGGTGTACGTGAGGAATTTCTCTATTAATCATCTTAAAAAGAATCAACCTAATTGCACTCTCCAGTAAAAAATGGCAGCAAATCTCGTGAGTGCTAAAGTTTCTGTTTTTTACAGCAAGATCACAAAGACTTCCCCCAAGTCTTCACAAAGGTTCTACTTGCCAAAAACACTAATTAAAAACATAAAACCACATCTAAACATAAGCTATATGAATTATTTATTACTAAACAGGAACAAAAAACAAGAAACAAAAATAAAATTGGGTTGCCTCCCAACAAGCGCTATCATTTAACGCCCCTAGCTAGGCATAAAAACAAGAATAGATCTAGGTATTGTCATCTTTGAGAGGCAATTCTTCAATAGAACACTTATAACCCTTAGATGTTTCCTTCTTTTTATTAATAATCAAACTCCTAGGCAATAAATCAAGAAATTCATTTGTAGCAAAAAGGTTCCTTAATGATAGCGAAAAAGTTGGGATGAACACTTATTGCTTTGAGATCCGCATTTTCCTTACTAGAAGATTCACCCTTTTTATTTTTAGGCACATACATAAACTTGACAACTCTAGTAGTAGGAGGATTTGGATTATTTCCCATGGAAGAAAAGGCAGACACTAAGTTGGTAATGATATCCTCAAGTTTATCAATTCTTGTGGAATCTTGATCTATCTTTTCGTTAACTATGGGTTCTTTTTCTTTAAAAAATTTCAGAGTAACTCCTACCTTAGATCCATATTGGGTAATCTGTTTGTGGATCTTTTTATCCAAATTCTCAATCAACTCTACAGTGGCAACTTCATTTTCAATAATTTCAAGCCTTTGCATCACATGTTCCAAAGTTAAAATAGTTCCATTAACCAAGAGAGGTGGTGGCCCAAACAAATCTATCATAGCATTATAAGAATCAAAAGTATGGCTACCCAAGAAATTCCCTCCGGTAATGGCATCAAGAATATATCTATTCCAAGGGGTTATGCCTACATAAAAATTGCAAAGAAGAACGGAAGTGGATTGCTTCCAAGTGTATCTGTTCTGAGCATTGCAAATTCTATACCAAGCATCTCTTAAAATCTCTCCCTTCCTTTGTTTAAAATTGGGAACTTCATGATCGGGAGTACTAACAAAGATAGAAGGACTAGCCATGATATAAAAACCAATGATCTAACACACGGACACACAAGAAGCAAGCGAAAAGAAGGCGGACAGAAAAGAGGCGAACGGAAAAAAGGGCGAATAAAATGGCAAGGGTGAAGTGGGGGAGAGGAAAACGAGAGGGAAATGGCAAATAATGTAATGCGAGGGATAAGAGTTTGTGATGGATACTTGGTATCTCTTGACTTGTGCGTAGATCTCCCCGGCAACGGCGCCATCAATCCTTCTTGCTACCTCTTGAGCATGCATTGGTTCTCCCTTGAAGAGGGAAGGGTGATGCAGCAAAGTAGCATAAGTATTTCCCTCAGTTTTTGAGAACCAAGGTATCAATCCAGTAGGAGATTACACGCAAGTCCCTTGTACCTGCACAAAAAACAAGAACCTCGCAACCAACGCGATAAAGGGGTTGTCAATCCCTTCACGGCCACTTACGAAAGTGAGATCTGATAGAGATAATAAGATAAATATTTTTGGTATTTTTGTATATATTGGAAAGTAAATATTGCAAAATAAATGGTGACAGAAATGGCTAGTTGTTGGGAGAATAATATAATGGAGAATAGACCCGAGGGCCATATGTTTCACTAGTTGCTTCTCTCAAGATAGCGAATTCTACGGTGGGTGAACAAATTACTGTCGAGCAATTGATAGAAAAGCGAATAATTATGAGAATATCTAGGCATGATCATGTCTATAGGCATCACGTCCGTGAAAAGTAGACCTAAGCGATTCTACATCTACTACTATTACTCCACACATCGACCGCTATCCAGCATGCATCTGTTGGCGTCCTGGGAATGGGGGTCCCCAGACTTGCCTGCCTACAGCCCATCTTCACCAACAAAGCATCCAAGACCCTCGCGAGGGTCCAAGCCTCGCGAGGCGGACGACGCAAGACCTCCTCGGGAGTAGCCTAGCTAGGCAGGCTCACGAGGAGTGGAGATATCAAGGCGGGGCAAACCTCACGAGGCCCTCGTGACGTGAGCCATGACGCACGATGCCAGGCGGGCGCCAGGCGGGCGCCAGCACGCGTAGCGTCCTTGTTTCCTCTTTGGTGCTAAGGAGGCCAGCGCAGGCGAAGAGTACCGAGGCATCAGGCAAAGGCTGCTATATTGGTGCAACGAGACCAAGACCAGGAGGACGGCAAGACGGAGGTCATCGTGGAGCCCAAGACGGCGTCACCACAGAGCTTTTCACTGGCGAAGACCACTTTTGTCAGGATAGCTTGTACTAGCTGCCCCCCTTCAAATTGGCCCGCTATTGTTGGCTCCCTTCCCGCTCAATATTTGGGAAAAGGACCAGGTCCAATATAAATAGGACTAGCCACCACCCTAGCAAGGGACGGATCATTGAGACCATCCTCACACACACAAGCTCACCGAACGCAAGAACACCCCAACCTCAGGAGGCTGTTCTTCCCTTGTACTATTCATCATTAGCCCTAGAGGCAATCCACCACCACCACACTGTCACGACCAGGTTTTCCGGGTAGTCAATTTCCAGAAAAGACCATCGTGCTCATCAGCCCCAGGATTACTGTTAGCTGATGAGGCTCCATCTTGATACAGAAATTCCAAGCAAAATACAAAATATGTAGTACAAGACCATTCTGGCCTGTGAGTACAATAAATGCTTTCTAGTGGTTGATGGCGGAAGCGGGTTGTGAAACGTCAGTGTCTATGGGACTCCATTTCCCACGGGAACAGCTGACCAGGTTAATTCCTATCTTCGCGAGGCTGCTATCTCCATTGCGTGGGTTTCGGGGCTGGCATCGCGTCGCTCTTCTCCGTGCAAGGAAATCTGGCCAAGACAATAGCCAGGGACAAGCCAGTGAGTACTTTGAATGTACTCGCAAACATTATGAACACAGGTACAATATAACAATGATGTGCTAAAAATATTTTTATGCTCATGACGTCAGTCACAAAATATATTAAATCTCGGATGCGTGCAAGCATGTTATTTATAAAAATTGCAATGACATAGTAGTATAAAAATTATATGAAATAAATAACAAGCAATGCCACAGTCGGGCGTCTTAGCGACACCACACAAAGGGCTTTAAAAGAAATGCCACAGTCGGGCGTCTGAGCGACACCACATAAAGGGCTTTAAAAGAAATGCCACAGTCGGGCGTCTGAGCGACACCACATAAAGGGCTTTAAAAGAAATGCCACAGTCGGGCGTCTGAGCGACACCACATAAAGGGCTTTAAAAGAAACCACAGTCGGGCGTCTGGGCGACACCACATAAAGGGCTTTAAAAGAAATGCCACAGTCGGGCGTCTGGGCGACGCCACATAAAGGGCTTTAAAAGAAACAAACATAGTGAATATCCCGGAGGTAGAACCATCCCAGAGATACACGATAATAACAATAATATCATGGGTTAGTCAACAATAATAATAATCCTAGTTATCACCAGTCACAAGTAGTAATTCCATTTCTGGATTAACAGTTTCACCTCCGAAGACCCACACTAAGACCGATACTTGACCCATCCCAGGCTGTAATCCTTAACCATGGACATGGCTATTCGAATAGGTTTATTCTCTGTAGAGGGTGTACTCTTTACCCACGAGTAACGGATTTCTTTAGTCCATCGGGACTAATTCCATCTACGGTCTTTTTGTTGAAAACACACCTAACTTGCACACACCAGCTTATCACACACGTGTCTGGAATCACCCACGACACCTGTTAAGCAAACTCTAAGTGGGGAGGCTACAACCTCGCGTAGCATGGGATCAAATTTATATCGCGCGCTCTAAGGGGTGGCCTCCCCTCTCGGTCCCAACCGGAAACACCCATGCCCCCGGACCAGGTGGCCTGCCTACCAGTTACAACCAATATCTTCCACCATGGCCTCTCTGTACGGTGTGTGCTAGAAAGAGGTTGACAACTTACTGAACCGTACTCTACTTGCTGTAGAGACGAGTGGTAGTACGAACCAAGTATGGGGGTTACTGGAACAAGACTCGATCTACGGTCGACTCAGGAGGTTCAAGTATTCCCTGCATGATTAGTATAACAAATATATTTCATCAAACAGAGTCACCACTCATATCACCTTACCATGCCATACCAGACAGAACCGTCCCGATGGAGACCGGCGACAAACTCATACCTACCCAAGGTAGAGGTTTTCCCGGTTTCCTGCCGGTATGCATGTAAAGATCATGAGGGTGATTATCATCAAAAGTGTGTCCATTACCAACAGCATGGAAATCAGTAACATGCACCCATGCATATGATCATATCACATGAAATAACAAGTCCTTCGAAATGCGGTGGTGTTATAAATGCATCAACGATCACTCCAAAAATATTATGCCGGGATTCAGAATGCTTGCCTTCAATGTGTGGAAAGGCAGGGTGCTCTCCAAACTTTTGAAAGTTTTCTTCTCTTTCCCCAAAATCATATTTGAAAATATATTTGAATTAACACATATTTCAAAAACAGAACCAAAAAGTTGTTTGAAAAAATTTCAAATAAATCTTAAAATAAACTAGATCAAATATGAGGAAGGTAGGAAAAAGAATCATTTCATTTGGACTTATATTTAAAAAGTTATAGCCAGTCAAAGATTTGGTCAAATCTATTATTAAATTAAAACAGAAAAGAAAACGTTTTGAAGAGATTACGCTTTCGCGCAGAGAAGACGTATTACGGGTATGACGCCTCCACTTACTCCAGCGTGGACGGCACGGGGTCGCTGAGAGTGGGTCCAGGGGCCCACTGGTCAGGTTTGACCAGTCGCAGTGCGTCGTCTCCCTCCTCTGCCCGTTCGGAGCGGGGCTCCGGCGATCATCGCCGGTGTTTGGCTGTTCCTCGCGGGCCCCCGAGGGTGGGGATGGATCCGCACGGCTGGGGCGGTCCTCCCGGTGGTCGAGGGGTTGCTGGGGAAGGAGTAAATCGCCGGCGGCGAGCTCCGCGGCGGAGGGAAGCTTCGGTGACAAGGTGAGTTTGTGGTGGAGACGGCTCCCGATCAAAATCAAGCAGGGGAACAAGTTCACGGGAGGATGAGATGGTTCCTGGTGAAGAGAACGGAGAGGGGGAAGCTCTGGTTGCGCCGAATGGAGCCGGGAGGCGGCGGTGGCCGAACTGACCGGAGAGGTTGAAGAAGACCTGCTCCCTTCCAGTTGGTGGCGATGGGGGTGCTAGTGAGACGACATGAGGCTACCTGAGGGCTTGGAGACGCTCGGGGCTTCCCTTTTATAGCGTGGCAAGGCGGTTCCGCGGCGGCCGTGGATAAGCTCTCCGGCGAACCGACGTTCTGTAGCTAGGGCGACGTGGCGGCGACGAGGGCTAGCAGACACGCTTGCGGATGAGCTCGCACTGCTCCAAGGGCCAGGTGGCAAGCGGGCGAGGCTTGGGCGGCGCTGAACGGCGCAGGGCTGTCGGGCGGCGACGGCGGCTAGCGCTTGGCCCGCCGGGCGCGGCGGGGGCTGCTTGGCGCGTAGCGGAGAGAAAGGGAGTGCGCGGCAAGGTTCTGCAGAGCGGGCCAAAGCCGTGGGGGCCAGCGTGTCGGCTCGGGCGCGCGGCTGCAATATGCGCGCTCTGGGCGCGTCCAGTGCATGCACTGAGTGTGCTCGACGAAATGCCAGAGCATGCTAGAGGTCGCGGTTGAGGCTGGCAAATAACAGACCCAGGTTAGGAGCAACTAGATTCCTAGTGGACATGCTAGTATGATCCGAGGTGCAAGGTCACAATGCAAAGACAAAAACATGTCAAAACTGGCCATGCACACCAGGTGTTTGACAAAATGCCAAGGGCACTTAGGCATTTCTTGGAGTGGCTAAAATCTCTAGATCAGTGTCTCTGTGGATGAAAGAGAGAGTGGTGATGTTAGTTGGACAAAAGAAGAAACTTGTTAGTGCAAGTTTTACAAAACTTCAATTCTGGACAGGAAATAAATGACATTATTTCATGAACCAAAAATGATCCAAAAGGTGCATGCTCCTGGACTTAAGGGTTTAACATGGGGGACTACAAGTAGGAGAAATAATCAAGGGCTAAAGAGCAAGCAAAAACATGGTTGCTGCACAAACCAACAAGTTGGTCCAGAATGAAGATGAAGTTGATTCACTCAAATTTTTCAAAGAACAAAATTAGGTTTTTGCACAAAGAGGGATAATAGGCTCCTACTGACCTCCTTAATTTTGGTAGAAGTTTTAAATGAATATTTAAATAGGTTGTAGTGCAAAATGCACTCTGGACCAGAGAAGAAAAATTGAGAGTAGGGCTCAAAACATTTAGTGAATGAAATATATTTTTGCATAAAAGTGATTTAAAAACATCACATGACATCTCCATATTTTTGTGGAAATTTTTAAGTGAATCTATCAAATGGTTGCAGTTCAAATATGGCCATTTAACCCTGAAAAACCATTTTCAAGAAAATAAAGATCAAGCAACAAAATTATTAATTAGTTACACTGATAAAAGGAAAGTTTTTCTTGAGAGGTTAAAACAAGTCCAACAACATTTTTGAAAAGTTTTCTTTTTGGAAAAACTCATCATAACAGGGAAGGAAATGATTTAAAAAAAAATCAAAAGTGGAGCTCAAAAATTCAAAGTTTTAAATCCTGGTAAAAATTTTAATTTAATAAAACAAGGCCAAATTTTTGGGGTGTCACAATACTATCCCCCTTAAGAAAAATCTCGTCCTCGAGATTTGCTAAAAGTGGTGTTAAGAGAATATTTACGCAATAAAGACGTGGCTACAGTGAGAGGGCAATAAGTGGTGGAAAACCACAGTGTGAAAACTGGTGCCGCGTGGAAAAGTCCACGGTTCGTGACAAAAACGGGTGATTACTACGCTGGATATAAATTTAGAATAACTTCTAAATTTAAATATACGCTGGTCGTACCCGAGAGCACAGTGCTCTCTCTGGCCGACAGGTGGACCCGGGGTCCACTGTCAGTCTCCTCTTCTTCTCCCTCTGGCCCTTTCTTCCTCCTCTCTCCCGCGCGCTTTCTCCATCGGCGACGCCTAGTGTGTAGGGCATCTAGGCCGTACCGTGGTAGTGCGCGGCGTGCTAGCTGCTGGTGTAGCGTGCACTCACCTCGCGGGCCAGTGCGCTATCGGCACTGCTCGCGGATTCGACTCCGAACACCGGCGATCGGCGACGAGCGGCGTTGGTGGACTTCGCCCACCGTACACCAAGCTCGAGCTATAAAAATGGCCGGGGTGCCTCTCTCTTCCTCCTTACACCTGGCCTCACTTCTCCTCCTCCTTATTTCTCCGCTACTGCTTACAGAAGCTCAGTCGAGGCTCTAATGGCGGAGGCGATGCCAGACTGGCTTGTGATCCTGATATGCGGAGGGCTGGCGATGCTGTTGGGGCTCTCTGTGCTCCTGTGCGCGATGATCTTCGACGAGTATCGTGATGCTGCGGCTCGGGTGTTGGCTCCGCGGTGGTGGTGATCATGAGGAGTAGATGGAGTGTGCCGGGTGCTAACTGTTGTTAGGGGGTGATTAGCTGGATGTAACACCGTTGCAAAGTTTTGCAAACAGTGTATGTGTCCGAATGATTATGGTTGTGAGTCTGCTCGTGGTGCTGAGTGAAATTAAATAATCCACGTCGTGAGGAAGTGTAGATGTAGCAACTCAGGGAAAAGAAAATCTCACTCCAGGGTTTTGCGAGGGGAAAACAGTTAATTTAAAGGAGCATAAACCGCAACAAAAACTACACACATTAGCAGAAGCCAAATAATTGACTCGCCGTACAAACTCAGGGTATTACACATAAGTCACACACATAAATATATGCTGCATAGAACAAATACAGTAGTGACGTCTAAAATGAAAATGGTAACTGGCGGGGTCCTGATAAAATGTCTCTGGTAAAGGGATACATTCTTCTTCAATTGGAGGCAGTGGATTGACCAGTCGATGTATGCGTCTCTCCGTGTCGGGTCTCAGTGGTCTGGCGATGGCAACCTGAGGATTTAAATCTGCGAGGCTCTGGAGATAATCCATCACTCGCTGGTTTAAATGCTCTTGAGCAATGATGTACTGGATAAGGTTGGCCAGAACTGGGTCTCTCTCAATACGCCCACCGGGAAAAGACGTTACTTCTCCGGGTGCTGCACGACTCGGAAAGTAATAATATCCTCGTTCGCGGGCATAGGGTACTGCGGATCGAAGACGAGCAATCGCTTCTTTCGCAGCAGCTTCTATGGCCAAGTGTGGGGTTGGCATAGATTTCCCCATGAAGGAAACTTCTATTGGATCTTGGTTGGGGTCTACAGGAGGAATGTGTACTGCTGCCCAATATTCCGAGGTGGATGGGGTGATCCTTGATTTGAACAGCTCGTACTGGGGTGGCTGGGTAGAACCCATGGTACTGCGGGTAAAATCCCACAATAATTTGACAAAGCTACCTGGGGTTGCATCTGGGGTTCTCAGATGAATGCTGGGGTTCGGCATGACAGGAAGAAGCGTGAGTGTTGTGCGCAAAGTGAGGGTTGCTGGGTAAGGTCACAAGGTGGCCTTTATATAGCAATGGAGCCGGATCGTTTTACCGTGGTGAAAGGTAATAAATTTGCCAGCTTGGCTCCAAAGGTCAGGTCAGTGTCAGAGATACACATATCTCATAAAGAGATGTGTTACTGTGGTTGTCGTCGGGCTGGTTTTGGTAGTTGTGCCCGGAAAATATGCAGCTATGCGCTGACCAAGCATGCAAGGCTACTATTAACACAGAGGCACAAAGACAGGCTGCGTTAATATACGCGGTCGCATGATTACAAAGCGAGGATACATTGAAACTTGGTACTACTCATACGGCTCAGTCTACCTCGTTTATGTCTAAACGGGCGTGCCTGGTGGATGTCGAGGCTTCTCCACGTGTCTCTCTGCCGGGATTAGTTGGAGATGGCGGAGGAACTGCAGGGTCGGGGTAGTGAGAATGACCATTGCGGGGATTGTTGGCCACAACCCCGTTGGAGTGTGCTCCCAATATGCGACGAAGCACTTCTGGGGTTATCGCAGCACCTTGGCCGATGGCTGGGGCAGATCTCGGGGTCTCGATTGGTTGTCCAAACAGCACGACTGGGTTGTTGGTGTTGGGCTCGTTTTCTTCTCTCGCCGGGGCTCGACGAACCAGCTCTCCACGAGCTGCTATTAGATCAATAGTGATCTGGTCGAACAGTGCCTCTAGTGCACTTACATAGCGCACTAGGTGCAACAATGCGGGGTCCGTCTCGTGGTCTCCATTGGCGACTTGGGTTGGTCTACCATACCCTTCTCGTCTGGGGTAGTAGTGGAACGAGCGACAGTTAACTCTGGGCGACAAGTGCCTGAGATGAACTATAGCCTCTCAAGCGGCTAGCTGGATGGCTTGTGGCTCAAAGGAAGTTGTTCTTCCGGTGAACCTGTAGGGGTGCTCGGGTGCTAGACTCCTACCGTAAATGTGCACAGTGGCCCAGAATTGGCGGTCTTCACCGCTCATGGGTCCTTGATACACAACATATTCTGGTGGCTCCTCTAACGCGTAGGCACGACGGGTGAGGTTTGCGAGGATGGTCACAAAACCTCCAAGGTTGGTTGCTGTGGTTTCGTTGTGCACTATAGGTCCAGGCATTGTGGCTCGGTTTGGGGTAGCGACTATGTGTGCTGGTTTGGGGCTAGCACGCCCCTTTTTATAGGGAAAAGGGGACGGAATCTTCCTTCGCACGCTTGCGAGAAAAGACTATTTAGGGGCCGGTCACTGGCGCATGAGTGACAGGTTAGGTTGATAGGTTGGGCACCGACTGCCAAAAATGTTGGGTCACTGTGTGGCTATCTTGCACGAGAAGCTTGGCTGGGGTTTGGTTAAGGTCTGGTGGGTTGGTTTGCCTAGTTTATTCACCTGGCTAAGATAGCATTAGCCAATGGTCAGCCTGGCTCTGATACCAAGCCTGTCACGACCGGGTTTTCCGGGTAGTCAATTTCCAGAAAAGACCGTCGTGCTCATCAGCCCCAGGATTACTGTTAGCTGATGAGGCTCCATCTTGATACAGAAATTCCAAGCAAAATACAAAATATGTAGTACAAGACCATTCTGGCCTGTGAGTACAACAAATGCTTTCTAGTGGTTGATGGCGGAAGCGGGTTGTGAAATGTTAGTGTCTATGGGACTCCATTTCCCACGGGAACAGCTGACCAGGTTAATTCCTATCTTCGCGAGGCTGCTATCTCCATTGCGTGGGTTTCGGGGCTGGCATCGCGTCGCTCTTCTCCGTGCAAGGAAATCTGGCCAAGACAATAGCCAGGGACAAGCCAGTGAGTACTTTGAATGTACTCGCAAACATTATGAACACAGGTACAATATAACAATGATGTGCTAAAAATATTTTTATGCTCATGACGTCAGTCACAAAATATATTAAATCTCGGATGCGTGCAAGCATGTTATTTATAAAAATTGCAATGACATAGTAGTATAAAAATTATATGAAATAAATAACAAGCAATGCCACAGTCGGGCGTCTTAGCGACACCACACAAAGGGCTTTAAAAGAAATGCCACAGTCGGGCGTCTGAGCGACACCACATAAAGGGCTTTAAAAGAAATGCCACAGTCGGGCGTCTGAGCGACACCACATAAAGGGCTTTAAAAGAAATGCCACAGTCGGGCGTCTGAGCGACACCACATAAAGGGCTTTAAAAGAAATGCCACAGTCGGGCGTCTGGGCGACACCACATAAAGGGCTTTAAAAGAAATGCCACAGTCGGGCGTCTGGGCGACGCCACATAAAGGGCTTTAAAAGAAACAAACATAGTGAATATCCCGGAGGTAGAACCATCCCAGAGATACACGATAATAACAATAATATCATGGGTTAGTCAACAATAATAATAATCATAGTTATCACCAGTCACAAGTAGTAATTCCATTTCTGGATTAACAGTTTCACCTCCGAAGACCCACACTAAGACCGATACTTGACCCATCCCAGACTGTAATCCTTAACCATGGACACGGCTATTCGAATAGGTTTATTCTCTGCAGAGGGTGTACTCTTTACCCACGAGTAACGGATTTCTTTAGTCCATCGGGACTAATTCCATCTACGGTCTTTTTGTTGAAAACACACCTAACTTGCACACACCAGCTTATCACACACGTGTCTGGAATCACCCACGACACCTGTTAAGCAAACTCTAAGTGGGGAGGCTACAACCTCGCGTAGCATGGGATCAAATTTATATCGCGCGCTCTAAGGGGTGGCCTCCCCTCTCGGTCCCAACCGGAAACATCCATGCCCCCGGACCAGGTGGCCTGCCTACCAGTTACAACCAATATCTTCCACCATGGCCTCTCTGTACGGTGTGTGCTAGAAAGAGGTTGACAACTTACTGAACCGTACTCTACTTGCTGTGGAGACGAGTGGTAGTACGAACCAAGTATGGGGGTTACTGGAACAAGACTCGATCTACGGTCGACTCAGGAGGTTCAAGTATTCCCTGCATGATTAGTATAACAAATATATTTCATCAAACAGAGTCACCACTCATATCACCTTACCATGCCATACCAGACAGAACCGTCCCGACGGAGACCAGCGACAAACTCATACCTACCCAAGGCAGAGGTTTTCCCGGTTTCCTGCCGGTATGCATGTAAAGCTCATGAGGGTGATTATCATCACAAGTGTGTCCATTACCAACAGCATGGAAATCAGTAACATGCACCCATGCATATGATCATATCACATGAAATAACAAGTCCTTCGAAATGCGGTGGTGTTATAAATGCATCAACGATCACTCCAAAAATATTATGCCGGGATTCAGAATGCTTGCCTTCAATGTGTGGAAAGGCAGGGTGCTCTCCAAACTTTTGAAAGTTTTCTTCTCTTTCCCCAAAATCCTATTTGAAAATATATTTGAATTAACACATATTTCAAAAACAGAACCAAAAAGTTGTTTGAAAAAATTTCAAATAAATCTTAAAATAAACTAGATCAAATTTGAGGAAGGTAGGAAAAAGAATCATTTCATTTGGACTTATATTTAAAAAGTTATACCCAGTCAAAGATTTGGTCAAATCTGTTATTAAATTAAAACAGAAAAGAAAACGTTTTGAAGAGATTACGCTTTCGCGCAGAGAAGACGTATTACGGGTATGACGCCTCCACTTACTCCAGCGTGGACGGCGCGGGGTCGCTGACAGTGGGTCCAGGGGCCCACTGGTCAGGTTTGACCAGTCGCAGCGCGTCGTCTCCCTCCTCTGCCCGAGCGGAGCGGGGCTCCGGCGATCGTCGCCGGCGTTTGGCTGTTCCTCGCGGGCCCCCGAGGGTGGGGATGGATCCGCACGGCTGGGGCGGTTCTCCCGGTGGTCGAGGGGATGCTGGGGAAGGAGTAAATCGCCGGCGGCGAGCTCCGCGGCGGAGGGAAGCTTCGGTGACAAGGTGAGTTTGTGGTGGCGACGGCTCCCGATCAAAATCAAGCAGGGGAACGAGTTCACGGGAGGATGAGATGGTTCCTGGTGAAGAGAATGGAGAGGGGGAAGCTCTGGTTGCGCCGAATGGAGCCGGGAGGTGGCGGTGGCCGAACTGACCGGAGAGGTTGAAGAAGACCTGCTCCCTTCCAATTGGTGGCGATGGGGGTGCTAGTGAGACGGCATGAGGCTACCTGAGGGCTTGGAGACGCTCGGGGCTTCCCTTTTATAGCGTGGCAAGGCGGTTCCGCGGCGGCCGTGGATAAGCTCTCCGGCGAACCGACGTTCTGTAGCTAGGGCGACGTGGCGGCGACGAGGGCTAGCAGACACGCTTGCGGATGAGCTCGCACTGCTCCAAGGGCCAGGTGGCGAGCGGGCGAGGCTTGGGCGGCGCTGAACGGCGCAGGGCTGTCGGGCGGCGGCGGCGGCTAGCGCTTGGCCCGCCGGGCGCGGCGGGGGCTGCTTGGCGCGTAGCAGAGAGAAAGGGAGTGCGCGGCAAGGTTCTGCAGAGCGGGCCAAAGCCGTGGGGGCCAGCGTGTCGGCTCAGGCGCGCGGCTGCAATACGCGCGCTCTGGGCGCGTCCAGTGCATGCACTGAGTGTGCTCGACGAAATGCCAGAGCATGCTAGAGGTCGCGGTTGAGGCTGGCAAATAACAGACCCAGGTTAGGAGCAACTAGATTCCTAGTGGACATGCTAGTATGATCCGAGGTGCAAGGTCACAATGCAAAGACAAAAACATGTCAAAACTGGCCATGCACACCAGGTGTTTGTCAAAATGCCAAGGGCACTTAGGCATTTCTTGGAGTGGCTAAAATCTCCAGATCAGTGTCTCTGTGGATGAAAGAGAGAGTGGTGATGTTAGTTGGACAAAAGAAGAAACTTGTTAGTGCAAGTTTTACAAAACTTCAATTCTGGACAGGAAATAAATGACATTATTTCATGAACCAAAAATGATCCAAAAGGTGCATGCTCCGGACTTAAGGGTTTAACATGGGGGACTACAAGTAGGAGAAATAATCAAGGGCTAAAGAGCAAGCAAAAACATGGTTGCTGCACAAACCAACAAGTTGGTCCAGAATGAAGATGAAGTTGATTCACTCAAATTTTTCAAAGAACAAAATTAGGTTTTTGCACAAAGAGGGATAATAGGCTCCTACTGACCTCCCTTAATTTTGGTAGAAGTTTTAAATGAATATTTAAATAGGTTGTAGTGCAAAATGCACTTTGGACCAGAGAAGAAAAATTGAGAGTAGGGCTCAAAACATTTAGTGAATGAAATATATTTTTGTATAAAAGTGATTTAAAAACATCACATGACATCTCCATATTTTTGTGGAATTTTTTAAGTGAATCTATCAAATGGTTGCAGTTCAAATATGGCCATTTAACCCTGAAAAACCATTTTCAAGAAAATAAAGATCAAGCAACAAAATTATTAATTAGTTACACTGATAAAAGGAAAGTTTTTCTTGAGAGGTTAAAACAAGTCCAACAACATTTTCGAAAAGTTTTCTTTTTGGAAAAACTCATCATAACAGGGAAGGAAATGATTTAAAAAAATCAAAAGTGGAGCTCAAAAATTCAAAGTTTTAAATCCTGGTAAAAATTTTAATTTAATAAAACAAGGCCAAATTTTTGGGGTGTCACACACACTGGCGTAGGGTATTACACCACAACGGTGGCCCGAACCAGTATAAATCTTGTGTCTTTCTGTGTTGCGAGTTCGCCGAGTTCGTCCGCGTGATCTTAGCGAGCTAGGGCGTAGATTGGTGGGAAGGAAAGACTTCGCACGCACCCAAGTGTTCGAACCTTAAGGGTTTGTCGGAACCCCACATCCGACATTTGGTGCGCAGGTAGGAGTGCGCCGGAGCTCCTCCTCCACTGGCCAGCTCGTCAACGCTCCTCAGCCACGAGGTCCGGTGACTCAAGGGCCGGCTCTGACCGCTGGGCAGCCTGGCCAGCCCGGGCAGCGCCGCCTGCCCATGAAAGTCTCGACCCCGCACTCCAGGCGGCACGGGAGACGCCAAACTCCACCGGGCGCGGGCAGCACGGCCAGGCGTCATCCACCCTCACCCCACGATAGGTACGGGCCGCCGCAAGAGCGGCGAGCCATGCTGCAGCAACGGCGCCGCACTCAGGGCGGGAGCAAGCGAATATGCGGGCAGCGCTCACTGTGGCAAGGGAGCTGCTGCGGTGCAGACTGATGGAAAGCGGTCGGGACACACTGCTGGAGCGTGTTGCTGAGTTGCTAGATGCAGCGGCGTCAGGAGCACCACCCTTCAGCTATCGACTCCCTCCCCAGGATGCCGCAGGGCCGCGCGGCGAACCTGACCACATCCGCACGCCATCAACTACGCCCGGGGGCTTCATCAATATCAGCACGGCTAGTGGCGTAGGGGGCTCCGACTCCCCCATGCCGCACGCGGCGGGCAGGGGGCCAGCGTCGCTCCCCACGGTCCCAGCCGGATGCCATGCTGTCATCCCCAGGGCGCCACCATGGGCCGAGCAGTATGGAGCGTGGGGCACCATGGCGAGGTGTTCGGGGTGACGGCCCCGGAAGCCTATGTGCCCCGCATGATGGACCAAGGGTATGCACCAGAGGACGACCCAGGCTCGTTCATTGGAGAAGATTGGGGAAAGGGGGTGCTAAGAGTTGAAGCCTTCCAAGAACCAACTGAGAACCACAACGATCGCGCCGACAACGGCTACTACGGGGTACCACTAATCTCTCAGGAACAGGCTTATGCTAACCATGGGCTGCAGATCAATCAGGTTGCAGCGTCGATCGACGACCCTGGCACGGCGACGCCCGTTCCGACATGGGAGACACGCTGGGGGCCGCCAGGAGGAAGCCAGGAGCAAGGCCCCTCCCCAAGCCACGCGAAACTAGGGGACACCCGGAGGTAGGCCCTCTGCCGGGGTGGCCTCCACAACCGTTCCCCCGGCAGAGGACCCATGGTCGCCGAGGGAACCAGTGGCGTCCCCTTTCCCTCCTTTGTGTCATCCTAGTGACCGGTCGGCTCAAAGGAGGTCGAGGGTGGCGCAAGGCGGGACCCTCGACTGGCGATATGAAGCAAGGCCAGTACCTGTGAAGCTCGCCGCCCCTGACACTCTCACGTAATAATGAGTTAGGACTGTACACGCCCCGGAGTCTCAGGAGCACCGGCCTGAGGCCCTGGGGCTCCCTCCCACGCCTAGTGGCAGCACTTAGCTCCGCGCTGGTGAGAAGACTTGAAGACCCGAAGACTAGACTAGGTGCCGGACGCGGCCTTTTGCTTTGGATCTATCTTTCTATGGCTTTGCTGTCTGGATCTGGACTTAAGTTGAAGCTGGATTTTTATCGATGCGCGTGGGGGGTGCCTTTTCTCATTCGAGCCGTTTCTTGCCTTCTGGATCTCGTTTGGTTTGGGACTCTTGTCCATCACCTTTTCCTCACAAAGCTCTTCGCGAGCCGGACCGCGCAAAGAACACGCTCATCCAGCTCGCACTAGCACTACGCCTAGTGCTCACCTCTTATGGGGCCCCCTCAAACGGGGAGGTAAGCTCTACAGGATTCTCAGGAACTCATCGCCTCGCGACCTAGCCCTAAGCTGGTGCTGACTAAGGTAAACCGCATCGGGAAACTCACCCCCGGCCTCATGAGCTCATGAGCACAAGTACCCACATCACATGGGAAAGTAAAAAATGCAATTTGATTACACGAGGGGCTCCCCCCTCTCAAAATGCTCTTACAAGTCTTCCAAGGGCCACGCCCGAGTTTTGCGTGCAGGATGAAACAACAGGCGAACATGGGATCAGCTAGAGATATCACTCGCTACATCACCAACGCACGCGTCACTCGCGTCGTCATCATCTTCGTCGGAATAGCCGTCGCCATCGGCGACGCCCCCATCACCATCATCGACTACGTCACCTTCATCTGCGACGACCACCACCGCGTCATCCTCCAAGGTGAAGGCCCTGACCAACGCGTCGACATGGTCCTCTACCCAACGCGCCAGGTCGCCCCGGACGGCCGTGGGTACGGGGGCAATGGCAGCGCCGAAGTCGAAGTTGGGGTCGGCATTCAGAAGATGGCTGAAGACACGGGAGAAGGCACGCTGAAGCAGTCCATGACCCCTCTCTTCCACAAGCTGCCGGGCTCTGGCAGATTGAGCCTCCAGGCGCGTCACCACCTCGGTGAAGAAGATCAGGTGGCTGGCGTAGTCGTTTGAATGAGGGGCTGGGACGTTCTCGTCGCAGATATAACCCAGGGTGGTGTTGGCCCTGTTTCGAAGGTTTTGAAGCATAGGAGCATGCTCACGCTCCAGCGTTCGGCGTTGGAGCACTTCCTCCCTGTTTTGCCGTACGACGGCCTCGGCGTTGTCAACTCGCCTCCAGAGGGAAAGCAGCTCGGCGCGGGCAGAGTCCAAGTCCGCCTGCGCCGTAACCAGGGCGGCGGTTGTGGCCTCCGCGCGCCTCTCGGCCTCGTCCAACCTGGGCCTGAGGGCAGCAGCGCTGCTCGCACCCTCCAGACCGGCGAGCTTCAGCATCAAGTCATACCTGCCCTCCAGATCTGCGCGGACCTTGGCCACCCGACGATTGATCTCCTCCTCGACTCCGACCTCGCGGGCCCCGATGACATCTTCTGCTTGAGCGACTTGACGCTCCCTCATCTCCAGTCGCTCGAGCTCGAGGCTATGCTCCACAGCTTCCAGGGCTAGCACCTCCTCGCGCTGTCGGACCTCCTCTTCGTCCGCAGGCGTCCCCCTCAGCGATGCAAGAGCGGCCTCACGCGTCTCCACCTGCTGTTCAAGGGGCGCACTCCAGGCCTGAAGCCCCCACACGCGCTCCTCTGCAGCCTTGCGGCGACGATCGGCCTCGTGAGCTTCTTCCAAAGCTCGTGAGCGGGCCTCATTGGCAATCCCGAGGGACGCCTCGGCCTTCACGTTCTCGAGGTCGCGCTGATAGCGACTGAGGTTGATGGCCACTCGCAGCTTGCGCCGCTCCTCCACCAACCGAAGACCTTCAGCCTCAAGACGCGAGTCGACACCCGCAAGCTCTTCACCAAGGCGGCTCATCGCGCCCATCGCCTCCTGGAAGAGCTCATGGCGGACTACGCTGCGCCCGCGCTCAAGCTCGAACGCTCGAGCCGCCTCGTCCTCCACCTCGCGGGCTGCAGGTGGAGCATCAAGTGGCGCGCCACCTCTCGGTATGGGGCTGGGGGCTGGCACCATGCCTGACGTCAGCCCATCCTCGCGGGGAGCCCAAGCTGAACGAGGCTTGCTGCTTGAAGAGGAACCGAAGACCGAGCTCAGCTAGCGACTGCTCATGAGCAGAGGAGGAGCCTTGGGCACGCTTGCCGAGCTCCACGCCAGACCATGGGCGAGGGGTGGCCAAACCACGGACTCAACACGTCCCGAAGGCAGGGATGGTCCTCCGACCGACCCTGCTCCAGGGGCGGCAAGCAGGCCAGCAACGCTCAATGCCGACGGGGAGTTGATGAAGGAGGAGGCCACCTCTCGGGAGACGCAACAGCTTCAGCAGAAGGAGCCCTGGAGAACAGGCGTCAGGATAAGAAGACCACACGCAAAAACCACAGTGACGAGGTACTTACGCGTCAATAGAGATGTACTTCCGTCACTTCAACGGCCCAAAGATCTTGCTGCCGCCGGGGGATCCCTTCCTCTTGTGAAGCTCCTCGAAGTCCACACAAAGGCGACCAAAGTGCTGGACGTGACGGCCGGTGCGCGGCGGAGCCGGAGAAGACTCAAGAGGTATGGCCTCAGGGGAGCCCGGCTGAGGCGAACAGCCCGGCTCCTCCCCACTGCGACCTCCCGAGGCTCCTGGAGCCCCAGCCTAGGGAGCCGCATGTCGCCTCTCCTCGGCAACCGACGCCTCAGGAGGGGGGTCGCAGGCCCCCGAGGACGACGCCTCAGGATCACCACCTGGCATGCGCTCCTCAGCACCTGAGCCACCGGCTTCCGTCGCGGCTCGCTCCCCTGCACCGTCACTTGGGGCGAGCCCGACACCGGCGGCGAAGAAGGGGACCATGATGATGGGGTTCTCGCGAGGCCCCACCAAGCCGACTAGGCGCAGCCCCCACTCATCAAAGGAGGGCATGTTCACGGCAAATGTGACTTTGTTCTTGCAGCGGTACAACATGCAGCTGTTCCTGGGCATCTCATCTAGCAGAGGGACACCTGACAGGACCGTGAGCACTATCTACTGCGCATCGAGAGGAAGCCCCTCCTCCTGAAACCTCATGTTGTCCCGTCTGCTGAGCAAGTCCCACATCGGCCGAGAATGGCGCTGGAGTGGAGCAACTCAACGCCTGACGAACTCCCTCACCACCATGGGCGCAGTCACGCCAAGGTCCTTCAACCACCTCAGCCTGGCCCAGATGGGGGCAAGGAAGGGGCTCGTGAGCTTCTGATGACCCTAGCCGGAGTTTGGAATAGCAGGCCCCATCGGAGCTTGGAGCAGTGGGTTGAGCACGCCGGCGTCAACAAACACCCATCGCGTACGGAACTCGCTCGTGGATGAAGGGAGCTCGAAGTCGATCCCCATGCCTGCTGTCGCAGCTACGGCCTGGAAGCCCACACACCCTGAGCTCTGCCGGGGACCGGTGAGATGCAGCAAGAAGAAGTGGCGGAGGAGTGCCACGGAGGGGGCGATGCCCACCATGGCCTTGCACACGAAGGCGAAGACAGCGAGAAGGGTCACGGCCTGAGGATCAAGGTGGAGCATGTGGATCTGATAGTGCTCGAGCACCGCGTTGAAGAAGGCGGAGAAGGGAGGAATCAGGCCAACCCAGAGGGCATCAATGAAGATCGGAACCTTGGTAACTGCCTGAGCCATGCTGGTGCGATACGCGGGCCAAGCCGGCGTCTCTCCCCACTTGTTGAAACTTGAGGCAAGCATGGGGCGCACCTTGTCCATGGCCTCGGGTGGTCGAGTGCCGGCTCGAAGGATGGAGGCGCAGTTGGCGAGGACAAGGGTTTCTTCCCCTTTTCGGCTTGCTTCGGCGCCATGGCGGTGAAGCGGGCGGAGCACAGGTCGGACTGAGAAGGTGGAGCAGGGCGTCGAGGCAGTAGGGAGATTGGAAGAGCCGGGCATGGCGGAAAAAGAATAACTGTGTAAGAGGCGGGGCCGCATAGCCAGGCGGATTCAAGGGCAGAATGAGGAAGCGGAGATGCCCACGTCCAATCAACCACCACACGTCAATCGAGGCCGCGGGCTTTTGGGGCCCGCGGCGCTCCGTACTTGGCCCTTGGCTTCGCCGCGAAGCCAAGCCCGAGCGCACCTTGGGCCCGGGCCTACTGTCGACGTCCTGGGAACGGGGGTCCCCAGACTTGCCTGCCTGCGGCCCGCGGCGTGGCTGAGCCTGCCGGCCGTACATCCCATCTTCACCAACAAAGCATCCAAGACCCTCCCGGCGGACGATGCAAGACCTCCTCGGGAGTAGCCTAGCTAGGCAGGCTCACGAGGAGCGGAGATATCAGGGCGGGGCAAACCTCACGAGGCCCTCATGACGTGAGCCATGACGCACGACACCGGGCGGGCGCTAGGCGGGTGCCAGCACGCGCAACGTCCTTGTTTCCCCTTTGGTGCTAAGGAGGCCAGCGCAGGCGAAGAGTACCGAGGCATCATGCAAAGGTTGATATATTGGTGCAATGAGACCAAGACCAGGAGGACGGCAAGACGGAGGTCATCGTGGAGCCCAAGACAGTGTCACCATAGAGCTTTTCGGAGGCGAAGACCACTTTTGTCAGGATAGCTTGTACTAGCTGTCCCCCTTCAAATTGGCCCGCCATTGTTGGCTCCCTTCCCGCTCGATATTTGGGAAGAGGACCAGGGCCAATATAAATAGGACTAGCCACCACCCTAGCAAGGGACGGATCATTGAGACCATCCTCACACACACAAGCTCACCGAGCGCAAGAACACCCCAACCTCAGGAGGCTGTTCTTCCCTTGTATTGTTCATCATTAGCCCTAGAGGCAATCCACCACTACCACACTGGAGTAGGGTATTACACCACAACGGTGGACCGAACCAGTATAAATCTTGTGTCTTTCTGTGTCGCGAGTTCGTCCATGAGATCTTAGTGAGCTAGGGCGTAGATTGGTGGGAAGGAAAGACTTCGCGCGCACCCCAGTGTTCGAACCTTAAGGGTTTGCCGGAACCCCACATCCGACAGCATCTAGAGTATTAAGTTCATAAGAACAGAGTAACGCATTAGGCAAGATAAGATGATGTAGAGGGATAAACTCAAGGAATATGAAATAAACCCCATCTTTTTATCCTCGATGGCAACAATACAATACATGCCTTGCTGCCCCTGCTTTCACTGGGAAAGGACACCGCAAGATTGAACCCAAAGCTAAGCACTTCTCCAATTACAAGAAAGATCAATCTAGTAGGCCAAACCAAACTGATAATTCAAAGAGACTTGCAAGGATATTAAATCATGCATAAAAGATTTCAGAGAAGAATCAAATATTATTCATAGATAATCTTGATCATAAACCCATAATTCATCGGATCTTGACAAACACACCGCAAAAAGAATTACATCGAATAGATCTCCAAGAGAATCATGGAGAACTTTGTATTGAGATCCAAAGAGAGATAAAAAGCCATCTAGCTAATAACTATGGACCCGAAGGTCTGTGGTAAACTACTCACACATCATCAGAGATGCTATGGTGTTGATGTAGAAGCCCTTCGTGATCGATTCCCCCTCCGGCGGAATGTCAGAAAAGGCCCCAAGATGGGATCTCACGGGTACAGAAGGTTGCGGCGGTAGAAATAGGGTTTCGTGGTGCTCCTTGATGTTTTCAACATTTATGGGTATATATAGGAGGAAGAACTACGTCGGTGGAGCTGCGAGGGGCCCACGAGCGTGGGGGGCGCGCCCTCCTGCCTCGTCGTCTCCTCACTTCTTTCTTGACGTGCACTCCAAGTCTCTTGGATCACGTTTGTTCCAAAAATAACTCTCCTGAAGGTTTCATTCCGTTTGGATTCCGTTTGATATTCCTTTTCTGCGAAACACTGAAATAGGCAAAAAACAACAATTTGCACTGGGCCTTTGGTTACTAGGTTAGTCCCAAAAATAATATAAAAATGTATATTAAAGCCCATAAACATCCAAAACATATAATATAATAGCATGGAACAATCAAAAATTATAGATGCGTTGGAGACGTATCAACCACCCGTGCGTAATACGGCTGACAGACCCGATAGACCTCCACGTGGCCGGGACAGAGTGGCAACTCAAGCCAAACACCAGCCCGCACCACCTCACCGTAAAAGCAGAGAAACAACGGCTCGGGGATACACATATGACCTACGACAGGACCTGGAAAATAGGGCAGGTCAGACCAGGTCAATCTACGGATCACGGGGTTGTGCTCGGGCGCGAGAGGCGGGCTATCAAGCGTGGTGCGATAAACACAACCAACCCCATGCTAAAACCGCATACAGACTCCATCCGAACTGCGTCATGACATGGCCCGATACAGAGGCGCCGCACACCCCATATGCTTCACCGATGAGGTAATGGAGCATGAGTTCCCTGAAGGGTTTAAACCCGTGAACATCGAATCCTACGACGGCACAACAGATCCCGCATTATGGATTGAAGATTTTCTTCTCCACATTCACATGGCTCGCGGTGATGATCTACACGCAATCAAATACCTTCCCCTAAAACTTAAGGGGCCAGCTAGTGAGGGAGTCCTGGATTAAGGGGTCCTCGAGTGTCCGGCCTATGTGACGTGGGCCAGACTGATGGGCCGTGAAGATACAAGATAGAAGACTTCATCCCGTGTTCGCATGGGACTCTCCTTTGCATGGAAGGCAAGCTTGGCGTTCGGATATGAAGATTCCATCCTTTGTAAACCGACTCTGTACAACCCTAGGCCCCTCCGGTGTCAATATAAACCGGAGGGTTTAGTCCGTAGAGGCAATCACAATCATACAAGCTAGGCGTCTAGGGTTTAGCCATTACGATCTCATGGTAGATCAACTCTTGTAATCCTCATATTCATCAAGATCAATCAAGCAGGAAGTAGGGTATTACCTCCATCATGAGTGCCCAAACCTGGGTAGACATCATGTCCCCGTCTCCTGTTACCATTAACCTCAGACGCACAGTTCGGGACCCCCTACCTGAGATCCGCCGGTTTTGACACCGACATTGGTGCTTTCATTGAGAGTTCCGCTGTGGCGCGCCTTGTAATCAAGGACAGTATCACCTCCGGAGGAGCCCTGGCCCCAGGACAAACCCTTCGGCTGGGCGGCTTTACCATCAACGCCCGTTCGGCCATCAAGCCGATGATGACTTCTCAGGTCATCGAAAATCGTCTCCATGTTGACTTCGAATACTCCAAACGGATGGATCTGGCGGAGTTATCGTCTTTAAATGAACTCCTCGATCGCATCGCTGCCATGGGGGTCGCTACAGACTACGATCAGGTTGGGCTTAAACCCGATCAGAGATAAATCAAATCTCCACCGATCACCCATCAGATAGCGGTCGTAGAGGAGCAAAACAACAACTTTTCCCCTGTGCCGAGGACGAGCTATGTTCGGATTTCCGAGCTCTAAGAGTTGGATACCTGTCTGCCTCCAAACCTAGAATTGGGCGTCGAGCCTGGAAAATCATTTAACATCTCGGAGCCCGAACTAATAAGCTTGGAAGTTTTTCAAACTCCGGACTCCAAATTGGGTCAGGGATCGGATTTAAAGCCACCCACCCACGACAAGCAACATTCTCCAAACAATTCTAGCCCTCCGGATATATGCGACCTCATGTACATACGACAGCAGTCTCAGGAAATAGTCCATCACTTTTGGGCCAGATTCCTCCTTGTCAAAGACAATATTAAAGATTGCCGCGATGAGGACGCGATTTTAGTATTCTGGAATAATTGCACGGATGAAGGAATCCTCAACGCTATCAACCGCCATCGCGTATTACACTTCGCTGACTTGGCAACCATAGTACAGAAGTACTGCGCAATGGAAAGCACCTGGAAAACTTAGACAGCTCGCTGGGAATCACCAGGATCCACTCAACCCCTCTGGCGAGCAAAAAGGATGCACCCTCACGGGGCACCCGACCCCATAGTGAAGAAAACTAAGCCCATTACAGGGCGCGGAACCATTTTGGAGGGATGTCTCGATAGGCCATGCAAAATACACACAACACTGGATACCATACCAACCAACAGCCTTAGAGCATGTTGGATACTCTGCCAAGTGGCCAAGAGCGACGAGGATATCCTCACCAAAAACACCTCAGAGCAACACCCCCCGGAGGACGATGACCTTAGAGTATTGACGGTATTCGAAACATTCGCTTCAAATAATCGACGCAAGAGGGCACTCCGCGACCTCGCCGAAGTCTTCCAAGTCGCAACAATAAACCCCTGGAACGACACGGCCATAACTTTCAACGCCAGTGACAAACCAAAATTCCGGTCAGTCTGGGCACCAGCCGCCTTGGTCCTCAATCCAATTGTGGATGGCTTTCGGCTCACTAAAGTGCTCATGGACAGTGGCAATGGACTAAACCTCATCTGCGAGGACACACTCAATAAAATGGAAATATATAGGAGCCGCATCGAGCAAAGTAATACGACCTTCCGAGGAATCATTCCCAACCGGGAGGCGCGATGCGCGGGGAAGATTACACTCGACATGGTATTTGGCACACCGGAGAACTATCGGTCCGAAGAGATAACCTTCCAAGTGGCCCCTTTCAACAGTGGATATCATGCCCTGTTGGGGCGAGATGCATTCACACGCTTTCAAGCTATACCTCATTACGGGTATATGAAGCTCAAGATGCCTAGGCAACAGTATTATCACTCTCGCCTGTGATCCGGACATAGCCCTCCGCGTCAAAAACAAAACTGCGTCCTTGGCCCTCGAGGCACTGTCCGAGGCCCTCGCGGTCGAAGAGTTAACCGCACTATGCTCGACGGTGGATAGGGACGACGTAATCCTTGATAAGAGGCCCAAATCCACCTCCTTCAAACCAGCAGACGAAATAGTCAAATTTCAAGTCCACTCGATGGACCCCAAGAAGACAACTTCCATCGGGGCATAGCTGGACCCAACGGTTGACGCCGCACTACAAGCGCTCCTGCGCGAGAACTGGTACATATTTGCCTGGCACCCTTCTGATATGCCAGGAATCTCATGCAGGTTGGCCGAACACAGCCTCAATATATTGAAGGGATATAAGCCGGTCAAGCAAACACTGCGGCGCTTTTCCGAACCCAAACGACAAGGTATGGGGGAGGAGCTAGCCAAGTTAATCAAGGCCGGATTCATTAGAGAAATAAAACACCTAGACTGGCTAGCAAACCTGGTGATGGTGCCAAAGAAGGATAAATCCTGGCGCCTGTGCGTCGATTTCAAAGACCCCAACAAGGCCTGCCCTAAGGATCCCTTCCCCCTCCCTCGCGTCGATCATATTATTGATGCTACTGCAGGACACGACTCACTGTGTTTCCTTGACGCATACTCCGGATACCATCAAATCAAAATGAAGGAGTCCGATCAAGCCGCAACGACATTCATTACCCCATACGGGCCCTTCTGCTTGAACAGTATGCCCTTCGGGCTTAAAAACGCCGACGCCACCTACCAAAGCATGATTCAAACATGCCTGGAGAAAAAAATCAGCAAGGCAGTTGAGGCATATGTGGATGACATCGTCATCAAGACTAGCCACGTCGAGTCATTAATAGACGACCTGAGTCTCACATTCGACAACCTCCGCACATATGACATCAAGCGCAATCCGGAAAAGTGTCTTTTCAGCATTCCCGCTAGAAAACTGTTGGGCTTCATTGTTTCCAATAGAGGAATTGAGGCAAATCCAGCCAAAATCCGAGCTTTGTCACAATTGGCTACACCAACAGACCTTAAATAGGCCCAAAAACTAGTCGGATGCGTGGCAGATTTAAGCCGCTTTATCTCCAGACTAGGAGAAAAAGCATTACCACTTTATCTCCTTCTCCGGCGCACCGACCACTTAGAGTGGACGGACGTGGCAATGGTCAGACTGGAAGAAATAAAGGCTCTTTTAGCAAGCAACCCAATCCTGGCCGCGCCGAACGTCGGTGAACCGATGTTATTATACATCTCTGCAACACACCAGGTGGTGAGAACGGTGCTCGTCGTTGAGCGAGAGGAGGACAGACACAAATTCCCACTTCAGAAACCGTATGCTACGTATCCACTGTCCTCACACCATGCAAATCCCGGTACCTCATTACCAAAAGATAGCATACGCGGTCTTCATGGCATCCCGGAAGCTACGACACTACTTCCAAGAGTGCTCAATCACGGTGGCTTCCGAAATACCACTCAATGACATAATACACAATCGCGATGCTACGGGCCGGATAGCCAAGTGGGCCATTGAGCTCCTTCCATTCGATATAACATACAAACCACGCCGAGCCATTAAATCCCAAGTATTGGCCGACTTCGTCGCCGAATAGACAAAGGCCGAACTCCCTAAAGAGTACGGTACATATTCCAACTGGGTCATGGCTCTAAAATGCTGGCCGGCTTCGGAGCTGGCGTCGTCTTAACGTCCCCCACTGGAGACACAATCCAGTATGTACTCCAAATATTATACACAGACTCCAACAATGCAGCTGAATACGAGGCCTTATTGCACGGTCTTCAGATGGCTGCCTCCATGGGCATACAACGCCTGGAGGTGCGCGAGGATTCAAATCTCGCAATATCCCAAAAAATGGAGATTTCGACGCCAAAGATCAAAAGATGGCGGCCTATCATAACGCCATACTTAAATATCAGCTCAGTTCGAGGAACTCAAGTTTCATCATGTGGCTTGAGAAAGTAATCAAGCGGCGGATGCCCTTGCTCGCATAGGCGCCAAGCGCAACCCCGTCCCGCCTAACATCTTTCTGGAAAGGGTCTTCAAGCCATCCGTGGTGTGGCAGGGTGAGAGAAGCAACACCAATTCAGATCTGATTATACCCCTAGAGTCCGAACACAATACCAATATCACCGGGGGCTCAGCCACCGAAATAACACCATCGGCCCATCTAATAATGGCAGTAATTGCCCCATGGACCGAACCATTCTTGGCCTACCTTAATAGGTGAGAGCTCCCTAAGGATCAGAATGAGGCTCGCTGCATTGTTCGGCGCTCGAAAGCCTACAAGGTCCATGACGGAGAGCTCTACAAGAAAAGCGCTACTGGAGTCCTTCAAAGATGTATCTCCGAAGAGGAGGGACGACTGCTCCTGGGCAAAATCCATGTTGGTCTCGGCGGTCACCACGCCGCGGCTCGGGCCCTCGTAAGTAAAGCCTTCCGCACTAGTTTCTGTTGGGCGACGGCCCGAGAAGATGCACATTACCTTGTCCAACGTTGTGTCAGATGCCAGCTTTTCGCCAATCAAAGCCATATGCCGCCTAGCGCCCTACAAACAATCCCCATTACTTGGCCTTTCACGGTCTGGGGGCTTGATATGGTCGAACCCCTTAAAGGAGGAAGCCATAAGAAAAAATATCTGCTGGTCATGGTAGATAAATTCACCAAGTGGATAGAGGCCAAACCAGTTAAAATGGCCGAAGCCGGACCAGTGATAGACTTTATATCCGGTGTCGTGCACCGTTATGGTGTCCCGCACAGCATCATCACCGATAACGGCTCCAATTTCTCAGCCGAAGAACTGAAAACCTGGTGTGCTAAGCTAGGCATCAAGCTCGATTACGCCTCCATCTTTCACCCACAAACAAACGGTCAAGTCGAACGAGCTAATGGTCTTATTATGAGCTGCATCAAGATTAGACTAGTGTGGTCTTTGAAAGAATCAGACAAGCACTGGGTTGAGGAGCTCGAGTCCGTACTCTGGGGGCTGCGGACCACGCCCAATCGCACTACCAAATACACACCATTATTCATGGTGTACGGCGCAGAGGCCGTTTTGCCCTGTGACATCATTCGTGACTCACCTCGAGTGTGCATGTATGAAGAGAGAGAGGCCGAGCTTGATCAGGAGGATAGTCTAGATGCCCTGGAGGAGGAGCGCGACGTGGCAAAATCTCGTTCTGCATTCTATCAACAACAGGCTCACAGATACCAAAGAAGAGAAGTGCGGGCCAAGACTTATAATGTTGGGGAGCTCGTCCTACGCTTGCCAGAAAACAAAAAGGACAAACTCAATCCCAAGTGGGAGGGTCCCTTCATCATAGATGAAGTTCTCACTTGAGGAGCGTACCGCCTGTGTGATGCATCGGACAATCGCTTAGAGCCGAACTCGTGGAATGCTGCCAGACTCCGAAGATTCTATGCCTAGAGCCGTACTCTTTGTTCATCTTCTTCTCCCTTTGTTTCAATTTTCTCTCTCTTTAATTTTTTGTCCAGCTCTATAGCTCTTGTGTAGCTAAACCGCACACCTATGACATACACATCCTTAAAAGTATACGCTCATAATACCCGGGGACTTCTTTTAAAGAAGCTTATTATTATTTTCCGAGCATCAAGCTCACCACATATGTGTCCTTTCCTCATATGTACCTTTTCCTTGCCATTATATGCACCATTATGACTTAAGTTTTGGCCAAGCTGGGTTGCCTGGCTCCTATGCTTATGCCCTACGTTCCCGTTTGTTCGACTAGGGCATAAAGGGAGCACCTCTGCGATTGTTACAGCCGGGTCATCCAGACTTTTACCTCAGACTGGGTGCAGCCTAAAGCTAGCGTTCTTAAGGGAATATTTGGTCGGCAGACTAAAGATGTTATCCTGATTACACTGTGAACCCCCAGATGTTACGTATACTACGATTCTTCAATCACAGTTCGGGCATGCATGCTAACGCATGTTCACCCAGGGAAAGGAACCCTTAACGGAACTATTCTCCCTGGAAGATGTTTCTTACAATCAATAAGTAATATAACATAGCTAGCTGGATACAACTTGTTTGTTCAAGCAACTATGACCCTATGCCTGGTTTGCCGCTCGGTATTCGGAAACACTCCGCACCTTCGGGTCCGGAGGTCGAAGTGAAAAGTTCTACCATGACAATCGTTTTACAAATCCGGCTAGGGACAAATTTGTCAATGGAAGTACATAGTCACTTGGACTCAAATACTTCTTCCTCTATGTCGTCTGACAGGCTGTCTACCTTACAATCCTATTGGGAAAACATGGCGGCTATCTTTACTTGGTCATATACCAAACTAACTGGAATTTCTTGTCCATCTGACCCCCGAGGTCCGACCCGGGCCATATGATTCGGATCATGCTTGGTGTACCGTGTTTTTACCATGGCCCTGGCCTCTCACGCACCTTCTCAGCAGGCCGATATCTTCCATAATTAAAAGCACCACCGAGCTCCCTGGAATAGCTTCACAAGCTCCTCCATACTTCATGGAGGGGAGGCGGATTGCCACAAAGCCTTGGCAACACTCCGCATTGCTTGCCGAGCTCGCTCGTGCACTTGGGACAACTCTTGCAGCAGGTCGCCTTGAGATCCAGACATTTCCTCTTTGGGACGACCAGTCAGCATACCTGCAGACATAAATCTGTCAGCTCATTTTTCCGCCGAATTACACGGAGGTAAGTTCAAAAGCATACTGAATATGCCGCCTCATAGCCTCCTATTTTCCTTTACGGCGTCAGCTAGCTAGGCTCGTACATCTTTTAGATTTTCGCCTAGCAGGGTGTTGGAATCCTGCAGCTTGTTCTTTTCATCCCTGACTCGTGTCAGCATACGTTCGCCTGCGGCCAGTCGCCTTTCGGCCTCTTGTTTACCCCCCTGCATGACTTTCAATTCCTCTTTCAGTTGATCTGCCGATCCTATCATCGAAAACACAACAGTATTCACATTACTGGTACATGATTATACTTTTTCTGGATGGAGGGGAACATTACCAGGCGGTGCCTCCTTGGACTTCTCTAGTTCGGCGGTAACAACAGCTAGTTGAGTCCGGCACTTTTCCAGCTCATGAGACAGCATGTTCTTCTTCTCTGTGAGTACCTGATTATACAATGATCCTTAAATCAGTTGTTTCAACTGTTCCAAGTCTCAGTGGCTACTGGTGCATGATTAGATATGTACAATGCGTACTTACCCGCATATCTTTCAAATGCTGGTCAGTGGCCCTGGCAAGCCCGTCCCAAGCAGCTCGGATGTACGCATCAGCCGAGCTGAAGGCATTGAACGCCTCCTTAGTAAAACTAGGGTCGTGAAGCGCGGCCCTCCGGTGCTGATGATTCATGGCGCTCTCTGTCGGTGTCAAAACCGGCAGATCTCAGGTAGGGGGTCCCGAACTGTGCGTCTAAGGATCGATGGTAACAGGAGACAGGAGACACGATGTTTACCCAGGTTCGGGCCCTCTTGATGGAGGTAATACACTACTTCCTGCTTGATTGACTTTAATGAGTATAGGGGTTACAAGAGTTGATCTACCTCGAGATCATATGTTGTGGTCTAAACTCTACAGGTATGATGAGTAATGTCATAATAATCTACCGACTAGCCTGGCCTCTGCTTATATAATGTACCAGAGGCCTAGGATAACAAGAGTCCTAGTCGAATACGCCGGTGGAGAGGAGTCCTTGTCTTGATCACCAAGTCTTGTGGAATCTTCCTCCTGTATACATAGGCTGTCTGAACTGGCCCATGAGCATACGGCCATGGGGGTCCTCAGCCCAATCCAACTGATTGGGAGATGACGTGGTGAGTACCCCCTAGTCCAGGACACCGTCAGTAGCCCCCTGAACCGGTCTTCAAGTTGGGGATGCTCCTTGATTCTTCCGAACTGTTCTTCATCTTCGGTCGTCGGTCTTGAAAACTGGTTCAACAAATCTTCCCATCTTCGATCTTGACGATCGCCGAAGTAAATCCAAAGAGTTTACACGTCGGGTATCCGAGGAGCCCCTTTAAGTTCTCGGCCTTTATCAATGCCTTATTATTTTTATGCCACACCTCGGGTTTGAAGTTGTTCTCGGGCGGCAGCTTCCTCTTGCGTCCGAGCTCCCACGTTGGACTGCATTCGAGGTATCTTTTGCAGCTGAGCACCAACGCCAGACCGCTTCTGAGCTCCAATGCAGGAATGTATCCGAGCTCTAACTAGGGATGAAAATGGAGTGGAAAGTTTCCACTTTTCCGGAGAAAAATGAAAACAGAGAGGAAATATGAAAACGGAAACGGAAATTTGCGAAATGGAAATGGAATTTTTTATGCAGAAACAGAAACAAAAACGGAACAGTGTTTTTCGGTGGAGACGCGGAAATGGAACTTTCTGTTTTCGCGAATATGGAATTTCCGTTTCTACTATAGGCCCATGGCTGCTTTGTAGCCCAATTACCAAACAACACACAATGACACAATGAGCAGACTAGATCATTTGAGGACCAACTTTTACTTCCACGCACATTCTCAACTAGACACAATACGGAATTGTCATGTACTATTACAATACTACCCTATGTTACCAACACAACCATATTATCATGTAGCCATGTTAAAAATTTCTTAAATTTCTTTGTTTTTTGTGTGTATTTCTCTATGATTCAAGGGGATTTTAAGTTCCGGTCAACACACCGTTCTATTTTCGTGTCCGCTCTGTATTTGTTCCGTGTGTGTTTCTGGTAGTATTTGTTTCTGTATTCATTTCCGGAGTTTCCGTATTCATTTCCGCTTCTGCAAAAAAATATGAAAACAAATATGGTAGCACCCAGTTCTGTCCGTTTCCGCTCTGTTTTCATCCCTAGCTCCAACGCCAGACTATGTCCAAGCTCCAACCCCGAACTGTATCTGAGCTCCAACGCTGGACTATATCCCAGGTATCATAAATCACCTTGGTTCAAAAAAGTTGAAGGAGTTTAGCCGAGCTTAATGCCGAAAATGGCCTCTATGGAGCCAGCCACTAGCGCCCGAGCTTTATGCCAGACTGCTTCCGAGGTGGTGAACCACCTCGACTGCGGGCCAATTTTTTGTCAAAATTTTTGATTGGTGCAATTTATTCTCTGCCGAGATATATAGCCAGTTGCCCTCAAGGTGTGTATCGGTCTAAAACCCGAGATGCACCTGAAGGATGACATAAGACCGCTGATCCCAGTAGCCCCTGAGACTTAGGTTGATTCAAAATTGGCCTGAGGATCAACCCCTAGCTCGGCGGAATACTTCAGGACACAAAAAGCGGTGTGCAAATTCCTCGAGACTCAGGTTGGGTGCGACCGACCAACCTGAGGATCATAATCTCCTCAAAAGCTATATTGCACTTTAAATTTTCTACATTGGATTGTCAATGCAGTAGCCCCCAAGACACTGGTCGGGTGGCAACACCAGATCAGGGGATCGATACGCCCCTTTCAATATTAGTGATTGATAAGCCCGAAGCCCAGTAGCCCCGAGCCTTAATGTGGGCACGGGTGGTCGAATTAAGGATCGATGTCCAGCGTAATACCACAAATTATGTGTAATGATTCTATGTATGCAAGTACTTTACATCATTAATGCTCGGATCCGCATTGTACAAAACTTTGTTGATCGACCATCAGCTTCAACCTCCTCGGCCAGAAGCCGGGCAATGTTTGTCCTACTTTATAAAGTCGTTATAAGGGCAAAGATTTATGGAAAACAAGGCAATTCGGCCGTACGGTTTTATAAACAAAGGTACGCGGAGAGATTTGTTATATTACTTAATGTAAGAAACATCTTCCACGGAAAATAGTCCCGCTATCGATTCCTTTCTTTGAGTCGTCATGCTTATCATGATCATGAAACCTCACCTCCGATCAATGTGGGAGGAAAATATTGAGGATTTAGTTCGGGGAAAGTTCCCGAACTCTGTGGTATTACTGAACCAATTTTTTTACTTCCGTCGTTGCCGACCAATGTGATCCTTCAAGATCGCTATCTTTCGGCTTCACCTAGTCTGAGGTACTAACTCGGATGACCCGATAGTAACAATCATAGAGGTGCTCTCTTTACCACCTAGCTGAACAATCGGGAACATAGGGGTAAGCACATGATCCAGGCAACCCAGCTTGGCAAAAATCTTAAGTCAAATTGATGCATATTTATGGCTTTATAACGATGATTACAGAAGGCAGCCCTTGTATATTAAATACAAATGACGATGATATGTTTATTTTGACTCTGTTGCGACCGTTTATCAGTTGAAAGTGGCCCATCGTCGGCTTCTACCCCTTTGTAGATACTACGCAGGGTGTCTCCGCAATAACAAGACAACCCTTAGCCGAAGTCTCGGTGCCCAAAGGCGGTTGTGTTAGCGGAAACGAGGCAATTAGATATGCGGGATTTATAACTTTCACTTAGTCATAGGAGCTTTAAACTGGGGAAGCTAGCTATGAGCCCTCGGTTAGTGTTCGACGACATCCAAGGTCAAGCCATAAACACTTCGGCCAATGTTATGAATGCCCCGTCATTTAACACAGTCACCGGATCGCTGACCAGTTTACGCTTATTGTGACAGTCAGTTTTCGGCTTTCTCCACTGAGGTGCTTAACCATGTGATCTGGAAGCACAATCGCAGTGGTTCTCCCTTTGCACACCTAGCCGAACAAAGTGGAATGTAGGAGGCTAGCGCAGGAGCCGGGCAACCCAACTATTGACCGAAGACACCATTCGAAACCGATGCATATTTAGCAATATCCAAGAATGTTTTTGTCGAATCTCCAAAGGTGTCCGGCGTTGCACTGCGAGACTTGTGCTGAAAACACACAAATAATTTAAAAGTGCCATAAGCTTGGAAAACCAAAAAACAACAGTAAAAACTTGATGTCTGAACAAGATCAAGTGTTCGGTGCCAATCCGAAAATTGGAAAAAAGAAAAAATTGTGCTTCTGCCGTGCTTTAACATGACACACCCGATCTCAACACTTCAAGCGGGCCAGCGTACGTCTTCAAGGTCCTTATCCCAAAGGCGGACTACTTCTTCGAGGCCAGTTTAGCGAACTAAACTCGAGCGGCTTTTTAGAGAGAAGACATGCTATCCGGCTATTGACCATACACTCGAGTCGAAAAAGGAGCGGTAGAAAAATACTTTGCAATGACCAAGAAGAAAACACATTTACTATAAAACAGCTCATATAAATTTTAAGAGCCCCCGAGTGACTTGGGTAAAGGAATTTTATGTATAATGGTTGTATGTACCGATGTACTTATATCATATCCGTGATCACCCGAACTTTAAACGCGTCTTAACCGACCGTCAGCTTCTCCCTCTTCGGTCAAGGACCGAAAAGTGTCATGTACTCCACCTGTCGAAAGCATCGACGGTGTTTCCGATAACTAGGCAATCAGGCCATAAGGCTGTAACAGACAAGCGCGCTCAGGGAACTTATGCTATATTACTGACGAAGTGTAAGAAGCATCTTCGAAGAAAATAGTACCTCCACTGATACCTTTCTTCGGTTGCTCATTATTACTATGAGACTTGTGCAATAGATTTTTTGTACTCATGAGTTCCGTTGTGTGCCGACCATTGTTGAAAACAATAAGAGCGCTAGCTTTCGGCTTCACCCAGTCCGAGGTACTAACTCGATTGACCCGGTAGTAACAATCGCAGAGGTGCTCCCTTTACTGCCTAGCCGAACAATCGGGAACGTAGGGATAAGCACAGGTGCCAGGCAACCCAGCTTGCGAAACACTTAAGTCAACATGGTGCATATGGTGGCGTAATACACGAACAAGGAACGAAGCCGTACAAGTATAATCATATGCAGGAGGAAACGCTTCATAAAGGAAGCCCCCAAGTAAACGGGGTATTTGAATTTGCTTGCAAAAAACTAGGTTTTGACAAAGAAAGTTTGTCGCAAATAACTTTTTGTCAAAAAAGCATAATGCTTGGTCGAACCGAAAGAAATTTAAAACTAAAGGTTTTTAAGCATGGAAGCAACTTAGCTGGTTAATGTGCTCGGTGTCGATGCACGGCCCGGGCTTACGGCAGGACAAGGTCCCAGCCCCCAAGCCGGTCCCAAGGTGGTGGGGCAAAGAGCTCGGCACTCCGAAGTGGCAACATAGCACGGCCAATGCAGGACAGCAGTGTGATGCTGAAGTCCCCGGCGTGGTTTAATGAAGTAATGATGAAGCCCTCGGTCCAGCCGAGGTAACGTGGTACGTTGGTACGTCGAGGTGACAGTGCTGCCCGACCCGAATCCTTTACCTGTGCACATAAAATAGTGTAAGGCGGAGATAATAGGAATAATAAAAAAATTGTTGCATAATTAATAATTTACGCAAAGTGAGTAATAAAAGAAATATGGCCCGTGTGCCGAATACTCGATGAGGTAGAGCTCTCTCAGCGCTGCCGAAGTCCCCGAGGCAACCGAACATCTCGGTATGGCGATTCGACCAACAAGGTGATCATGCGAGCCGATTGGGACAACGACGTCGGCTTGCCAAAGTGACCGCGTGACGCAGTCAAAGTCGATCACCTACACACATAAAATAGTGCGGTCCAAAAAGGATAATTGATTTTCGCAAAAATAATTTACTGAAAGAGATGTGGCCTGGCGCCGAAGTCATGTCGATGCAGGGCATCGGCGTGACGCGGTGAAGGCGTGGCAAAGCCTAAATTCACAGGCCGGTCTGAGTTTCGGATGCGGCATTCGCCAAACTGTATACGGAAACTGACCGAACCACCACGCGACTGTTGTTAATGCGGCCACCATTTGATAGATCTGTGTACAGATGATGAAACAGACCAGAGTAATGATGCATTGGGAAAAATAAACCCAAGCAAGAAAGAAAATACTAGGATTACTAGCACCTGGTTTATCTGTTGTAGCGATCTGAAGAAAGGTTACTCCCAAAATTGGGATTCAATCTGCACAACAATTGCCTGATGGACGATAAAGCGATGGCATGGCGATGCTGGCAATGGTGGGATTGCCGAGCCAAAGCACCCGGTCCAGCTAACATGACGAAGCTGGTCGGCTGGTGACGCCGAAGTCACCGGAGTATGTTGATGAAGAAATAACAAAGTACCCGGTCTAGCCAAGATGACAGAGCGGGTCAGTAAGGAGACGTCTCAGCCGCCATGTCAGCCGAGGTGTTGAAGCAGTTCGGCGTGATGGACATCGGCTTGAAAAATCAATAGTGCGGCCATGCCGACGCTGGTCATAACTTGTGACGCGGTCAATGCCGGATTGATAAAGTGACCGAGCGGCGATGTCGGCGCGCCTGACCCATGCAATCCGTGGGGCGATGGTGTTGATGATGATTGATCCTTCGCGATGCCAAACTCTTGTTTGGCTTGCCGAGCTGATGATCCGATAAGGTTAGGCTCGGCTCAATGAAGCGACGATATGTCTAATGCAGGTCGGCAGACGTGGAGCAATATTACCGGACTGCTGTGACACCAGCGCGATGGTAAAGAGTGCCTCAAAGAAGGCTTAAAATTTTATGGGCACGTGTTAAAAACAACGCACAATACCATAGAAGAAAATTCCTTTAAAAAGGTTGTCCAGTATCACGTTCATAAAGAAACATGAATTCTGGTCCGATCCATATTCGCCCAGAAAACATATCCGAAAAATGATGCACTAATCGGAAGGTTCCTGGAATTTGGATGGTCGGATCGAGCTGAAATTTTGAGGGTTGGTAAATATAGGAATTCCACAGCTGATCAACGGTTGGATCTTCCAAAGGATGTCCGAGCTAGGTGCTGGAGACCACGCCCTAAACTCGTCCATATTCCCTTCCAAATTTGACATGGCTCCGGTATATCGTAGACAGCCGGAGATTCCTTCATCGGAACTTGACGAAATTTTGCATGGTTGTTGCAGACTCAATTCCGCACAATTCCACCAAAGGAATCGTCAAAGTGATGCTCGAGGAGGTGGTGGCAGCGGATACTATTTCGCTGTTCGGAAAAACAGCACGGTTGCCCGAGGGCAATGTTGACGTTGAGCCCCCGAGCTCCATGGATGATTTCTCCATGATCTTGATAGAGATTGGAGTTGATGTTGATGAAGTCCCCCGTCCGAACATGACGATTGGAGATGGAGCACGGTCCTTGGTCGAGCCAAGGTGACTAGTAGAGCCGGCGACAAAGATGCCGGCATCGCAGTTGATCTGCGGGCGAGCCATTGATCCTTTGCCGATCACACAACGGAACTCTCAATGAAAGCACCATTGTCGCTGTTAAAACTAGCAAATCTCGGGTAGGGGGTCCCGAACTATGCATCTAAGGATCGATGGTAACAGGAGATAGGAGACACGATGTTTACCCAGGTTCGGGCCCTCTTGATGGAGGTAATACCCTACTTCCTGGTTGATTGACTTTAATGAGTATAGTGGTTACAAGAGTTGATCTACCTCGAGATCATATGTTGTGGTCTAAACTCTACAGGTATGATGAGTAATGTCATAATAATCTACCAGCTAGCCTGGCCTTGGCTTATGTAATGTACCAGAGGCCTAGGATAACAAGAGTCCTAGTCGAATACGCCGGTGGAGAGGAGTCCTTGTCTTGATCACCAAGTCTTGTGGAATCTTCCTCGTGTATACATAGGCTGTCCGAACTGGCCCATGAGCATACGACCATGGGGGTCCTCTGCCCAATCCAACTGATTGGGAGATGACGTGGTGAGTACCCCCTAGTCCAGGACACTGTCACTCTCCACTTCAGAGTTCGTGACAGATACATTATCCGAATCCTGTGAAAGAGGATAATCCAGCGTTGCTCCTGTGTCAGCCCCCGCCCTAGAGGCAGGGTCTGGAACCTGACTGGTGGAGGCGCTACTGGCAGGATCCCCGAACATAGTCCAGTGAACACTCTTCCCAATCAAACATAGCAGACAATGTCATGGTTCGATGTGATTGTCAGGCGGCATATTTAAAGCCATACCTCTTTGATGAAGGATCGATCATGTTGTCATTTTCCTTCCTCTTCGAAGACCTGCCCGTCGTAGGCACCACTCTCTTTTGAGACGCCTCTGGTGCGGCATGACGCGCCGAGCGCCTCCCCTTTGGAGCACGAGACAGTGCGGTGGGTGAGGCATAACGAGGAAGCTCTTTCGGAGGAGATGTCTCCTGGTTACTTACATGTGAGGCAGGAAGGAGGCCAGGATAATCGGCCATGATGGGCACTTCTCTGCCGTCATAGCTCGCCTGGTAGAAGACTCCCTCTTGGAGTTATACAAATATGTCTAGATCCTCTTCAAATCCGGGATCGAGGTCCCGGTTATGGTCCTCCGGCTGTGGAGCGGGACTATAAATCTCCGTGATAGCCTTCCGCCATTCCTATTAAGAATGGATGGGTAAAATGTTAATTAAACATGACTCGGGGAAAGGATTGAGTAAGGAGGTGGTATTAAAACTCACCCAGCTAAGGGGATTGTACATGGAGAATCTCTCTTGGCACTTAAGATGAGTAAAATCCTCTTTCTCCCCTTTATACTGACCGGCCAATATTGTGGCCAGGGCGGTAGGGGTGTCTGGACCCTTCCGTCCGCAGCATGAGGCGTCATCTTCCCCATTGTAGTGCGACATAGGGAGCCCTCTGAATTGAAGTGGTTGAACACCTCGCATTATGGAAGTTGCCATTACATCGATTATTGTTAATCCGGACTGGGCAAATGTCCTTATCTTGCCCATTACTCTGTTGAACTTCTGCGCTGTCTTCCTCCTCGAGGCACCGAGGACGCCAGCTGTGGAGTTTCCTCAACGGAGCACTGGAAAATTCGGGAAGACCCATTCGGACTGGGTCGGGGAGAGCGACATCTTCGATATAAAACCACTCCGAGGGCCACTCTTCGGATGCCTTCTTCGGTGTACCGGACAAGTATCCGGTCCTAGCTATGCGCCATACCTCAGCGCCGCCCACCTCGAATATGGATCCCTTTTGGGTACGAGGCACGAGGCAGAAAAGTTTCCTCCATAACTCAAAGTGGGCCTCGCAGCCCAGGAATAGCTCGCAAAGAGCGACGAAACCCGCGATATACAGGATGGAGGCTGGAGTGAGGTTGTGCAGTTGGAGGCCGTAATACTCTAGTAGACCTCAGAGGAAAGGGTTGATTAGAAACCCGATGCCTCTTATTAAGAAGGATACGAAGCACACTCGCCCCCCTTGGTTGGATTAGGGAAAATTTTCGCCAGGGCTTCGCCTGTAAAGGAGGTTAATCCTGCCGAACGGGGACTAGATCCACGGGGGGAAGGAATCCCTGCGTTTGAAGCTTACTCAGCTGGTCATGGGATACTGAACATTTCTCCCAATCGCCTTTTTCGGAGCCATGGGAGCGGGAGGAAGAACTGGGAACGCTAGCCATGTTGGAATGGTTTTTCCTAGCAAGCTCCAATCCACTTAAATAGATGCCTTTCTTACATGGCCAGGGTGTTATGTGCAAAAATACTCTGACCTTCCGTGTTCGCTCGACACGTGAAGCCGAAGCAACGGAGGCGCAGAAGCCAATGGGTACAACATTAAATGAAAAGCAGAGTATAACTCTTCGGATCAAACGGTTTGAAGTATTCAGAGGAAGAACCCGCCTTGCAATGCCGAAGACTATCAGCGCACCGGACACATCGTCATTGAAGTCTGGTTCAGGGGCTACTGAGCGAGTCCTGGATTAAGGGGTCCTCGGGCGTCCGGCCTATGTGACATGGGCTGGACTGATGGGCCGTGAAGATACAAGACAGAAGACTTCCTCCCGTGTTCGGATGGGACTCTCCTTTGCATGGAAGACAAGCTTGGCATTCGGATATGAAGAATCCTTCCTCTGTAAACCGACTATGTACAACCCTAGGCCCCTCCAGTGTCTATATAAACTGGAGAGTTTAGTCCGTAGAGGCAATCACAATCATACAAGCTAGACATCTAGGGTTTACCATTACAATCTTGTGGTAGATCAACTCTTGTCATCCTCATATTCATCAAGATCAATCAAGCAGGAAGTAGGGTATTACCTCCATCAAGAGCGCTCAAACCTGGGTAAACATCGTGTCCCCCGTCTCGTGTTACCATCGACCTCAGACGCACAGTTTGGGACCCCCTACCCGAGATCCGCCGGTTTTGACACCGACAACTAGGCACTGGTTAAACAGCCTCCTAGAAAACTATATTGGAAGCTGGGAAGACTTGGAAGATGCCTTTAGAGAAAACTTCCAAGGCACTTATGTCCGGCCTCCGAATGCTGATGACCTCAGTCATATAGTCCAACAGCCTGGAGAGTCAGCCAGGAAATTCTGGACCAGGTTCCTAATTAAAAGGAACTAGATTGTCGACTGTCCGGATGCCGAAGCCCTAGCCGCCTTCATACATATCATCCGTGACGAATGGCTCGCCCGACACCTCGGCCAAGAAAAGCCGAAGTCCATGGCATACCTTACAGCACTAATGACCCGCTTCTGCGCGGGCAAGGATAGCTGGCTAGCCCGCAGCGGTAACAATACCAGCGACCCCGGCACTTCCGAAGCCCGAAACGACAACGGAAGGCCCCAACGCAACAAACATACGCGTCAGAGCAACAATGATGATACAGAGAATACGACGGTCAATGCCGGATTTAGTGGCTCCAAATCCGGTCAACGGAAGAAGCCATTCAAATGAAACAAAGACGGTTCATCAAGCCTGGATCGAATACTTGTTTGACCTGCCAAATCCACGGCACTCCTGATAAGCCTGCCAACCATACCAATAGAAGATGTTGGGTCTTCAAACAAGCCGACAAGTTAAATGCTGAACATAAGGTGAAATGGTCGCCCAGTGAGGATGACGATGAGGAACCTCGCACACCAAAAACAGGGGGTCAGAAGAAATTTCCCCCCGAAGTCAAAACGGTGAACATGATATACGTCACCCATATCCCCAAGAGGGAGCGCAGGCGCATGCTAAGGGACGTCTATGCGATAGAGCCAGTCGCCCCAAAATTCAACCCATGGTCAGCCTGTCTGATCACCTTCGATCGCTGGGACCATCCGACTAATATCCGTCATGGAGGTTCAGCCGCATTAGTCCTCGATCCAATCATCAATGGATTCCACCTTACGCGAGTCCTCATGGACGGCGACAGTAGCCTTAACGTGCTCTATCAGGACACAGTCTGCAAGATGGGTATTGATCCGTCAAGAATCAAGCCCACTAAAACTACCTTTAAAGGAGTGATACCCGGTGTAGAGGCCTGCTACATGGGCTTGATACATCCATTTTGCATCATGCTTTTATATCGACATTTATTGCATTATGGGCTGTTATTACACATTATGTCACAATACTTATTCCTTTTCTCTCTTATTTTACAAGGTTTACATGAAGAGGGGGAATGCCGGCAGCTGGAATTCTGGGCTGGAAAAGTAGCAAATATTAGCGACCTATTCTACACAGCTCCAAAAGTCCTGAAACTTCACGAAAGTTATTTTTGGAGTTAATAAAAATACTGGAGAAAGAATCCACCAGAGGGGGCCCACACCTTGGCCACGAGGGTGGGGGGTGCGCCCTACCCCCCTGGGCACGCCCCCCTGCCTCGTGGGCCCCCTGGTGGCCCTCTGATGCCCATCTTCTACTATATGAGGTCTTTCGTCCGGGAAAAAATCATAAGCAAGCTCACAGGACGAAACTCCGCTGCCACAAGGCGAAACCTTGGCGGAACCAATCTAGGGCTCCGACAGAGCTGTTCTGCCGAGGAAACTTCCCTCTGGGAGGGGGAAATCATCACCATCATAATCACCAACTATCCTCTCATCGGGAGGGGGTCAATCTCCATCAACATATTCACCAGCACCATCCCATCTCAAACCCTAGTTCATCTCTTGTATCCAATCTTTGTATCCAAACCTCATATTTGTACGTGTGGGTTGATAGTAGTGTTGATTACTCCTTGTAGTTGATGCTAGTTGGTTTACTTGGTGGAAGATCATATGTTCAGATCCATTATGCATATTAATACCCCTCTGATTATGAACATGAATATGCTTTGTGAGTAGTTACGTTTGTTCCTGAGGACATGCACTAGTAGAAAACGGGCCTATTGTCTCGGTTCGTAAGGGCCTTTTGTCCCGGTTCCTGAACCGGGACTAAAGGGTCGTTACTAATGCCCTGTCCCTTTAGTCCTGGTTCAGTCCAGAACCGGGACAGATGGGCCTCCATGTGGCCTATGCGTGGAGCCCAGGCAGGAGGGCCTTTGGTCCCGGTTGGTGGCACCAACCGGGACCAATAGGCATCCACGCGTCAGCATTTCTATGGCTGGGGTTTTTGTTTTTTAAAGGGGGGGATTGAGGGTTTTGGGGGGTTAATTTAGGTGTTTCATATATTGTGTTAGCTAGCTAATTAATAGAGAGAAGTGTCGTCTCTTATGTCCGTGCTTGGTCGATGCTACGTACTATACATACGTATAGAGAGGACTAGACACGCTAGCTAGCTAGTAAGCAAACGAAGGAAACAGAAGATCATCATGAACATATATGCATATAGAGAGAAGTGATATCGACCACCTCTCCTTCTCCGAGAGATTGGTCGAACAACAAGTTCTTCTATATCTATCCGACACTACCGGCTACATATATACAATAATTATCTCTTACAAATATAATCTCCTAACATACGGACGCACGGTCCACATAGTATATAAGGGAAACCGAATATGCACAAGATAGTAACACTCACTTGAAGTTTTAAGGAAAGAGTATTATATCTTTGTTTTCATTTATTACCAACAATCGTAGCAAGTTGGCCTCAGTATCTGCGACATGAAATTTAACCTCAGTTGCATCTATGAGATTTGTGTTAATGAACCCAATATCACCGACTTGTCTTTTCTTCAATTCGATGATCTTCAATCTACACAATATAGTGAGGATAATTATAAATACATGCAATGAAAGAGCTGAGCTATATAGAGAGACTTAATGACAAAAGTAGTACTACTTACAGACAGTAGCAGGTGACCGTTGCTTTATCGAGGGCCAATTGATTGAAAAACTGAGAGAACTCCTCAAATGGAATAGGCAACAGTTCGATTCCAACGAGATCATGCTCCTTTTTAACTCTCACATACAAAGTATTCCCCCCCAGACTCTCTGCAGATTTTCAAGTACCAATCATGCAATCTTCGCATCATCGTTGATAGAGATCTTTCATCTTTGACAAGAGGCTTCCCGTACTCGTATCTTTGTATCTGCACCTCCAAGAAATCATAATGTACATCGTCGGGCAGGTAATCCCAAGATTGCTATAACCGGGCACCATCCTCGGATCATTAGCGACGATGTCGCTAGGCACCTTCAGCGGGGGGCACGATTGCTTCGCTTGTTCGCCGAGCTGGGCAATTTGTTTCCCAGCTCGTCGTTCTTTCATCCTTTGATCACTGACAGTACTTCCCGACCGCTCCGCTTCGGCAAATGTCTTTCCAATAATGCGCTCATAGTTGCCTTTTGGCGGAGACTTGGGTGGTTTTGTCAGGGCAGCCAGGGTGCGCTTCGCTTTCACCGGATCTACCTTCTCCGGAGGTGGATGTTTCTTTGCTTTCACCCCTTCAAATAAGTTCCTCACTTCTTCTTGCGCGATCTCGGCGTTCTCCTCCGGGGTCCTCTCGTATGGTAACTTCTCTGGAGTCTTCAGAGAAGGACCGAATCTGTATGTCCTCCCGCCTCTGGCTGTACTGCTAGACACCGGCAGAGCAGACGGAGCGGCTGTCTTCTTTACTTGCTTACGAGGCGGAGGAGAAGGACTACAACGCGCCAGAGCAGCTGGAGCGGCGGCGGGTCTCTTCGGCCCTTGCTGATGAAGCGGAGAAGGAGGAGGCTGGCTGCTCGGGCGCGCCGGCGTAGGCGGAGAAGGAGGCGGAGTGCCGCCACGCGCCGGAGAAGGAGCCGGCCGAGTGCCCTAATCGTCACTCGCCGGAGGAGGAGGCGGTAGAGGAGGCAGAGTGCCCTGACTCGCCGGAGGAGGAGGAGGAGGCGGAGGCGTCCAGTTCGGAAGGTTGATGAGCTCCTTCTGCCATAGGCATGGAGTCTTCAGAGCAGAACCTAGCCGAGCCTCCCCTTCACCGGTAGGGTGGTCAAGCTGGAAGTCCTCAAATCCCGCCGTTATTTCATACACCATCACCCTAGCATATCCTTCTGGAATTGGCCAACAGTGAAAAGTTGCGCCGGGTTCAGTAGGAAAAACAGAGCCAACAGCCGCCTTGACCTTCATATTAATCCATTGCGTCATAAGGTGGCAATTTTGAGACTCCGTGATAGCATCCACGGGATAGCTGGCAGGAGCAGTCAAGACATGCTCCGGCTGAAGCAACTCGGTGGAAGCCACACTACTTCTCCGCTGAGATGGCGGGGTAGCTTTGGGGGAAGCTTCGGCAGTTCGTTTGCTGTGATTTGCTTCTCGTTCCTCTATCGCTTGTACCCTAGCGTGCAGCGCCTGCAGTTGGGTATGCTCCACTTTCTTCCTCCTCTCGTGGCATTTGTAACCGCCTGCGTCCGGAAACCCAGCCTTCCATGGAATGGAGCCTGGCGTGCCTCGTGTCCGTCCAGGGTGCTCAGGATTCCCGAAGGCCATTGTGAGCTCGTCGTTCTCTCTGTCTGGAACGAACGTCCCTTGCTGCGCTGCTTTGATATAGTGCTGAAGCCTCTTGACTGGTATTTCCAATTGCTCGTCCGTCCAAATGCACTTCCCTGATACAGGGTCCAAGGTTCCGCCAGCCCCGAAGAACCAAGTCCGGCAATGGTCTGGCCAGTTAATTGTCTCTGGTTCGATCCCTTTATCAACCAGATCATTCTCAGCCTTGGCCCACTTAGGCCGGGCTACGAGGTAGCCACCTGACCCCGTGCGATGGTGATGCTTCTTCTTCACAGCATTTTGCTTGTTTGTCGCCAACATCTTCTTACTCTTTTCTGATGTCTTGTGGGCCACAAATGCGGGCCAGTGATCTCTGATCTTCTCATATCTGCACTTGAATTCTGGTGTCTCTTTTTTATCAACAAACTTATTCCGCTCTTTCTTCCACCTCCTGAATAGGTCTGCCATCCTATTAAGAGCAAAAGACTTGATTAATTGCTCTTTAACTGGCTTCTCCGGATCATCCTCTTGCGGTAGGGTGAAATTTGACTCCAGCTCAGTCCAAAGATCATTTTTCTGCATATCATTGACATAATACACCCAGGGTCTTCTGTAGCCGGCTTTAACCATTGCTGGATGCTGATCGGGATCTTCTCCCTAACCAGAACCCCGCACTGAGCAACAAATGTGTTCTTTGTCCGGATGGGTTCAATCGGTTGGCCGTCGGGCACGATTGCTATGATCTCAAACCTTTCATCCGAGCTCAACTTTTTCTTCGGGCCTCGTCTATTTACCGAAGTTGTGCTTGATCCGGAGGGCTAGAAAAAAGAACAAAGACTTAACTAATATGTGTACATACCATAACAATGAATGCATCAATTAGCTAGTCAGCACAGGCTTAACTAATATATATACCTGGCCGGACTCGGTTCGGTCACCGGAGCCGTCATCATGGTCTCCTTCTTGCACCGGCATTGGGTCACCGGAGCCGTCCTCAAGGTCTCCTTCTTGCACCGACATTGGGTCACCGGAGCCATCATAATCATTGCCAGCTGCTTCCAGACCATCGGTGTCGTTGAGAAACAACGAGGAGACGGCATCACTTCCTCGTGCGATTATGTCCCCCAACAACTCTTCTTGTACTTCGTCTCGGGCGATGTCCATAGTTTCTACAAATATTTTTTTCTTCTTCTCCTCTATTCCTTTCTTTTCTCCTCTTTTTTTCTTCTTTTTTTCTTCGACACGTGGGGGGGGGTCGATATACCCCCTCCCCGATAATCTATCTTTTGCATATATATATATAGACAGACAGAGAACATATATACGTGTGGCGTCGGCGTTGAACACTACATCCACGTCCCACAAGTGACGTGGGCGTCGATGCCCGCGTCACTTGTGGGACGTGGATGTAGTGTCCGACACCGACGGCCACATGTATCTCACACCGACGATACTTGCTATTTAGGGTTTCCTCTACTGCTCGGCGACCCTCGACGACCCTCGTTCCCGATAAAAAAAATAGGAAGAAGAAGAAAAAAAAGAGGAGAAGAAAGAATAGAGGAGAAGAACTCCTCTATTCTTTCTTCTCCTCTTTTTTTCTTCTTCCTCTTCTTTTTTTATCCTCTTCTTCCTCTCATGTTCGACGACCCTCGACCCCTCGACGACCCTAGACCCCCTCTCGACCCTTGACCCCTCGGCGATCGTCGACCCCCTCTCGACCGTCGACCCCCTCTCGACCCTTGACCCCTCGGCGACCCTCGATCCCCTCTCGACCCCTTGACGATCCTAGAACTTTTTTCTCCCTGATAACATTTTTTTCTCCGAGAGAGTTACTGTTCCCGAGTGAACCGGAGGGGGACATTGTTGATATCGGATTCGTCATATTTTCTACGAATGTTCTATATACATACATCCATCGATATCATTCCATACATACATAGACATCTACATTATATATGAACAAAAAATCAAAATTCATCATACATAGATCTACAATATATATGAACAAAAAATTCATCATATCAATATTTACATATACATACACACATACATACATACACATGACCCCCTCATTCATCATATCAAATTCATCATATCAATATTTTGCAAAGGAGCTATATTCTCCCAAACTCTACAGTATATATGAACAAAAATTTCATCATATCAATATTTTGCAAAGGAGCAGGGGAAGGAAGGAAGGGGGAGGATGGGGCGGTAGCTACCTCTCCCGGCGGGATCGGGGAGGAGACGTGGGCAGCCGGCGTCGAGGGCGACGGCAACGAGGACGGGCTCGGGGTCGGCGAGGGCGATGGTGGGGCGTGCTCGGCGACGACGACGAGGCAGGGCATCCTCGGGGGCGGTGGACGGGCTTGGGGGCGCAGGGGGTGCGGTAGGGCACGCTCGGGGGCGACGGACGACAATGGCGTGGGCGGACAGCGTCGGCGTGGGCTTGGGGGCCGGGCAGGGGCAACGGCGTGGGCGGCGACGGCGAGGCATCCTGGCGGCGATGAGCTCGGCGGCGTCGGCGGGAAATGGGCGATGTAAACTGAAACCGCTAAGTGGTGGGTATATATACATGAAGCATGGGTCTTGGTTCGTGGCACGAACCGGTACCAATGCCCCCTATGGTCCCGGTTCGTGCTACCAACCGGGACCAAAGGTCTCATTTCGGCAGCCCAAAGGGCGGGAAGCAGAGGCCATTGGTCCCGGTTCGTCGCACGGACCGGGACCATAGGTAGGTATTCGTACCAGTTTGTGCCATGAACCAGTACAAATGCCCCCTATGGTCCCAGTTCGTGCGTCTAACCGGGACCAGTGGCCTGCGCCGCGGTGCGGTGCGGTGGGATTTTTAGTCCCACCTCGCTAGCTGAAGAGCTCCCACACCAGTTTATAAGCCCTGCTCTGTGTTCCCTTTTGAACTCCTCTGAACTGCAGGCTTACGGGCCTAATGGGACACTGCAATGCCTGTGGGCCTACTAGGCCTGCTGCGGGCCTGAATCCTGGCCCATGGTTGGGTTTCTAGTCGTATTCAGGCCGTGCTGGCCCAGTAGGTGGCATTTTTTTCTTTTTTGCTATTTATTTTTTCATTTCTACTTAGAACTAAATACTTATAGGTTTTTAGTGATTTCTTTTTTCTTTTAGGTCACAAAAATTATAAACTTTCTGTTAGTGGCATTAGTTTCAAAATTTAAATAGTTTAAATTTGAATTTTTTAAAATTAGTGTGAATCACTAGTTTATGAATAACTTTACTATAAAAATTGATTTTTGAGTCATTCTTTTTCTTGCTATTTACTGTTACTATGTTTTATCATTATACTCAATTTGGTAATTTTAGTTAGTCATAACAAATATTATAGGCATTTTTTTCTTTTTTGCTATTTATTTTTTCATTTCTACTTAGAACTAAATACTTATAGTTTTTTAGTGATTTATTTTTTCTTTTAGGTCACAAAAATTATAAACTTTCTGTTTGTGCCATTAGTTTTAAAATTTGAATAGTTTAAATTTGAATTTTTTAAAATTTGTGTGAATCACAAGTTTGTGATTAACTTCACTAAAAAAATGAACATAGATGCACCTATAGAGAAAATTTGACCTAAATTCATAATCAATTTCTATGAATTTCAAAGAAATTCATTATGAATTTAGGTCAAATTCCCTGTATAGGGGCATCTATTTTCACTTTGAGAGGAGCTCAACAAGGCAGAGAGGGACGGGCTTATAAACCGGTGTGGGCGCCGTTCGGTTGGCGAGGTGGGACTAAACTCTGAGCGCAACGAGGACCAACCCTTTAGTCCCGGTTTGTGGCACAAACCGGGACTAATGGTCATGGGCGAGGGGCGAGCCCTACTTTTTTTTCCAGTTTTTTTGTTTTGTTGTCTGCATTATTTATTTTCTTTTGTTTTTTTCTTTATTTTTAATTCTTTTTTCTTTTAGTTTTAGAAAAATTATAAACTTTCTGTTAGTGCCATTAGTTTCCAAATTTCAAAACACTTTTTTAGTTTTTTAGTTTTCTTTGTTGCTTTATTTATTTTATTTTGTTTCTACTTACAAAAAAATACTTATTGTTGCTATTTTTATTTTTATTTCTAGTTTTATTGTTTTGTTTTCTGTATTATTTATTTATTTTTTGCTTTATTTTTTAATTCTTTTTGCTTTTAGGTCAGCAAAATTATAAACTTTCTGTTAGTGCCATTAGTTTTCAATTTTGAATAGTTAAAATTTGAATTCTTTGAAATTTGTGTGAATCACAAGTTTGTGATTAACTTTACTAAAATAATGAACATAGATGCACCTATAGAGAAAATTCGACCTAAATTCATAGTTTTCAAATGAACTCTGAAAAAGTTGGCATAGCATACTCGTGTGTTACAAAGTTGGCATGGTATCATCATAATAGTTGCGGGAGAAAGTCTTCACTTTTTCTTCGCTTGTGTCATTTGCTTATTGCGCCTTAACCATGGATAATCTTCATCATGTATTAGGATGCTTGGGTCAGCCTTGACATTGAAGGGAGGAATTTCATTAAACTTTTCATAATCTTCAGACATGTCTGTCTTGCCCTCCACTCCCAGGATGTCCCTTTTTCCTGAAAGAACTATGTGGCGCTTTGGCTCATCGTATGATGTATTCGCTTCCTTATCTTTTCTTTTTCTCGGTTTGGTAGACATGTCCTTCACATAGATAACCTGTGCCATATCATTGGCTAGGACGAACGGTTCATCAGTGTACCCAAGATTTTTTAGATCCACTGTTGTCATTCCGTACTGTGGGTCTACCTGTACCCCGCCTCCTGACAGATTGACCCATTTGCACTTAAACAAAGGGACCTTAAAATCATGTCCGTAGTCACGTACCCATATGTCCACTATGTAACCATAATATGTGTCCTTTCCCCTCTCGGTTGCTGCATCAAAGCGGACACCGCTGTATTTGTTGGTGCTCTTTTGATCTTGGGCGATCATGTAAAATGTATTCCCATTTATCTCATATCCTTTGTAAGTCAATACAGTCAAAGATGGTCCCCTGGACAACAAGTACAGCTCAACACAAATAGTGTTGTCATCTCTGAGACGTGTTTCCAACCAACTACTAAAAGTCCTGATGTGTTCACATGTAATCCAGTCATCGCACTGCTCCAGGTGTTTGGAGCGCAGACTGTTCTTGTGTTCATCGACATACGGGGTCACCAAGGTAGAGTTCTGTAGAACTGTGTAGTGTGCTTGAGACCAAGAATATCCGTCCCTGCATATTATTGAGTCACTTCCAAGATTGCCTTTTCCAGTCAGTCTCCCCTCATACCACGATTTAGGGAGACCTATCTTCTTAAGGCCAGGAATGAAGTCAACACAAAACCCGATGACATCCTCTGTTTGATGGCCCATGGAGATGCTTCCTTCTGGCCTAGCGCGGTTACGGGCATATTTCTTTAGGACTCCCATGAACCTCTCAAAGGGGAACATATTGTGTAGAAATACGGGCCCCAGAATGACAATCTTGTCGACTAGATGAACTAGGACGTGCGTCATGATATTGAAGAAGGATGGTGGGAACACCAGCTCGAAACTGACAAGCCATTGCGTCACATCACTCCCTAGCCTTGGTATGATTTCTGGATCGATCACCTTCTGAGAGATTGCATTGAGGAATGCACATAGCTTCACAATGGCTAATCGGACGTTTTTGGTAGAAGCCCCCTCAATGCAACTGGAAGCAGTTGCGTCATAATCACGTGGCAGTCATGAGACTTTAGGTTCTGGAACTTTTTCTCTGGCATATTTATTATTCCCTTTATATTCGACGAGAAGCCAGTCGGGACCTTCATACGGAGCAAGAATTCAAATAAGATTTCTTTCTCTTCTTTCGTAAGAGCGTAGCTGGCAGGACCTTCATACTTCTTCGGAGGCATGCCGTCTTTTTTGTGCAAACGTTGCAGGTCCTCCCGTGCCTCAGGTGTATCTTTTGTCTTTCCATACACGCCCAAGAAGCCTAGCAGGTTCACGCAAAGGTTCTTCGTCACGTGCATCACGTCGATTAAAGAGCGGACCTCTAGGTCTTTCCAGTAGGGTAGGTCCAAAAATATAGATTTCTTCTTCCACATGGGTGCGTGTCCCTCAGCGTCATTTGGAACAGCGAGTGCACCGGGACCCTTTCCAAAGATTACATGGAAATCATTGACCATAGCAAGTACGTGATCACCGGTAGGCATGGCAGGCTTCTTCCGGTGATCTGCCTCGCCTTTGAAATGCTTTCCTTTCTTTCGACATTGATGGTTGGTCGGAAGAAATCGACGATGGCCTAGGTACACATTCTTCCTGCATTTGTCCAGGTATATACTTTCAGTGTCATCTAAATAGTGCATGCATGCGTGGTATCCGTTGTTTGTCTTCCCTGAAAGGTTACTAAGAGCGGGCCAATCATTGATGGTCACGAACAGCAACGCCTTTAGGTTAAATTCCTCTTGTCTGTTCTCATCCCACGTACGTACACCGTTTCCATTCAAAAGCTATAAACATTCTTCAACTAATGGCCTTAGGTATAGATCAATGTCGTTGCCGGGTTGCTTAGGGCCCTGGATGAGAACTGGCATCATAATGAACTTCCGCTTCATGCACATCCAATGTGGGGACCCCGACTCATAAGTCATGATCACCGAATGCACGTGTACAGTGATCCCAGAGATCAATGCTCACTGAACACACAGAAGCTGAATAACAAGAGTCTTACATCCATACATACCGTATTACACAAGTAGGACCATTATGGTCAAGTCTTGAGTATAACATCGCAATGGAAGTCTTGAGTATAACACTCACCCACCTCATTCTTCAAAGGCGTATCTTCTGTTGGCATCGCCTTGCTGTGGTGTTGCCAATCTTGTGTTCAGAAGAGGTGGGTGAGTGTTTGGCAAGAAATCTTCCTTCTAGATTATCCACGAGGATTACAAGGAATCCAGTGGTTAGAGGCATAAGGGTTCTAGCGACCAAAGGTTTTGCAGGGGAAGAGATCAATAAGGAAAGTATACCTTAGTTTTCGAAAAACTGAGAAGGGAAGAGAAGTATAGATAGTTTTGAAAACTAGTAGTAGTTTTGGAAATAGTTTTACCCTAACTAACGACCATGCTAACAAAGGCTCCCTACAGTCAAGATGGCTCTGATACCAGCTCTATGGGGACCCCGACTCATAAGTCGTGATCATTGAATGCACGTGTACAGTGATCCCAGAGATCAATGCTCACTGAACACACAGAAGCTTAATAACAAGAGTCTTACATCCATACATACCGTATTACACAAGTAGGACCATTATGGTCAAGTCTTGAGTATAACATCGCAGCGGAAATCTTCGTCGATAACTTGGACCCATGCCATCTGCCTTAACCCTACAGGCATTCTGACTGGGAAGCGTCCTAGCTCACATGTTCGTCACCGAGGTACTCTTCTTCATATTATGTTCTTTCATGCCTGGCTAATAAAATAACCAGTGGCAAGCCAATGAGTACTTTGAATGTACTCGCAAGCAACCAAAGGGTGATAACAGAATAATTATGCAAGGCACTACTGCTAATTTGACATTTTTGCGGAAAACTAGTTTTTCTCATGCAAGTATGATCAACATTATCAAGGATATGAATGCGTCTGCAACAAGTATCAGGAGGTTACAGACATCAACATCGGGATAGAGTTGTGAACAACTCATACTCAAGCTCATCGTGAATTCCTCACGAATCACGTCAACCAAACCGTGTTGTTTGTCAGAAACATATGGACGTAGTCTAAGCAGCACCACCCAACTGTCCTTGACCGTGGACACGGCTATTCGAATAGTTTTACACTCTGCAGAGGTTGCACACTTTACCCACAAGATCCGGGGACTTCCGTGTCATCCACGACCCGCGGTACCTCAAGTACCCGGGGTAAGCACCCGATCACTATCTTTCCCTAGACGACACTAACAAGGAGTCCACTCGTTGTTCCGTATCCTCACGATGTACATCATACGAGACTTACTCAAGATCGTAACATCTGAGAGGGGACACAACGGTGTATTCGGTGCCCTGTGAAAACAGTCATGGCCGCCCTACCTGGCACGACCCCGTCCCGAGAGAGCGCACCAACAACTCTCCCGTCACTAGTAATGCGGGATCCAAGCTAGTATCGACCTAGGTAATCAGTAATGCCCTTTCCCATACAAGGGTAGAGTGGTTGCGCATGTAAGGTTGGGACAGTCGACAAATCTTAAATCTAATCCATCTGTGTAAACAACACTTTTATCGAGCCTCGGTACACTACTTCTCCACCAAGTAGTGACCTAGTTCATCATCATCTCCCAGGGCATTAGTGGCACCCACTGGGGTTGTTCACAAGTATGTCAAACCACACTTGTTTCTTGCCATGCATAATCCTGATCCACTTTGCGTAGCAACTACTTTAGCATCTTATCTACTTCCACCAGCATAACCCTCATAGAAAGGTAGGGTCATGCATCATGCAAGTGTCAACGAGAAAAGCAATGGAGGCACCACCTCAAGTGGCCACCGTTTTATCATGACTTGGATGCAAGCAATAAAAGTGCTATATGACATGCATAAAAAGGGTTTCATAGACATGGTCAAAGGGCTGCTTGCCTGGTTCATCAGAGTCTTGAGATCTTCAAATACCTCTGGTCCAACTCCGAGCATTTCGTCTACTTCGTCAACTATCGTTGAAAGCAACCATAATAAGCAACACAACAAGGCAGAAATAAAAGTGCTCCAAAAATATTGATTTGACTTTTCTAGGACATCTCTGGTTATACGAAAATTAACCAGAGTGGTTCCATTGGAATTGGGTCAGTGGATATTTCTAAACATTTGGATATGATGGAATCAAGGGGTTTATGGATTTGCAAGAAGTGTACAGAAATATATTTTTGAAAAATGAGCAAAGGCACCCATTTAACAAAGGATGATTTTAGAAGCATCTAGGTATTGGTTTCACTGGATTTGGAGTTCAAATGAATTTCCTATGAATTTGCAAAGTTGACAAATATGAAGAAATGGCTCATTATTTTATGTGGTGCAGAAAGTATTAATAAAAATGTTCATAAACTAAGTTATGAACTTAGAAACATCTAGGATTTTGAATCATGGAATTTGGATAAAAAATGGGCTCTCTGTGATTTTCTAAAGTTCAGCACAGAAATAAGAAAATAGTATTTATTTAATATGTGTGAAGGGAAATATGCTAGAAAAATGTGCAAAAAGCACCATGTGATAGGGCATGATTTTAGGAACTACTACAAATTTGAATCATCCAATTTGGAGTTAATTTGAACTATGTATGGATTTTACAAATTGTTCAGAAAAGAAAAGGTAAAAGGGCTCTGTGCCTGCTGGGCCAGAACAGCCGCAGGGCAGCGGCCCAGCCGAGCCGGCGCGCGCGCGCGCCAGGTTTGAACCTGACGGGCGGGGCCCAGCTGCCAGTGGGAGAGAGAGGGGGCGAGAGAGAGGTGAGGATGACAGGCAGGGCCCACCTGTCATCACTAACCCATGGACAGGCGGGTCGCGGTGCTCACCGACGACGATGCAGGCCACGGCGAGCTCCGGCGAGTGCGGGGATGGCTTCAGGAGACTGCCGCATGTCGGTGGGTGGTGGACTTGGCCGGCGGGGGTGCCTGGTTCGCCGGCGACTAGGAGCTGCGGCGGAGGAGCTTCGGGAGGCGGTGACTCCGGCTGTTTCCGGCTGCTACAGAGAGGGGAAAGAAGGGGGAAAGGATCAGAGGGCTGCAGGGGTTCCAGATCGAGGCAGAGGAGGAACGGGGGAGGCCTATACCTCACGAACTCCAGCGATCCGAAGCGGCGGAGCTCGAGCTCGATCTCGAGCTCGGGTGGTCCTGGAGGAGAGTGGAGGGCACAGGGGGCCGATTTGGAGGGGTTAGGAGCGAGTGGTGGTGGGGGAGAGGCTCGGGGAGGCCCTTAAATAGGCGAACGACGAGGTGCCATGGACCCGTGCGCCGACGGGCTTCTGTGCGTCGCCACAGGGCTCGAGAGGAGCTGGCGCTGTGTCTGGGGTGTTTGTGAGGCTGTTCTAGTGCTAGGGGAAGGAAGAGGGGGAGCGGGGAGGGGTCGGAGACGTCGCGCGTGTGAGCTCACTCACTGGAGCTCTCGGGCGGCCGGTGCGCGTGCGAGCAGGGGCAAGAGAGAGAGAGGGAGGAGGGGGCCGACCAGCTGCCATGTCTCAGGCGCCGAGGCGTCTCGTCGGGCGCGCTAGGGAGGCCCGAGGTGGCCGGAGGTGCTTGGCAGGGGGCGGCTATAGTGCGGGAGTGCACTGTAGCGCGCTCCAGAGCGTGCAAATGGCCGGCATGCCATTTTTTTGGCAAAGTGGGCACGGCTAAGCATGTCTGGTAGCTCTAGGGAGGAGTAAATAATATGGGGAAAGCCTTGGATGCCTTGGGTGGCCACTGGAGTGAGGAGGGAGGTGAGGAAGAGGGGTGCAAGGGCTGTCCAGAGGGGTAAAAGAGGTGGTTTCACCCCTCAATTATTGATTTGAGATGCAGCCATTGCTACTGGAGGTAGAAGAGGTCTAGGAGGGGCTGTGGTAAAAGTGGAGGCCATGGAGAAGAGTGGAAGAGGTCAAAACAGGAGTTTTAGTAAAATGGTAGAACGTGTTTGATGCTTCTTTGGTTAAGCAAATGAACTCCATTTGGCAGGAGACTCCACAGGGTGAAATTGCACATATAATTAGGGCCTTACACCCATTTTGAGCTTATTTGGGCAAAGTTCACAATGTAACTTTGGTAAACCCTAGAAATCAACAGAAATGGCTTTACCAAGATTTAGTCATGCAAATCTATTCTCCTTGATGCACCACTTGGTGTAGTGTCATCATTTGAGGTTATGAACATGTCCACAAAAGTTGAGATCAAAAGGAGAATGTTGCCAATGTAGAGTTGTTCAAATTTGGTTTTGAACAGGAAGGGTTTTGGGGCACTTTGAGCAAGATAACATTCTCTCCAACCTGTGCCATTTGGTCTAGATGAATAATTAGACCATTTGAGCATGTTCACAAGGTTTGAGAACATTTGGACATGTTTGGCAATGTAAAGTTGCTCAAACTTCAAAATGGACAAAAATGGTTTTGAGGAGATTTCATGGGGTTATACTATTCTCCATGACATGATACTTGGCAAGATCATCAAACATGTCATATGTGACATGCTAGAATTTTCTTGGAATTGCTTGGGAATATTTCCTGTAGAAATATTTCAAATCCTTGAAATGGGCAGAAATGGTTTTTGAGGGATTTGACCAATATTTTGAACATGACCATGTGTTGAAACTCTTATATATGGACAATATATGTCCATTGAGTTACCTAAATTTTCTCAAATATTTTTGAAACAATAAAATAATTTTTTCCCTATTAAAGACAATTTCTGGCCTTAAGAAAAAGCTTTTAAATAAAATAGTAAAATAACTTTTAAAATTATATTTTTGTGGTTTATGGGAGTCCTATATCTAATAGGATTCAAATATATTTTTGGAAAGATTTTTACTACCCTGAATTAAGTACTTGCAGTACAAATCTTAATTCAGGGGTTTTTGGAAAACTAATTTTTGAAAATACTTTTTGGCCAAATTATTTTTGTAAGAAAATACTATATTGCTCTATACACATGGCATGATCATTGGTTCAAGAGTTTGGAGCAAGGAGATGAAGTATAGGAGTTGCAAGATTTATTTGATTTTTAGAGCACTTGCAAACAACAGACAAAAATCCAATCAAGGCAAGGTCCAAAGCACTCAAAAGTTTTTGTCAAACCACATTTTATCATTATTGTTAGCTTAAGTGTTGTGGCATGAAAATCATGGTGTGACAGACCTACCCCCCTTACAAGAATCTCGTCCCCGAGATTCCCAGACTAGGCGCGGAAAGGAATACGAGAACTTGGATTTGGGGTAGTCTTCACGTCCTCATACTGCTTCTGCTTCCGTTTGGTGCTCCATTGAACCTTGAAGTACTCGATGGCATGGCTTCGTGTTTGTCATCCTGCTTGATCCAGATTGCAATTGGGATCTCTCGCGTAGGTCATATTGGGCTGGAGGTCGATGGCTCGTGGTCGATGTCCTTGTAGAGACCGGGCTAGTTAGGAAGTTGGAAACATTTCCGGAGTTGTGTCATGTGGAAATATTATGCACAGTGGGTAACTCTAGCTGGTAGCTATCTACTTTTCGTCTCGCAGTGATCTCGAAGAGGGCCGATGAATCTTGGTGTGGGCTTCCTTGTCATGGAAATGCTTGGTTCCTTTGAGAGAAGTGGCTTGCAGATACACCTGGTCTTTAATGCGGACGTTTATTTCTTGGCGATGGTGGTTGGTATAGTTCTTCCTCCTTGGCATGGCGGTCTTCAAATGTTTCTTCACCAGCTTAGTGATTCTTCTTCCGTCTTTGGGTAGACAAGTATGTTACCAAAATAAGGATGACAACTATCTTGTCTAAGTACTCCATGAAAACTTTGTTCACGGGGTACATAAAGTAGGCTGGGGGTATTGGTGGTGGTCACGGTTGAGTATGGTCAGAGGTCTTATCGATCTAGAGCCAAAGCCCAAGGTCAGGATCCAACCATGTTGTGGCTTGGTAAGGCGTAAGGGTTTCAAGGATCTAGTGTGCGAGCGAACGTTTGTCGCCTTATCCTTAAGCACGGTTCCTGAGATGCCGGTTGTTCTATCTAGTCCTTCCAACAAATAACCTTGTACCACCGAAAGCATCAACTCTTGTGCTATATTAGGATGACAATGTGCTCGTTCACTATGTCCACTAGTTCCATTATGAACCCAGTGTTGTGCAAGGTTTACAGAGGCTTAACTGGTTCTCTTGCAATTCTATGGGTTAAGCACATGGTTAAGGACTCGAGCTGGGGTATCTTGTGAAGTCTCGAAGGGTCTAAGAATGGGTTTCTAGTCTGGGGGTTAAACATGACTCTACGGGGTTTTACTTGGTCGAGGAGGCTGTAGAAAAGTTCTTCAGTGCTAGTTGGTCGCCGAAGTAGACTCCTTGGTGCATCTTGTCTTGCTGGTCTTCAGTTGAGGATAGAGATGAGAGGGATAAGTAGCATAAAGGGTGATGCCTAAAGGGGGGTTCTATAGTGCAAGTGCAACCAAACGGGTGCCAAAAGGGCCAAACAAAGGAAAACAAGGAAGGTGATATAGTTGCGTACTTGTTGCCTAGGGCAAAAGTGCGACCTATATCAAAACACAAACAAATAAAAACAAGCAACACACAATCATGGTTCTATTCGAACCATCATACAGACTCGACTGCGCATAGGGGGTACACGACTCATCCTACCCTAGGGGTTCTCGGACTCAGTAATCGTGCCTTGAGCCTCGTGCAGTCTTCTGAGTTTTCCTCAGGTGTTGCTACGTCCCTTGTAGTTGTTCGATGAAATGATCCAGGTTGAGCCTGAAGATTCTTCAACAACTTCTTGCCTGTTGAAGTGATGGGGTGAAGGTGGCTCCTCGTAGCAGGCATTGACTCGGTCTTCTATTGTCTTCTTATTCATGACGATCCCGTTTTGTCTTCTAGGGCGTCGATGGTACCAGGTAGGTAATCCTTTATGCAATGACATTAACAAGGCATAGTAGAGATCCAACATGTCGGTTACGTTGATGACAACATCGACACCAAGAGCGGGGGATGAAGGGAACCGTTTTCCTGCTCACTATAGTGAGGCGGACCAAATGGCGAGGTTCTCATCCAACGGTGGTTGCCGATACAACAACGGTAGTGACAGGGTTACTCTATTAGCGATGTATATCATGATCTTGCATATCCTATGCCATGATTATTATAGGCTAACGTTGCATCATCCTGGGCAAATTCAAAGGTGTCACCGTCCTCTGGGTCTTCATGTCCTCATTCTTCAAAGGCGTATCTTCTGTTGGCATCGCCTTGCTGTGGTGTTACCAATCTTGTGTTCAGAAGAGGTGGGTGAGTGTTTGGCAAGACATCTTCCTTCTAGATTATCCATGAGGATTACAAGGAATCCAGTGGTTAGAGGCATAAGGGTTCTAGCGACCAAAGGTTTTGAAGGGGAAGAGATCAATAAGGAAAGTATACCTTAGTTTTCGAAAAACTAAGAAGGGAAGAGAAGTATAGATAGTTTTGAAAACTAGTAGTAGTTTTGGAAATAGTTTTACCCTAACTAACGACCATGCTAACTAAGGCTCCCTACAGTCAAGATGGCTCTGATAACAGCTCTATGGGGACCCCGACTCATAAGTCGTGATCACCGAATGCACGTGTACAGTGATCCCAGAGATCAATGCTCAGTGAACACACAAAAGCTTAATAACAAGAGTCTTACATCCATACATACCGTATTACACAAGTAGGACCATTATGGTCAAGTATTGAGTATAACATCACAGCGGAAATCTTCGTCGATAACTTGGACCCATGCCATCTGCCTTAACCCTACAGGCATTCTGACTGGGAAGCGTCCTAGCTCACATGTTCGTCACCGAGGTACTCTTCTTCATATTATGTTCTTTCATGCCTGGCCAATAAAATAACCAGTGGCAAGCCAATGAGTACTTTGAATGTACTCGCAAGCAACCCAAGGGTGATAACAGAATAATTATGCAAGGCACTACTGCTAATTTGACATTTTTGCGGAAAACTAGTTTTTCTCATGCAAGTATGATCAACATTATCAAGGATATGAATGCGTCTGCGACAAGTATCAGGAGGTTACAGACATCGACATCGGGATAGAGTTGTGAACAACTCGTACTCAAGCTCATCGTGACTTCCTCATGAATCACGTCAACCAAACCGTGTTATTGTCAGAAACATATGGACGTAGTCTAAGCAGCACCACCCAACTGTCCTTGACCGTGGACACAGCTATTCGAATAGTTTTACACTCTGCAGAGGTTGCACACTTTACCCACAAGATCCGGGGAACTTCCGTGTCACCCACGACCCGCGGTACCTCAAGTACCCGGGGTAAGCACCCGATCACTATCTTTCCCTAGACGACACTAACAAGGAGTCCACTCGTTGTTCCGTATCCTCATGATGTACATCATACGAGACTTACTCGAGATCGTAACATCCGAGAGGGGACACAACGGTGTATCCGGTGCCCTGTGAAAACAGTCATGGCCGCCCTACCTGGCACGACCCCGTCCCGAGAGAGCGCACCAACAACTCTCCCGTCACTAGTAATGCGGGCTCCAAGCTAGTATCGGCCTAGGTAATCAATAATGCCCTTTCCCATACAAGGGTAGAGTGGTTGCGCATGTAAGGTTGGGACAGTCGACAAATCTTAAATCTAATCCGTCTCTGTAAACAACACTTTTATCGAGCCTCGGTACACTACTTCTCCACCAAGTAGTGACCTAGTTCATCATCATCTCCCAGGGGCATTAGTGGCACCCACTGGGGTTGTTCGCAAGTATGTCAAACCACACTTGTTTCTTTCCATGCATAATCCTGATCCACTTTGCGTAGCAACTACTTTAGCATCCTATCGACTTCCACTGGCATAACCCTCATAGAAAGGTAGGGTCATGCATCATGCAAGTGTCAACGAGAAAAGCAACAGAGGCACCACGTCAAGTGGCCACCGTTTTATCATGACTTCGATGCAAGCAATAAAAGTGCTATATGACATGCATAAAAAGGGTTTCATAGACATGGTCAAAGGGCTGCTTGCCCGGTTCATCAGAGTCTTGAGATCTTCAAATACCTCTGGTCCAACTCCGAGCATTTCGTCTACTTCGTCAACTATCGTTGAAAGCAACCATAATAAGCAACACAACAAGGTAGAAATAAAAGTGCTCCAAAAATATTGATTTGACTTTTCTAGGACATCTCTGGTTATACGAAAATTAACCAGAGTGGTTCCATTGGAATTGGGTCAGTGGATATTTCTAAACATTTGGATATGATGGAATCAAGGGGTTTATGGATTTGCAAGAAGTGTACAGAAATATATTTTTGAAAAATGAGCAAAGGCACCCATTTAACAAAGGATGATTTTAGAAGCATCTAGGAATTGGTTTCACCGGATTTGGAGTTCAAATGAATTTCCTATGAATTTGCAAAGTTGACAAATATGAAGAAATGGCTCATTATTTTATGTGGTGCAGAAAGTATTAATAAAAATGTTCATAAACTAAGTTATGAACTTAGAAACATCTAGGATTTTGAATCATGGAATTTGGATAAAAAATGGGCTCTCTGTGATTTTCTAAAGTTCAGCACAGAAATAAGAAAATAGGATTTATTTAATATATGTGAAGGGAAATGTGCTAGAAAAATGTGCAAAAAGCACCATGTGATAGGGCATGATTTTAGGAACTACTAGAAATTTGAATCATCCAATTTGCAGTTAATTTGAACTATGTATGGATTTTACAAATTGTTCAAAAAAGAAAAGGGAAAAGGGCTCTGTGCCTGCTGGGCCAGAACAGCCGCAGGGCAGCGGCCCAGCCAGCGCGCGCGCGCGCCAGGTTTGAACCTGACGGGCGGGGCCCAGCTGCCAGTGGGAGAGAGAGGGGCGAGAGAGAGGTGAGGATGACAGGCGGGGCCCACCTGTCATCACTAACCCATGGACAGGGGGGTCGCGGTGCTCACCGGCGACGATGCAGGCCACGGCGAGCTCTGGCGAGTGCGGGGATGGCTTCAGGAGACTGCCGCACGTCGGTGGGTGGTGGACTTGGCCGGCGGGGGTGCCTGGTTCGCCGGCGACGAGGAGCTGCGGCGGAGGAGCTTAGGGAGGCGGTGAATCCGGCCATTTCTGGCAGCTACAGAGAGGGGAAAGAAGGGGGAAGGATCAGAGGGCTGCAGGGGTTCCAGATCGAGGCAGAGGAGGAATGGGGGAGGCAATTACCTCGCGAACTCCGGCGAGCCGAAGCGGCGGAGCTCGAGCTTGATCTCGAGCTCGGGTGGTCCTGGAGGAGAGTGGAGGGCATAGGGGGCCGATTTGGAGGGGTTAGGAGCGAGTGGTGGTGGGGGAGAGGCTCGGGGAGGCCCTTAAATAGGCGAACGACGAGGTGCCGTGGACCCGTGCGCCGGCGGGCTTCTGTGCGTCGCCACAGGGCTTGGGAGGAGCTGGCGCCGTGTCTGGGGTGTTTGTGAGGCTGGTACAGTGCTAGGGTAAGGAAGAGGGGGAGCGGGGAGGGGTCGGAGACGTCGCGCGTGTGAGCTCGCTCACTGGAGCTCTCGGGCGGCCGGTGCGCGTGCGAGCAGGGGCAGGAGAGAGAGAGGGAGGAGGGGGCCGACCAGCTGCCGTGTCTCGGATGCCGAGGCATCTCGTCGGGCACGCTAGGGAGGCCCGAGGTGGCCGGAGGTGCTTGGCAGGGGGCGGCTACAGTGCGGGAGCGCACTGTAGCGCGCTCCATAGCGTGCAAATGGCCGGCATGCCATTTTTTTGGCAAAGTGGGCACGGCTAAGCATGTCTGGTAGCTCTAGGGAGGAGTAAATAATATGGGGAAAGCCTTGGATGCCTTGGGTGGCCACTGGAGTGAGGAGGGAGGTGAGGAAGAGGGGTGCAAGGGCTGTCCAGAGGGGTAAAAGAGGTGGTTTCATCCCTCAATTTTTGATTTGAGATGCAGCCATTGCTACTGGAGGTAGAAGAGGTCTAGGAGGGGCTGTGGTAAAAAGTGGAGGCCATGGAGAAGAGTGGAAGAGGTCAAAACAGGGGTTTTAGTAAAATGGCAGAAGGTGTTTGATGCTTGTTTGGTTAAGCAAATGAACTCCATTTGGCAGGAGGCTCCACAGGGTGAAATTGCACATATAATTAGGGCCTTACACCCATTTTGAGCTTATTTGGGCAAAGTTCACAATGTAACTTTGGTAAACCCTAGAAATCAACAGAAATGGCTTTACCAAGATTTAGTCATGCAAATCTATTCTCCTTGATGCACCACTTGGTGTAGTGTCATCATTTGAGGTTATGAACATGTCCACAAAAGTTGAGATCAAAAGGAGAAAGTTGCCAATGTAGAGTTGTTCAAATTTGGTTTTGAATAGGAAGGGTTTTGGGGAACTTTGAGCAAGATAACATTCTCTCCAACCTGTGCCATTTGGTCTAGATGAATAATTAGACCATTTGAGCATGTTCACAAGGTTTGAGAACATTTGGACATATTTGGCAATGTAAAGTTGCTCAAACTTCAAAATGGACAAAAATGGTTTTGAGGAGATTTCATGGGGTTATATTATTCTCCATGACATGATAATTGGCAAGATCATCAAACATGTCATATGTGACATGCTAGAATTTTCTTGGAATTGCTGGGGAATATTTCTTGTAGAAATATTTCAAATCCTTGAAATGGGCAGAAATGGTTTTTGAGGGATTTGACCAATATTTTGAACATGACCATGTGTTGAAACTCTTATATATGGACAATATATGTCCATTGAGTTTCCCTAAATTTTCTCAAATATTTTTGAAACAATAAAATAATTTTTCCCTATTAAAGACCATTTCTGGCCTTAAGAAAAAGCTTTTAAATAAAATAGTAAAATAACTGTTAAAATTATATTTTTGTGGTTTATGGGAGTCCTATATCTAATAGGATTCAAATATATTTTTGGAAAGATTTTTACTGCCCTGAATTATGTACTTGCAGTACAAATCTTAATTCAGGGGTTTTTGGAAAACAAATTTTTGAAAATACTTTTTGGCCAAATTATTTTTGTAAGAAAATACTATATTGCTCTATACACATGGCATGATCACTGGTTCAAGAGTTTGGAGCAAGGATATGAAGTATAGGAGTTGGAGGATTTATTTGATTTTTAGAGCACTTGCAAACAACAGACAAAAATCCAATCAACGCAAGGTCCAAAACACTCAAAAGTTTTTGTCAAACCACATTTTATCATGATTGTTAGCTTAAGTGTTGTGGCATGAAAATCAGGGTGTGACATCCAAGGAGGAAGGTTATACATACATAGAGTCACGGGCCAGTTGCTGTAATTGCTGCTCTGCTCCCCGAAAGGATTAATGCCATCCGCGCTTAAAGCAAACCATACGTTCCTTGGGTCCTTTGCAAACTCATCCCAGTACTTTCTCTTGATTTTTCTACACTGCACCCCGTCAGTGGGTGCTCTCAACTTCCCGTCTTTCTTACGTCCTCACTGTGCCATCGCATCAACTTGGCATGCTCTCCGTTTCTGAACAGACGTTTCAACTGTGGTATTATAGGAGCATACCACATTACCTTTGTAGGAACCCTCTTCTTGGGGGGCTTGCCGTCAACATCACCAAGGTCATCTCGTCTGATCTTATACTGCAATGCACCGCATACCGGGAATGCGTTCAGATCCTTGTATGCACCGCGGTAGAGGATGCAGTCATTAGGGAATGCATGTATCTTCTCCACCTCCAATCCTAGAGGGCATACGACCTTCTTTGCTGCGTATGTACTGTCAGGCAATTCATTATCCTTTGGAAGCTTCTTCTTCAATATTTTCAGTAGCTTCTCAAATCCTTTGCCAGGCACAACATTCTCTACCTCCCACTACATCAATTCTAGTAGGGTACCGAGCTCTGTGTTGCCATCTTTGCAATTGGGGTACAACCCTTTGTTGTGATCCTCTAACATGCGATCGAACTTCAGCTTCTCCTTTTGACTTTCGCATTGCGTCCTTGCATCGATAATGACCCGGCGGAGATCATCATCATCAGGCACATCGTTTGGTTCCTCTTGATCTTCAGCAGCTTCACCCGTTGCAGCATCATTGGGCACATCGTCTGGTTCCTCTTGATCTTCACTAGCTCCCCCTGTTGCAGCATCACCGTATTCAGGGGGCACATAGTTATCATCGTACTCTTCTTCTTCGCCGTCTTCCATCATAACCCCTATTTCTCCGTGCCTCGTCCAAACATTATAGTGTGGCATGAAACCCTTGTAAAGCAGGTGGGAGTGAAGGATTTTCCGGTTAGAGTAAGACATTGTATTCCCACATTCAGTGCATGGACAACAGATAAAACCATTCTGCTTGTTTGCCTCAGCCGCATCGAGAAACTCATGCACGCCCTTAATGTACTCGGAGGTGTGTCTGTCACCGTACATCCATTGCTGGTTCATCTGCGTGCATTATATATAATTAAGTGTCCAAATTAATAGAAGTTCATCATCACATTAAAACCAAAGTACATACATAGTTCTCATCTAACAAGATATAGCTCTCCAGAGCATCTAATTAATTAAACCATACATTGAAACTATGCGAAAACAAATGCGATCATAATCGCAACCAAGGTAACAATTGATCCAACGGCATAATGATACCAAGCCTCGGTATGAATGGCATATTTTCGAATATTTCTAATCTTCAAGCGCATTGCATCCATCTTGATCTTGTGATCATCGACGACATCCACAACATGCAACTCCAATATCATCTACTCCTCCTCAATTTTTTTCCTTCAAGAAACTGTTTTCTTCTTCAACTAAATTTAACCTCTAGACAATAGGGTCGGTTGGCATTTCTGGTTCACGTACATCCTAGATAAATAAAATCTATGTCACGTTGGTCGGCATAATTTTCATAAACAATAAATGAACCAATAATTATAAAGATAATATATATACCACATTCGAATCATAGACAGGACGAGGGCCAACGGGGGAGGATACCAAAACCATCGCACTATATAAGATGAAATAATAAAAGTAATAAAATAATACAAGTATCTATGTAAACATACAAGTAAGAATATTTTTTCTTTCAGAAAGAAGATAAGAACAAGAGGCTCACCACGGTGGTGCCGACGATGAGCTCGGCGCGGGTGATCGACGGCGGTGAAGACGGGGACGGGGCGTGACGTACCGCTAAACCTAGAAAAATATTGAGGAAAATGGAGCTTGGAGGTCGGGCTTGGAGAGGAGAGCTTAAGTAGTGTGGCTCGGGCATTCCATCGAACACCTTGTGTGTATAGGAGGTGAGCTAGAGCACCACCAAACCCTCTCCCCCTCGGCCAGAAAAAGCAGAGCAGTGTGCTCTGCTCTTACGCGAGGGGGTATATATAGTCACCTCATTGGTCCCGGTTGGTGGCATGAACCGGTACTAAAGGGGAGCCTTTGGTCCCGGTTCAAGCCACCAACCGGGACCAATGGTGGTGGGCCAGGAGCAAGGCCCATTGGTCCCGGTTCGTCGCACCAACCAGGACCAAAAGGTCCAGACAAACCGGGACCAATGGCCCACGTGGCCCGGCCGGCCCCCTGGGCTCACGAATCGGGTCCAATGCCCCCATTGGTCCCGGTTCTGGACTAAACCGGGACTAATGGGCTGACCCGGCCTGGACCTTTGCCCCCTTTTCTACTAGTGATGGGAGAAGTGTTGCTATAAGTAGTCATGTGAATTTTGTATTCGTTCGATATTTTGATGAGATGTATGTTGTGATCCCTCTAGTGGTGTCATGTGAACGTCGACTACATGACACTTCACCATTGTTTGGGCCTAGAGGGAGGCATTGGGAAGTAATAAGTAGATGATGGGTTGCTAGAGTGACAGAAGCCTAAACCCTAGTTTATGCGTTTCTTCGTAAGGGGCTGATTTGGATCCATATGTTTCATGCTATGGTTAGGTTTACCTTAATACTTTTGTTGTAGTTGCGGATGCTTGCAATGGGGGTTAATCATAAGTGGGATGCTTGTCCAAGTAAGGGCAGTACCCAAGCACCGGTCCACCCACATATCAAATTGTCAAAGTACCGAACGCGAATCATATGAACGTGATGAAAACTAGCTTGACGATAATTCCCATGTGTCCTTGGGAGCACTTTCCTTTATATAAGAGTTTGTCCAGGCTTGTCCTTTGCTACAAAAAGGATTGGTCCATCTTGCTACACCTTATTTACTTTTATTACTTGCTACTTGTTACAAGTTACCTTATCACAAAACTATCTGTTACTGATAATTTCAGTGCTTGCAGAGAATACCTTACTGAAAACTGCTTATCATTTCCTTCTTCTCCTCGTTGAGTTCGACACTCTTACTTATCGAAAAGGCTACGATAGATCCCCTGCACTTGTGGGTCATCAAGACTCTTTTCTGGCGCCGTTGCCAGGGAGTGAAGCGCCTTTGGTAGGTGGAATTTGGTAAGGAAAAATTTATATAGTGTGCTGAAATTTACTATCACTTGTCACTATGGAACATAATCCTTTGAGGGGCTTGTTCGCCGTATCACTACAAAAAAAGACACATCCGTGACATTTTGTGCCGAAAGAAATTTTTTCTGTCATACTTATGACACTTATATGACAATAATTATGACAAAACACGGTATCATCGTAGATGTGGTGGGGTCCTACTTCTATGACAAAAAATCATGATAGAAAATGGGCTTTTCGTCTTGGGCAGGCCGGAGACGCAGCTGCATGACATTCTTTGGGCCGTCCATGACGGAAAAAACCATGGTAGAAGCAAGGGCACTTAAAATATCTGGGAGACCCCGGTTACGATGGGTGGTCGGGGGCCGAGCGATGCGCGTTTCTCTCATACGTATGTGCGTGTGTGCGAGGCGTTGGGCTCTAACTAAACCCGACCGAGGCGTTGGGATTTAACTAAACCCGAGCGATTGCACTGCAGGATACGCGTTACTGAACCCGAGCGATCGATCGATGGCTGTTAACTGAACCCGATCGAGTGATTCCTTCGCTACTGCTGCTAACTAAAGCCGATTAATGCTGCCTCTGGATGAACAGTGAGTGTTGCGGGGGGTGGGGTGGGGGTGTATGAATAGTTCCCGATGGGGGTGGATGAACAGGACCCCGTGGTGTTGCCTCTAGATGAACAATACCCCGATCGATCGAGCCGGTTGGGGCTGGATGAACATGACCCCGTGGAGGGCAGGATGAACATGACCACCCCGTGGAGGGCAGGATGAACAATAGAAGGTGGAGGGCAGGATGAACAGTAGCCCGTGGAGGGGAGGTTGAACAGGAGCCTGTGGAGAGGGTTGGTTGAACAGTAGCCGGTGGAGTAGCGCGCGGTGGAGGCTGGATGAACAGGAGCCCGTGGATGAACAGTCGCAGGTGGAGGCTGGAGGAGGTCGACGGTTGAAAGGATCGAGAAGCGGTGTCTAGAGGGGGGGGGTGATTAGACACTAAGTACCAAAAGTTGCAGTTTTTAATTTCTTTAAGTTGAAGTGGAGTTTTGGCACAAGTTTAACAAACACAATACATATCAAGCAAGCGTGCAAAGAGTATATGAGCAGTGGAAAGTAAGGCATGCAACTTGCAAGAATGTAAAGGGATGGGATTGGAGTGTGCAAACGCAACTTGGAGACACGGAGATTTTTGAGACGTGGTTCCGATAGGTGGTGCTATCGTACATCCACGTTGATGGAGACTTCAACCCACGAAGGGTAACGGCTGCACGAGTCCACGGAGGGCTCCACCCACGAAGGGTCCACGAAGAAGCAACCTTGTCTATCCCACCATGGCCGTCGCCCACGAAGGACTTGCCTCACTAGCGGTAGATCTTCACGAAGTAGGAGATCTCCTTGCCCTTACAAACTCCTTGGTTCAACTCCACAATCTTGTCAGAGGCTCCCAAGTGAGACCTAGCCAATCTAGGAGACACCACTCTCCAAGAAGTAACAAATGGTGTGTTGATGATGAACTCCTTGCTCTTGTGCTTCAAATGATAGTCTCCCTAACACTCAACTCTCTCACAGGATATGGATTTGGTGGAAAGAAGATTTGAGTGGAAAGCAACTTGGGGAAGGCTAGAGATCAAGATTCATATGGTAAGAATGTAATATCTTGGCCTCAACACAAGTGTAGGTGGTTCTCTCTTACAAAAAGTAAGTTGGAATTGTAGGTTTGTTCTGATGGCTCTCTCCACGAATGAAGAGGAGGTGGAGGGTTATATATAGCCTCCACACAAAATCTAATCGTTACACACAACTTGCCAATCTCGGTGGGACTGAATTGATAAACTCGATCGGACCGATTCAGCAAATCTAGTGACCGTTAGGATTTTCGGTGGGACCGACATGCAACTCGGTAAGACTGATATGGTTAGGGTTAGGGCATAAAGTAATCTCGGTGAGACCGATTACACAAACTCGGTGAGACCGATTTGGTAATAAGCTAACCAGAGAGTTGGTCAGGTAAACTCGGTGGGACCGATTCGGTAATTTTGGTGAGACCGAAATGTTACGAAAAGGAAACAAAGAGTTTACATTGCAATCTCGGTAGGACCGATTACGCAAACTCAGTGAGACTGATTTTGGTAATAGATCCATACAGAGAGATTGCAATCCCATCTCGGTGAGACCGAGATCCCTATCTGTGAGACTGATTTGCCTAGGGTTTGTGGCAGTGGCTATGACATCTGAACTCGGTGGCGCCGGTTAGAAAGAATTGGTGGGGCCGAGTTTGACTTTTGCTTTAGGTCATATGTGGATGTGAGAAAGTAGTTGAGGGCTTTGGAGTACATCACTAAGCATTTTGAGCAAAAGTCTCATTAAGCAACACCTCATCCCTCCTTGATAGTATTGGCTTTTCCTATAGACTCAATGTGATATTGGATCACTAAAATAGAAAATGTAGAGTCTTGAGCTTGGAGCTTGAGCCAATCCTTTGTCTTTAGCATCTTGAAGGGGTTCCACATCCTCTAGTCCATGCCACTTCATTGTTGAACTTATCTGAAACATACTAGGTAAAAGTGTTAGTCCAACAAGAGATATGTTGACATTAATTACCAAAACCACCTAGGGAGCACTTGTGCTTTCAATCTCTCCCTTTTTGGTAATTGATGACAACATACATCAAAGCTTTAGATGAAGATATAGAGAATAGTAAGTAAAGCTTTGGAAAGACATGTAACATGCATAGGCTCCCCCTACATGTATGCAACCATGTGAATATGAAATATAGAAGCATGTGAATGCATAAACATGACAGAGTAAGCAATGTGTTACATGTATCTTGGCTATATGCATCAAAGCAAATGATGTGAATATGAGAAATGTACCTTCATGCTCATGTGTTCTTCTTGCAAACAGTATGTGCATCAGCAAGAATTTCTCATACACATGACTGTGATGCATATACTTACCTTGTGGTCTTGAGTTGGCTTAGGATGGGATGAACCTGCGTAAACAAGGTTAGATAACACAGATACACCTACTGGCCAGAGCAAACAAAAGAAACCACAAGAGTACCAAGACTGGGATGACATGTAGAGTGAGTACTAAGTACCACACTGGATATAGACATGTCCCCAAAGGTAAATATGTGCAATAAATTCAAGGATTTCCTTCCCTTAGATGTCTTGCTCCCCCTGAATCTAGCATGGGAGACTGGGAGAAGATAGGGAACAAAAAATCAGAGCAAAATCAAAGCTCAAAGGAAATAAAGAGAGCTAATGCAAACGAGCAAATATGAACATGTCTTTCCCCTCTTGAAGACATGTGACTTCTCTCCTCTTGAACACCAAGCATCTGGGGTACTTGATGATTACTCTTTCTTCCCTTGAGTATTCTCTCCCCCTATAGATATGATTAAGCTTTGATGTGATCTCTCTCTCCCCCTTTAACATCAATTTCCCAGAAGGGTTATTCTGGATTTTTGTCATGATGGGTTTGGTCCTTGAGTCACAGAACAAAGCAGCAAGTTGAATGGGATGCTGGTCGAGGACATGATTCATTGAGTGGAGCTGGATCAAAAAGAATGCAGAAACAAGTGGCAAGATGTCTTTCCTATAGTGAAATCGGTGACACCGAGTTGTATGGTTCGGTTGTACCGAGAGGATTCGGTTGGACCGAAAGCATCAGACCGGTGAGACCGAGTTCATCATGGAGAAAACACTTGTCACATCGGCTCACTAGACAAGTAAGATCTCACAAGGATTTGCAATGAATTAACTGAAAGATTTGCAATGAATTGGATGCAAGTAATGCAGAACGGAAAATAAAAGAGAAGAAACTAAAAAGGAGTCTAGATGAAGTTTTTTTGAAGAGGGAAACAAATATGCATGAGACAAATGCAAGAGCACAGAAAAGAACACAAGAGAACTTCAGCTAGAATTGGTCGGTGACAAAGTCACCTATGTTAGAGTATATTGACTTAGGAGTCAAGTGAGATCACTTGATCATAGGTCATACTCATCGTTTAAGCTCAAAATGGGGTTACCATTTTTCGTTTAAGCTTTTCGATGTATTCACATCTTGTCGAGTTGCTTTGACTCATGACTTGGAGTAAAGCTTCTCTAAGATGGAATAACATACCTTGGGTGGTGGTATTGATCATGATCTTGTAGTTGAACTTGTGTGGGTTGCTCAAGGTTGATGTAGCTCATCAAGAGTTGGGAGCACCACTTGGAGTTTGAGTTCATCTACCTACATGGGTTAGTTCTTGCAAGGAAGAGCACTTGTATATCCAGAATGACAATAATGAAACTCAACATAACATTTGTCGAAGGATATATTTGAATGGTTGCGTGCTTCCTTGTCTTCATCCACCATTGTGTAGAGACTTGGTGATATAGAAATTGCTCAAGATGTGAGTGAGTTGCAATCTCATAGATTTAGATTCATCCAAGTACCTACACGGGTTAGATAACATGCAAGGTGCAAATATGTCCAAGACATAAGATAGTCAACATAAGAGAAATATCAAGGATTAGTCATAGGCTCATGACTTGCATGTATCAAATGGACTTCTTACTCCAAGTTTGAAGCATCAATGATGTTCAATTCACCTCTTAACCTGCAAAACACTTTCTCATCAAGTGGTTTCGTGAATATATCAGCTAACTGCTTTTCGGTGAGAACATGCTTAAGATTAATGTCCCCTTTGGCGACATGATCTCGAATGAAATGATGACGAAATTCAATATGCTTAGTTCGGGAATGTTGCACGGGATTGTGAGCAATCTTAATAGCACTTTCATTGTCACAAAGTAATGGAACATGTTTCACAGATATCCCATAATCTTTAAGAGTTTGGGTCATCCAAAGTAATTGAGCACAACATGATCCAGCGGCAATGTATTCCTCTTCGGCAGTGGATAAGGATACCGAGTTTTGTTTCTCGAAAGACCAAAACACAAGAGATCTACCACGAAATTTACAAGTACTCGAAGTGGACTTTATATCAACCTTGTCACCGGCATAGTCCGAGTTGGAGTAGCCAACAAGATCAAAGGAGGCCCTCTTTGGATACCAAATGCCAAAATTTGGTGTATGGATCAAGTATCTCACTATCCTTTTCACGGCCTTAAGATGACATTCTTTAGGAGCGGCTTGATATCGTGCACACATGCACACACTTACCATAATATCGGGACGTGAAGCACATAGATATAACAATGAACCAATCATAGAGCGATAAAACTTTTGATCAACTGGTTCACCATCTTTGGTTAAATCAAGGTGTCCACTAGTAGGCATGGGTGTAGTCATACCTTTGCATTCTTGCATATTGAACTTATTGAATAAGTCCTTGGTGTACTTCATTTGAGAGACAAAGGTACCTTCCTTAGTTTGCTTGATTTGCAAACCAAGAAAGAATTTGAGTTCACTCATCATTGACATCTCAAACTTCTTCGACATTAGCTTTCCAAACTTTTCACTAAAATGAGGGTTAGTTGATCCAAATATAATATCATCAACATAAATTTGGCAGACAAATAGTTCTCCATTAACCCTTTTAGTAAAAAGAGTAGAATCTGTTTTTCCAATTTCAAAGACTTTTTCAATAAGTAATTTGGTCAAGCATTTATACCATGCTCTAGGAGCTTGTTTAAGACCATAAAGAGCTTTGTGAAGTTTGTAAACATGATTAGGTTTCTTAGGATTGACAAATCCGAGAGGTTGCTTAACATAAACTTCCTCCTCTATTTCACCATTTAGAAAGCACTTTTAATGTCCATTTGGTACAAGGTGATATCATGATGATTAGCATAGGCAAGTAAGATGCGAATGGACTCAAGTCTAGCAACGGGGGCATATGTCTCACCATAGTCCATACCTTCGACTTGAGTGTAGCCTTGGGCGACGAGACGTGCTTTGTTGCGAACTACTTGTCCATCTTCATCTTGCTTGTTGCTAAACACCCATTTTGTACCGATGATGTTGTGGTTGTTGTCGGGCTTCTCAACTAATGTCCAAACTTGATTTCTCTCAAAGTTGTGTAGCTCTTCATGCATGGCATTTATCCAATCCGGATATTCCAAAGCTTCTTCAACCTTCATAGGTTCAATGCTAGAGATGAATGAATAGTGTTCACAAAAGTTAGCTAAACGAGTTTTTGAGCGAGTGATTCTCCCGGTTTGGATATCATTGTAGATTTGCTCGACGGGATGATCTTTAGCAATTCTTGCTCGAACTCGTGAAAGCTTTTGCTTGGATCTTGGTAGAACATCTTGTTCATCTTGTTCTTCTTCTTGGCCTTCTTCGTTGTTGACGTTGTCGTTCTCTTGTCGTGGTGGAGAAGGAGGTTGTTGGCATTCATCTTGATGCACTTCCTCGTTTTCTTCATTTTAGTGTGTCCCACTTGTGGATGCTTCCGTATCAACTCTTGGTTCACCTTGTCGTGAGGTAGAAGCTTCCACTTGGATGGACGAGGTACTCTCCTTCACCTCCGTTGGACGAATCTTGCCAATGGACAAGTCTTGGATTGCTTCCAAAGGGTCTTTGTCTCCTACATCAATTGGCAATTGAACTACTTGCGAGCCGGTAGATTCATCAAACTTCACATCTACCGTTTCTTCAACCTTTTGGGTGAAATTATTGTAGACACGGTATGTGTGAGAGTTTGAGCCATAACCAAGTAGGAAACCTTCATGAGACTTAGGAGCAATTTTAGAACGATGATGCTTATCAAGAATGTAGCACTTTGAGCCGAATACTCGAAAGTATCCAACTTGTGGCTTGTTACCGGTGAGGAGCTCATATGACGTCTTGCCGAGTAGCTTGTGAAGATACAAGCGATTTGTTGCATGTCAAGCCGTCTCAACTGCTTCCGCCCAAAATTGCTTTGGCGTCTAGTACTCATGAAGCATCGTTCTCGCCATTTCGATGATTGTCCGGTTCTTCCTCTCAACAAGTCCATTCTATTGAGGTGTGTACGTAGCCGAAAACTCATGTGAAATCCCTTCTTTGTCAAGAAAGGTGTCCACATTTGCGTTCTTGAACTCCGTTCCATTGTCGCTGCGAAACTTCTTGATTTTCACTTCAAATTGATTTTGGGCCTTCCTAGCGAAGTTTTTGAAGATCTTTTGGACCTGCGATTTATCATCGAAAAAGAACACCCACGTATATCTTGAAAAATCATCAACTATAACTAGACCAAAAGATTTTCCACCAAGACTTTTGTAAGCGTTAGGACCAAAAAGATCCATGTGAAGTAGCTCGAGTGGCCTCCTTGTGGTCATGATGTTCTTCACGGGATGCCTTCCTCCAACCTGTTTACCTGCTTGACAAGCGCTGCGAAGTCTATCCTTATCAAATATGACATCGTTAATGCCAAGGATATGATTTCCTTTAATAAGCTTGTCAAGGTTTCGCATACCAACATGACCTAATCGTCTATCCCATAACCAACCTTTAGAGGATTTAGCAATTAAGCAAGTTCTAGGTTGAGCCTTTTTATTGAAATCAACAATGTAAGGATCACCTCTGCGTATACCGGTAAAGACTATTTTATGATTATCTATATGAAACACTTGGCAATCTACTTCAGTAAATAGGACATTGAAACCGAAATCAGCAAGTCTAGATACTGAAAGTAAATTGTAGCCAAGAGATTCATTGAGCATGACATTTTGTATGGATCTATCATGTGAGATGGCCACCTTACCTAGGCCAACCACCTTACCCTTTGAGTTATCACCAAAGGTGACATACTTTCGAGGGCCGTCGTTTTCAGCTAGCTCACGGAACATATCTTTATCTCCGGTCATATGATCAGTACATCCACTATCAAGAACCCATTCCTTTCCTCCAGCCATGTAGTCGCGAAGATTTGCCGTAAGACCAAAGTGTCTCATTGCATCATTAAGATCATAGTCACTGTCATCATCATCCTCATCATAGTATCCATGTTCAACATCATCTTGTGATTGATAAATTCCTAGAGAGGGTAATTCATTAGATAAATGATCATTTCTATGGTTATCTTTATGAATTCTGATAGCTTTGGAAATGATATTGCTAATAATTCCAACATTTCCTTTGGCACTCATAAGATTAGTAAGCTCAAATAAGCAGTCACCAAATTTGGGATCATTGGAACTCATCTTAATCAAGGAAAGAGACTTATGGATAATTTCATCTAGATTTTTCAAGGAATAATTTGGAAAGCGTTCCTCAAGAAATCTCCATATTGTGTAGGCATAATCAAAAGTAGGCAAGCATTCAATCAAGTTTCTAGGCAAGCCTCTAGTGATAAGATTAACAGTTCTAAGGTTGCAGATCATGTCAATAGACTCATCAAGGGTAGGATGCAAAGGATCAACCTGAGGTGCACAAGGGCTAGTAATGTACTTGTTCAAATGATATTCATTGAAAATCTCAAGCATCTCATTTTTCCACTCATGAAAATACTCTCCATCAAGTGTAGGCACTCTATGTCTAAGACTCCCCAAAGTAGACTCATCCATCTTCCTCCAATGGTGTTTAAACCAAAGCAATGGAGACCAAAGCTCTGATACCAATTGAAAGGATCAAGAAGAGGTGTCTAGAGGGGGGGTGATTAGACACTAAGTACCAAAAGTTGCAGTTTTTAATTTATTTAAGTTGAAGTGGAGTTTTGGCACAAGTTTAACAAACACAATACATATCAAGCAAGCGTGCAAAGAGTATATGAGCAGCAGAAAGTAAATCATGCAACTTGCAAGAATGTAAAGGGGTGGGATTGGAGTGTGCAAACGCAATTTGGAGACACGGATATTTTTGAGACGTGGTCCGATAGGTGGTGCTATCGTACATCCACGTTGATGGAGACTTCAACCCACGAAGGGTAACGGCTGTGCGAGTCCACGGAGGGCTCCACCAACGAAGGGTCCACAAAGAAGCAACCTTGTCTATCCCACCATGGCCGTCGCCCACGAAGGACTTGCCTCACTAGCGGTAGATCTTCACGAAGTAGGCGATCTCCTTGCCCTTACAAACTCCTTGGTTCAACTCCACAATCTTGTCGGAGGCTCCTAAGTGACACCTAGCCAATCTAGGAGACACCACTCTCCAAGAAGTAACAAATGGTGTGTTGATGATGAACTCCTTGCTCTTGTGCTTCAAATGATAGTCTCCCCAACACTCAACTCTCTCACAGGATATGGATTTGGTGGAAAGAAGATTTGAGTGGAAAGCAACTTGGGGAAGGCTAGAGATCAAGATTCATATGGTAAGAATGGAATATCTTGGCCTCAACACAAGTGTAGGTGGTTCTCTCTTACAAAAAGTAAGTTGGAGTTGTAGGTTTGTTCTGATGGCTCTCTCCACGAATGAAGAGGAGGTGGAGGGGTATATATAGCCTCCACACAAAACTTGCCAATCTCGGTGGGACTGAATTGATAAACTCGATCGGACCGATTCAGCAAATCTAGTGACCGTTAGGATTTTCGGTGGGACCGACATGCAACTCGGTAAGACCGATATGGTTAGGGTTAGGGCATAAAGTAATCTCGGTGAGACTGATTACACAAACTCGGTGAGACCGATTTGGTAATAAGCTAACCAGAGAGTTGGTCAGGTAAACTCGGTGGGACCGATTCGGTAATTTTGGTGAGACCGAAATGTTACGAAAAGGAAACAAAGAGTTTACATTGCAATCTCGGTAGGACCGATTACGCAAACTCAGTGAGACCGATTTTGGTAATAGATCCATACAGAGAGATTGCAATCCCATCTCGGTTAGACCGAGATCCCTATCGGTGAGACCGATTTGCCTAGGGTTTGTGGCAGTGGCTATGCCATCTGAACTCGGTGGGGCCGAGTTTGAATTTTGGTTTAGGTCATATGTGGATGTGAGAAAGTAGTTGAGGGCTTTGGAGTATATCACTAAGCATTTTGAGCAAAAGTCTCATTAAGCAACACCTCATCCCTCCTTGATAGTATTGGCTTTTCCTATAGACACGGCAGTGGAAGCCCGCGCGGAGAGGAGTACGAGGGTTCACTGGTTCGGCTGTAGTGCGAGGCTGCCATCGCCGCAGGGCCTGGACAACGGTGGGAATAGTAGGGGGCGGTGAGGTCTCCGCGGCAGCACAGCCGGCCACGGGAGGCAGGAGCATGCGGCACGACCGGTGCCGCTTTGGGCGGCTGGAGCAACAAGACTAGAGGTTGAAGAAGCACTACGGCCGTTGGATAGACATCATACAGTCACTGGAGCTAGAATTGTTCATATTGACTAAGTTGATAAAGCACTCCGTCCCCGTCAACTTAGTAGGCCCACAAGTCTGCCACCCACCAAGGTGGGTCCCAACTACCGGGGGAGTATTCATTTTTTGTGCGTAATAAGGAGGCACTTCCGGTGGGTCCGAGCTGACAGCGGGGGAACTTTTTTCGCGAAATACGGTGACCCGTCCGGTGGGTCCCAGCATTCAGGGGGAAACGTTTTTTCGCAAAATACGGTGGCCCGTCCGGTGGGTCCCTACTGTTAGGTGGAGGAATCATCATTTTCTGCATAATAAGGAGGCACTTCCTTGCTGCGGCTGTGGACCCAAAATTCTACATTGCAGATTGGTAAATGTTGTTCAGTCGGAGGTACTTATTGCTAAAATTAATGCTTCTACGAGTAAACTTTCGAGTACATAAGAGGCAGCATAGACAATCTGAACTTTGCTTGTAGGTTTATCCTCAAATAGTGGCCTCGTGCCGAGGGAGGTTTGAGCAACTAGGCCACTACTTTCATCCAACTAGTTTACTGGCTCATCTTGGTCTTGTAGCTCGTCAAAATTCTACATTGCAGACGAGAAAGGAGGCGGTTGAGAAAATGAACCACCCAAATTTTTTGTGCAGTTCAACTGAAATGGAGCATCCCTGGCGTGCAGACTGATTAAGTGCCATATGAATATAAGCGTCAACCAAATTGTCTGGAATCTTTAAACTCCATGCCATACAGTTCGCTACCATATGTGTAGATAACCAAAAGGCACAAGTTGGGACCAATGACCGGACTGCGTTTTTCTGGGCTATGCACCAAGCAATATTTGTGGCGTTCACTCTCCTAATACTTGGAGTTTGACAATTGGTTGACGCTGGTTGATACTAGGATGAATATAGGCACTTCTTCTTGTCAACATCGATGCTTGTCCGAGTGAACTTTGGAGTACATAGCAGTAGCATAAGCACCTGTCCATCTAATCTTTTTGTGCAGTTCTACTGAAATCACCCGATGTAATGATTTGCCTGCGAGTTCAGGCTCCAAGTTACTCCTTTATGAAATCGGCAAACAGTAGCACAATACCAAATTACCAATACATATGACAAGCACAATAATCAGGATAAAGACCAGTACCAACATGTGTGAGGTAGCATATCAATTACTATTTCCTTTGACTAGAAGCCGAGATAAGCCAAGCGACTGACAACAAAGGAAGAATGCAACCCGAGATTAGCGACTAATAGGAAAGGATGGAAGCTGTCGAGGCAATGAAGCACCCAAAGTTTTTGTGCAGTTCCACCAAAATCGAGCATCCCTGTTGGCACATATATTGAGAGAGTGGGATTACTGTAATAGTGGGACTAGTTGATGAAACATACACTAACAAATAGAAGCACCCTCATTATCTTAATCGGTAAAGTTAGCATTCCCTCCCTGCTCCACCACATGATTCACCTCATAGACAAACATACACACGTACATGATTTAGCATAGGGTGCAACTAAAGATTTGTTTAACTTCAACAGGAAAATTAGGCAGCAATAAATGAGTGGTACTTAAGTACTCCTAATTAATTAAGTGAGACAGCAGAAGTGGAAGGGCTCCCTGGAGGATTGTCTCACATGTAAGGTAGTCGTTGCCGGAGCCCTTGAATGGACTCGACTGAGGCCTCTGGCTTCAGCAAGATCTCCTTGGCACTGTTTACTCTTCTTCTTCTTCTTCCTCTTCATGCTCTGTTTCTCAGTCTCCTCACCAGTTGGTGAACCCAAGTACATGATTGGCCTTCTATTTCAGAATTGGTTTTATCAGTGAGGGAGTACACGTGTACTAGTAAAAAATAGCATTATTTTCTCATGGCAGTCGTAAAATAGAGATGAACACATGCATTAAATATCATTCTTACCTAAATGAAGGTTATCGTGCCAATATGGATTATGAGGATTGGAACACAGATCTCCCTTTGTGCAGTTCCACTGAAATGAACCAACTGTTCCATTCTGACATTCTAGTTAAACATCACAAAAGTCACTTATTTTAAGAAGAGTTTTGTGCAGTGCACCAAAAGGTCACAACAGCAACCAGGTGAAATGGATATCCCTGTTTGCACAAAAAGCTACAGAGGAAACAATCAGAGTCTCAAACAATTACAGGAAAAAACATTTGGCTAAACTTGTCATGGCTTATAACAGTGGCGTGGCTTCATTTTTACCAGGGGCATTAGATTAAGAACAGCTAAATATTTGGTATAAGGGCATGGGACAGTGGGTGCACCAACAGTCCAGCACCATATACCTAAACAGGGGCATAAAGTGGTGATTCATAGTTTGTTTCCCCGAGAAACAAACATCCAAGAAACATATCTGGGTTGGTCCCATTTTTGTTCACTCTAGCCACCTACTCCTATGTCTGGATAGCAAATGTAGTCTTGGTCATACCACTGTGTACATCGTTACCCCTATATTTCCCTTTTCGACAAAGAGTCTGGTTGGATGACCAGTCTGTACTACTTTCACCCCGTTTCCTTCCTGTTTGTACCAAGTCCGATGTACTACATACTAAATTTCCCCACCCCACTTTATTTCTTGTTTGAACCAAGTACAAGATTTGACTCCATGAAGTAGCTTTACCTCTAACAATAGAAGAAGAAAGATAGGTGACGTTGGACCATCCAATCGAGAGGGGCTGAGAGGTAGAAAATGACGCACATGCAGCGACGTAGCAAGCTGGGGAAGTAGAGCTAAGGCGGTTTCGAAGGAAGATATACCTGAAGGTCGTTGGGATGTGGATAGGTGAGCGGCGGGAGGCCGGATCCGCCCACACTAGGGCAACGACGAAGGGATCGGAGGACCTCTCGCGCCGGTGCTACGCCAGAGATAATGGTGTGGCTAGCAGTGGGTCTCCTCCCTCGCTGTCGACGACGGCCTAAATGCTGCCCCTCCTCCCCTTCACCGGCGGAGGGGGATACGTCCGGATCTGTAACCAATGGTGAGGATAGAAAGACAGTGTTTTTTGAAGGGAGAAAGACAGTGTTACCACCCCTATCTTGTTTAGATCAAGAGAGGATGAGAGTGTGTGAATAGAGCAACCCTAGCAAGCAAGCGCGGAGGCTCCGGCCTATATATACGTAGTGGGGTAGTTTTCCTTTTTCACTCCATCAAAACAATCGTTTAAAATTGTGTACTACGTGCCAGGTCGCTGTTTTTTAGTTGTTGATTGTTTTTTGACATAGCTACCCGCTTGTTCCAAGTGGTGTTATGGTGTGCCAGGTCGCACTTTGTATCGTTCAAGTCTGGTACAAGGCCCACTATTAAATGAACAACCACCCCCTCATAAAAATTGTGAACAAGCCCACGGCTAAAATTATCGGAAACGTGGGTTGCCCCAACATGCATTATTATTTATATTTCCACTCCCTCCATTCCTAAATATAAGTCTTTTTTATTAGCCACACCTAAGACAAGATTTTTTATTAGCAGTGAACCCCACATGGCATAGACACAAAAAGTGTGGCAAGATTCCCTTAGGCAAGCCAAAGTGTGTCTAACAAGTTGAGCAACTCAAGTTACGCAAGTGTGGGAAAAATAATGTGGCAACATAAGACAAACATAGTCACAATCCAAACAGCCCTAATTTTTTGTGACATGCATGAAAATTTGGTTAGTTAAATTTATAGTCATAATTTGGCAAGGTGCATCAAATCAACACATGCAAGTATCAAAAGGGAAGTCATGGCATGCATGCATGTGTTTTACTCCCTCCATTTCCAAATATAAGTCTTTTTAGAGATTGCAAGAAGTGACTACATACGAAGCAAAATATGTCTACATACATCCGTATGTAGTAGTCCATTTGAAATGTGTAAAAAGACTTATATTGAGTGTAGTGCTTTGATGTGTCGCATCAACTCGTACAAGACCGAGAAGTTTGATTACTACAACGCCTTCTCCCTCGCGGACTGAGCTCTGGTGCCTTAACTGCACCTGCCTTTGGCTGCATGACCGGTGGGCCAACCACTTGTTGTACCCACCTGTCATAGACGCAAAGGCAGGAGCAGTAAGTCAATGAAGCTGCATCCCTCCCTCGCGCATGAGCGTGGCGGCTGGTAGGACTAGCAGGAGCTTTCGCTACACGCTTCTTGATAGCGGCAAACTTGCGGATGGAGTTGACCATCATGTCGTCCATGCGAGAGGCGAAGCCGTCGTCGACGAGGGCTATGACACCGGCGGTCGCCAGCACCGTCTGGAAACGCTGCGCGGTGTGGGGCCGCAGGCCGGCGCCTTGGATGATTTGGCACAACCGATTGCCGCTCGTGACCATCGCCTCCATAGGTGCTTCTGGCTCCTGGTCACTTGGTCTTGGATTGGAGTGAGCAGTGTTGCGCAGAGACTAAGGAGTAGATGGATTGGAGTGGTGGGGCGCCTTTATATGAGAATCCAAAATCGGTTGCATTTACATCATGCTGGCTCTATTCTGCTTCTCCAATTAATTCCCTCTTCATGTAGAGTAATTTTAGGATGCATCATTGACCGTTCAACGTCTCGGGAACTGCTACCCTCTCCCTCCTTGGCATTCAAGAACCTATGGAGGCGAGGCGACTGCCGCTCGCGTCTATCGTGTGTCCAGAGATGTTCCCGTTGACGAAGAGGTGCCTATGATGACTTCGGAAATTTCAAGATGATAGTACTAGTATACTCAATATTGTGCACCGCGACCAAGGCCGAGAGGAAAACAAGAGAACTACGTATTTATTTACGGTGTAGATTCACTAATTTTGCTCCATATGTCCTCCATCTCGGTGCAGTCTAGTCACCCATTGAAATCTCTAGAAAGTCAAATACTCCTTTCTGGTTTACAGGGCTATACTAGCAAGTAGTACTACAATAGTGGGCTCACATAGCAATTTTGTCTCATGCAAGAGCCTGGCTATATGCGTACTCCAAGGTTCGCAACTGCCACGTTCGGGTTGCACTTGGCTGTTCGCCTCTTCGAGAATACGAACAATGATGTTACTACTACTGCTTCTACAGTATCGAATCCATTGCTACATGTTCGCGTCCACTGCTGCATGTCCGTCCACCGTGAGTGGGAGGGATAAGCAAAAGATTGTCCTCGTCTGCGAGCCACTGCGTGCATGGGTGAGGGAGAAGGCGTGTAGTAGTAGTAAAATCAAGCTTCTCCTCATTGTATGAGTTGACGCGACACATCATAGAACTGGCCCCACATGGTTGCCTCTAAACTTGGCTGAAAGACCCGCAGTGTACAATACTCCATTTGCTGCAACCTCTAACATTTACCCCACCACAAATTAAAATATATATTCCTATCTTGACCAGATGAGTGTGCAAACCAGAATCACCACGATGACAGGTAGGGCCTGAAGATTATTTTAACCAAAAAATATAGCATGGAGCCGACCCCATAGATTTTAGGGCCTGTTTGGTTCCAATAAATCACCTGACTTATAAGTCAGGTGACTTAAAACCAGTGACTTATAAGTCATGCCTGTTTGGTTGTCATCTGACTTATAAGTCACCTGACCACACCTTCCCACCTTGTTTTTTATGTAAAGGTGATGGGACCCACGAAAAGGGGGTCACTTATAAGTTGGGGTGACTTATAAGTTGGGCCTGTTTGGCAAAATAAGTCACTTTTTTCACTTTTTGACTTATAAGTTGGTGACTTATTTGGAACCAAACATGCCCTTAAGCTTACAGACACGGTACACGCTATCCTAGACTACTCTACACATGAAACTGCCACACGAGTGTCCGGCCAGCGCTTGGCTCTTCGCCTCTTCAGGAAGTCGAACAAATGATGGAGTCCTACTGCAGTGGAGGAGTACTACAGTATGCTTCTGGCCATCTGACATCGATTGAACTGCTGCATGTCCACCGCGAACGGGAGGGAGAGTGTGTAGCGAACGAAAGCTTCTCCTAGTCCTGCTAGCCACCACGCTCATGGGCGAGGGAGGGACGCAGCTTCATTGACTTACTGCTCCTGCCTTTGCATCCATGACAGGTGGGCCCAACAGGTCGGTGGCCCACCTGTCATGCAGCCAAAGAAAACTGCGGTTAAGGCGAGAGGGCATTGTAGTAATCAAACTTCTTGATCTTGTATGAGTTGACGCAACACATCAAAGCACTGCACTCGATATATTTCAATAATTTGCGTTTACCGATGCATTAATTACAACGCATGCATGCATGTCGTGACTCTCCTTTTGATACTTGCATGTGTTGATTTAATGCACCTTGAAGTAGTATGAATATGTGATGGTAAAGCTTTGTAATGCCCCGACCCTAATAAAGCGAGAGATGGTTGTGCACAAGGAGGGCGAGATCATGCAGACGGAACAGGACCCGGCGATGGAGCTCTCTATGGTCTCGATGGACCTCACCTTACTCCACTTACCCTTGTGCCTCCGCCCCTTGAAGCCTCAAGTGTATGAGCTTCGAATACACCTCGTCCATTCGGCTGATCGAGCAAGGTGCGGGTTTCTTGATTGATGTGTTGTTCGATTGATTTGTGCAGTGCAAGGGAGGGCACCTGGCTTGCACGGACTACCGCGTTGAGCGCCCCGGGAACCAGCGATAGTGCCAGAAGTGCGAGCGCGGTGGTGGCTTCGACGTGCGGAACACGGCGGTGGACGCCGCCCTCTCCTCAGTGAGGGTGGAGTGCCCACACGTAGGTTGTGGGCTCTACGTCACTTACCACAAGCTCGCCAATCACGAGAGCGTGTGTCCGTTCGCGCCCTGCAAATGCCCCGTGCCCGTCTACGGCTACGAAGGCCCGCCGCCAGTGCTCTCCCACGACATCAGCACCGCGCATCCCATGCCCGTGCACAGGATCCAGTATGGCAAGGCGCTCCAGCTGCTAGTGTCACTGTCGGAGCCACGGCTCTTGCTGTTCGTGGAGGAGGACTGCCGTGTGTTTTTCTTGGTCGGCGGCGTGCTCGACATCAGCGCACCTATCACTGTGTTAGTCGTCTGCATCAGAGCGGGGGCATCCCCACTGCTGCACTACGTGGCCAAGTTGTGGGCGAATGGCCCGCCTGGGGAGCCCAAAGGCAGGACCGACGCCGTCATGGTGGAAATGGAGGTGACAAGCAGCAGGGATCCCGACGACATCATCATGCAGGAGCTGACCTTCTTCCCAGTTCCGCCCAAGCTGCTGGCCGGGGCTAAGCTGGTGTCCCTCCACATCCAGATTGACAAGCTCACGTCCTAAATGATTCTACAGTGCCTTCTGTTTATCTTAGTAATATGCTAATATAGGGGTTAGCTCGGTCTACTTTAGCTTAAGAGATGGTGGGTTTTGGTGGCGATGCAACAATTACCTCGACATCGGATCAGCAGTGAAAGTAATTTCGAACAGTCGAATGGATATTTTGTGTCTGTTGGATATAAAGATCCTTTGGGTAAGAAGTAACCGCTTATATGTTTTTTCGAAATGGAACAAAATTTTTGTTGACATGCACTAATATTTTCGAAACGGACGTTGGGCTGTAGCTAGAAAGGCGATTGGGACGCGGTATCGGCCCATACCACGGTGACCCCCGATTGGGATGCACCGACTATGGATTTTCTCCCTCGCCGATGTCGACCGTGTCTACGCACAACATTGTTCCCTTCCCCCAGCTGCAGGATCAGGCCGGATATGTGACCAGCGGTGTTGCCACCGTCGTTCTATATGCTTGTGAAGAGAGCAACCCGAGCAAGGAGGCTTGTAGCTTAGGATCTTGCTACTGTATATATAGTGGTTTTCTTTTTCTCTCCATATCAACCATTTTATATTGCGTACGTGTCATTGACGAGTGAAGTGATGGTTGCTTCTTCCGACTGACTTACTGTGTGATTTGACTTCTCCTTTAGTGGCCCCTGCACGTACCCCCCCTATGTGTGTGCTACAGTCACATGTACACATGGACGCAAAAACGCGCGCGACGCCCTAATGCATGCATGTCCGAGCACACGACGGAACACACACGGTCACGCTCAAGTGCTCAACCTACACGTGCATGCACACACATACTCAGCCAGGGTGAGCTAGTGACCGTATAAACACTGGAAAATGTATATATTGAGCGCAATGAGCGTATTATGAAGTCCACTGACCATATTTTTACAAATATACAGTGACAGACAGTGTATTTATCTCGTTTGAAATTAAGCCATATTAACCGGAGAGGAGGCAATATAGACTAGCATTACTTTGTTGTGTCCCGTCAACTTGCCGAACGAGGAGAAGCTTGCATGACGGGAGAATCATGCGCGTGGTGGCTCGCAGGACAAGGAGAATCTTTTGACTAATGCAAGCTGTCCTTCGCTCAGGCGGTGGACATGCAACAGTTAATTCGGTGTCAGATTGCCAGAAGCATACACTATACTAGTAGTACTATTATTGTTGCACTTCCCGAAGAGGCGAAGAGCCAAGCGCAAAGTTTACTAGTACTAGTACTACTACTATAGTTTATAGAGGTAGTACTAGGAACCGGATGGAGGAGCATCTGCACTCTTATAATAATTTTAAAATGTGATAAAGCAATCTTCAACACATTTGGTTCTCTTTGAGGGTTCTCGCATGTGATAATGGAAGTTGATTGCATGGAACACTCGCCACAATTCTCGCTTAATGCTGGCTCATATCCTATTACAAATAGGAGCGCTCGGTAATATTTCCTCTTTTTTTCTTATCCAGCATGTAAATAGGTCAGCAAACCTTGCGGCGCATCTTTGTGCGAACCGTGCTTGCTGCACTTTGAATGTGGCCGAGAGCTGGCTTGATGAAACACCTCGCTTCCTACTTCTTTTTTTGTAGGGTACCTCGCTTCCTAGTGACCAGTGTCTTGGCTGATCGCCCTAAGAATGATTATATATGAATAAAGCTCTCTCATTTATCCACAAAAAATAGTAAGCCATATTAACCGGAAAGGAGGGAGTATGGACTAGCACTACTTGTTGGTGTGTCCCGTCAACTCGCATAACGAGGAGAAGCTTGCAGGACAAGGTGAAGCTCGCTTACGCCTTTTGACTAATGCAACGTACCCTCGCCCAGGTGGTGGACATGCATTAGTTCATTCGATGTCAGATTGCTAGAGGCATACACTATAGTACCGAACATGCGGAGTACCATCATTGTTCGACTTCACGAAGAGGCGAAGAGCCAAGTGCAAGGTTTAGTACTACAAGTAGTACTACTACTAGAACCGCATGGTGGAGCCTCTGTACTCTTATTTTTCTTAATCTTTGATAAAGTACACATTTGTTTCGGAGAAGGGTGGAAAATGGCAGCCCAACATGTAATGATGATATCGATCAACCATGCTCGAATATATCTTAGCCTCCGTGCGAGCCCGTCTGTGTGTTCTCGCTCTTGGTCTCTCTCAAGGAATGGCGGGTTGGCCATTTTGCCATCAATTGAGATCGGTTTTCTCACACTCCGGTCCCACATGTCAGTGATATGCCAAGGGGAGGTGCGTTGACCGACTGGCCATACACGTACTTGGTTTTGCAGCTTCATACTACTCAACCCTCCGTCACAGTTTACAGGGCGCGCTTCATTATGATGCATTTCTCTCAATGCATTTCCACCACCAGAGAGACTTTAGACCCGTTTGGTTTAATGCTCAATTAATTAGGGCATGGTAACCACAATTTTCTCTCGATGTAGTACTACGGAGTGGAGTAAGTGCATGCATGTGTCCACCTGGGGTGGAAGCACTTCATGCATGTGTGTACGCATTATTTCTTCTAGTAATAGACGCCGTACTATAACTACCAATGCTATTTTTCAGGCCGATCGCTAGTCGCTTTGGTCCCAGAGATTTTCTCTTTTTTTGAAGCATGCTCTATAAACAGTGACGAATCGAGTAGTATGAGCGGATTCAAAGAAGAGTGTATTGATGGTTGCTTCTTTCGAGCAACTTACAGTGGGAAAGGTGGGGCTTATGATTTGACTGCTCATTACTCACTATTAATGCGGCGCAATGACCGGACTGAGTCTCCCATGCGGCTGTGCACTACCCCCTCGGTTCTTAAATACACACCGGAGTATTTGTGTTTCTAGAGATTTCAACGAGTGACTACTCAAATATTTGTCTTTTTAGAGATTCAAATGGACTATTACATACGGATGTATATAGACATATTTTAGAGTGTAGATTCACTCATTTGCTCCGTATGTAGTCACTTGTTGAAATCTCTAGAAAGACAAATATTTAGGAACGGAGGGGGTACACATACGAAGCAAAAATGAGTGAATCTACACTCTAAAATATGCCCATTTGAAATTTGTAAAAAGATAAACATTGTTGATGACAGTTGTGACGACAAAAAAGAAGCATATTCCTTGTCCTAAGGGAAGATAACAACATGGTTGTGTTTATCTAAAACGGTGTGAGGACGAGATTGCAACATGGAAAGTACGCCAGACGAGCTACGTTTTGTGCAAAGAACTATGGAAGATCCACATGCAGCGACGTGGGAAGACGGGCAGTGGAGCAAGGGCGGAGGGGATACTTGGAGGTTGTTGGGATGTAACTAGGTGAGCGGCGGCGGGCGGAATCTACCCATACCGCGACAGCGAGTAGGTGGCGTAGGCCCTACCATGCCGTATCTTAGTCAGAGAGAATGACATGTACCGCAGATCGGGACGTGCTGCCTCGGCGCCGTTGAACGGAGAAATGATGCATGTCCTCCCTTTCCGACGGCGGACGGGATGCGGCCGGATCAGTGACCAACGGTGAGAGAGAGAGAGGCCACTGCAGCCTTGTGTGAGATACTCTGAAGAGAGACAAACCAGGCAGGGAGGCTCCATTGTATATAGTGGAGCAGACTACCTTTTTCTCCATAAAAATCGTTTTATATTCTGTGTATGTGCCATTCAGCGATATAACTTTATTTAAAAATAACGCGCCAATGCATCAAGTCGAACTTTGTTTCGTGCGCGTGTGGTACATGACCTCCGTAGGTAAACAACCGCTACACGCGTTCAAATTAGCACGTGGGATGCCATTTCGTACAGAAATGAGCTCCACTGTGTACCCGCGCGGGTGTGGCTGGGCACGAAGCGTGAGTACGTGTGCACGATGCACCTATTCTCTTCTTGTATACGTACACCACCTATGTGGGGTTGTGTGAGAGAGATACAAACGTAGAGAGAGATAGTGTGTGGGGTCGTGAGAGTTTTTTAGGGGAGGAGGGGGTCAATCAAAAAATGTAACATATGCAATGTGTGTGAAATAGAATCCTGGATATATCATATATATATATATATATATATATATATATAGAGTGGGTGATCCACGAGAAGTGAGTGGAGGTATCATCGACTTGAGGTGTCCATAGAATCGAAGAGAGGGATGATGTGTGTGTGTGCGCGCGCGGTCGATAACGAGTGCCATCGAATTTGTGTGTGCCCACGTCAAAGATATAGAGTGGCTGGCCTACTAGAGTGGCATGGATACCTACCTACATCGGTCGACTATCGGTGTGTGGTGGGGGGGGGAGGGAGGCCTAATTAACTCTAGAGGTACAATGGCTGGTATATGTGTGGAGGAGGAGAGAGGCCCACCTCATGTATTAAGGGAGATCGATCTACCTCATGTATTAAGGGAGATCGATTGGCATTCATGCATATGTGTAGGAGAGGAATAAGGTTGGGAGAGAGACAGAGCTAGAGTGTTGGAGGGGGTGGTAGTGGAGTTGCTTCTAACAAATGGTGGGATAGGCTTGCTAGACAACCGAAGGGCATGCCTGCAATATCAATAAGAGAAGGGATGGCTGCCTGTCTGTGCACGTGCGTGTGAGAGATGGGTCAGGAGGCATGCATGAATGATGAGGAGGGAAAGATATGGCTGTGGTAAGCAGACATAAGTACATAGGAAGATCAGTCATCCTTTGTCAGAGAAAGGAGAGACATAACTTGTGAGGTACGTCGATCGATGGGGGGGAATAGTTAAAGTCGACCTAGGTATATGTTGGGAGATCGATCGGTATACATGCATGTGTGTGCTAGAAGCAAATATGAGATCGATGAAAAGAGTGGTGGGAGTGAGGCATGGATCAGTAGACATGCATGCATGTATCCCAAGAGTGTGCGATTATGAGATCGATGAAAGGAGTGGTGGGAGTGAGGCATGGTCGGTGATAAGAGAAGAGGGGAAGCTTGTGTTTGTGCTAGGCACACCTGGCTAGAGAGGCATATCGATCGATGTGTGCCATAAAGAAGGAGCTGGGGGGCCTACACACACCGTGGGTGGACGACCTAAAGTGAAAAGACGAATTTGCGCGATGGAGGTAGAGAATGCTGAGGGAGGGTGAGAGGGATGCGGGCGTCTGCATGCACGAGAGAAAGTTAGCGCTAGCTAGCTACAAAGATAAGAGGATTGTGTGGGTGTAAAAGATGAATAGAGATCATACTTCATTATAAAAAGCAAAACCAGATATTCGAAGAATTTATCATAGTGTTTTAACCCGACACATGTGTGAATATATATAACGGTGATACACATGGTGTCGTTATGTACATGTTATACTACATATAATATATTTTATCTCTACTCTTATAAAAAAGGAGTTGTTGATGATGGTGCCATCCTGCAATATTGGCCGTCCGATTTATATCTGACAGATAGGAAGAAACTATGGCAATTTTGAAAAAAAATACCCACACCCCTCTCCATATTTGCAAATTAGGCCTCCCCTTGATCATGTTGATGTTCTGTGGAACGCATGGGCATCTTGCTAGTACTACATATAACATATAGAACATTGATCATAATTTGGGCTAATGTGTGGCTTTTGCAGCTCAGGTCTAAATACTTGTCATAATGTAGGGGGAGGGGCACTATACTATGTGTGATAAACACGTTGTACATGTATGGAACATGGTTTAGATTAAGAATATATAGTTAGTACATGAAATGTACTATTATTTGGAATCAACATCAAGTGTACACAAAAAATAGAATTCAAGTTCATGTAGTACACATAGTTCATATCTATCTGTATAGTAATCATGTGGTGTGTTATTAAGGTAATACACGAATGATGGTTGAAGTTGGCAACAATCATGATTGTAGATTCTTCTTGAAATAGAGAAACGAATTCAAATTCAGTTCGAATTGCAGCGGTAGTATAGACATTTGGAATGCACGAAAATGTTGGTATGAGTAGGTTACATGCATTATACAGCAAGCGAAGAAATTTAATTGGACATAACATGGATTCATAATACCGAATACCATTTAATTGCACTAAATTTTTGGTATGAGTAGCTTTAAATAGCATTTTTATAGTAAAACGGGGCAAGACTCTCTCTTTGTGTGGTGTGAATAGTTTTATTTTTTTCGTTTTCTTTTTGGCTGAGGGAAGTGCGAACTGATTTTGTACGTACAGGTACAATATTAAACATTAGGCTTGTCCCTAAAATTCAACCCGCGCCTTGTTATATCCCGAAAATTCATATATCATGCTCCCAAAACTGGCGCCTTCACAACCCGCACCTTGCTATCCCGAAATTACAACGCGCCCGAAAACTCCCTCCAGCTGCCAAATCCCGACACGCGAAATCCCCCTTATAACCCTGAGCTGAAAGGGCCGCTAGTTCAAATCGGTGGGGGGGGGGGTACTTTTGTAACACACCCTACATTTTTGACAAGCGCGTCCCTAAGTCATGGTTCACCCCCTCCCATCGCCTCCTTTTCGCCATTCGAAATCCCAGGCCACCATAACCTCTCCGCTCCAGCCGCGAAACCCCACCCTCGTCCGTCCACCACCTCACCGCTTCCCAGCCGGAGCCTCTTCCCCGACGACGTCGTCCACCGCAACAGCTCAACGTCCCTCATCCACCTCCCCGTATGAGGATCCATCATCCATATCGTCGTCCCGCCGGCTCAGCCGCCTCATCCTCCACCTCCAAGGAGCTGCTCCGACAATTGCCTCATCTATCGCGGCTGCTCCATCCCCACAGCGCCGCCTTAACCAGCTCCACGTGAACCGCATCATCCTCATCGACTTCTCGGACGAAGCCGAGGCATACTCGGCGCCACCAAAGAGGTTGTACACTCATCGCATCGCATATTCTCCTTAGCTCGACCTCCCGGCGCCGACGGTGCTCCATCCCGCACCCCCATGGAGCGGCTACCTTGAAGCCGGTGCCGCGGGCGACATCTCTCGGCGGCTCTCCCCCAGTGCGAGGCCCCTTCGGCGGTGGCGTCCATTCCAGCCGGATCTGCTGCTGCTGCTCCGGCTCTCGCTCAATCGCCCAGCTGCTGCTCCGGCTCTCGCTCGCTCACTCGCGCTGCTGCTGCTGCTCTCCCCCTCGCTCGTGCTGCTGCTCTGCTCCGATTTAGCTACACTTCAATCGATTGAATCGACTTTTGGGTCAGTCGATTTTTAGGGGGTGGGGGGTCTCGCTGGAGTTAAGGAAGAACCACCCGCAGCGGGGACGGGGGCTCGCCGGAGAGGTACCCCACTATCTATCTTAGGATTCAGGGTGGGGGGCTATAGGGCTGGCCGGGGCGGCGGCGGACCGGCGATGGGGAGTTGTTTCGGGGCGGCGAGGCGGTGCTGGGTCCGGCGGTTCGGCCGGTGGTGGCTGGCGGCTCAGGGAGGTGCAGGTTGAAGATGAACTGCAGGCCCTCCCTAAACTACAAGTCAAGTGCCTCTCTGCTACCATTGTGTTCAGTTTTGACAGTAACATTCAAATTCCACAGTAAATTTCAGTTTGGACAGTTAAGTTCAGAGTCAACAGTTTTTACCTCATCTGTTGTAGTCAGGTGGTTTTTGGTGATGTAAATGTTACATCTATTTTACATCATCTATTGGAGATGCTATTAGAATCCCACTTGAGATTGACGATGTTTGTCCTGTGCTGCTTCAACCTTGACGTCTTACGGATCACTGGGGCTGCTCCAACGACAGAACGATCCATCACAACAAAACAGTGCCCTGACGCCGTCTACAGATTCCTCGGATCTTCCTCCACACCTCGGACAGCCACCTCTGCCTCAACTGCTTCAGCGACCAACCCAATGATTATGAGGTCGACACGGCCATGGCAAAGAGATTGTACACTTGTTGCATCACTTCTTACTATACATTCATGTCGATCCATTAGGGCTATTTTGGTTCGACAAAAAAACATAGCAATAGGGAATTTTCCAATGGCACTCTAATATTCAATTATTCATGCATTTTGTTGAAAGGAATGAAGCAAAACATCCACCTGGACCTACTTTTCAAAATCCTATGCATGAAAACAAGACCAAGTGCATTAGTGGCAAAATAACATTCTAACTGTACACGCTTTCATATGGTTTAACTTTGTTTTGGCAATGTTCCTTTTCATTCCTCTGCTCTTCCAATTCCTGTAAACCAAACACCCAAGTTGACAGAAATCCTGTGTTTACAAATGCTCTGTTTACCATGTGCATTCCTATCCTATTCCGGTGTTTTTCCTATCCCTGTGTTTTTAGAACCATGCAAGCCAAATGAGCCCTTACAGAATTACTTCAGTTACAGGTAGGTGTCAAAGGGAACTTTGTGTGGTTTGTCCTGCTCCTGCCGCGACGTCGTCCACCTCACCTGAGGTGCTCCATCCACAGAAAAATCCACCAAACCAGACATCACGACTCCTGACCGTCTTTCACCGCCTCAGATCTCCTTCCCTGCCATCGGCACCCACCTCAACAGCATCACCATCATCGACTCATCAGATGAACCTGAGGAGTACACGGGTCCACAAGAGAGGTCACACTCTTTTGATTCTGCTTATGTTATGCATTGCTTAAAGTTACCTCCTACTTTATCGTCCTGTTCACCTCTTGGACTCCAAGTCAGGTCCAAATTAATGTTCAAACTTGAGTTCTAAATTAGTTGTGGGCACATATCAAGGAAGCAATGAATAGTATCTTTGTCTAATATCTGGTTCACCTAGGGTATGCCTATGTTGTTCATCTTGGGTGGGAAACAAATAGTAAAGCAATCATCATCTGTCTTTTTATTAAATTAAAGCAATCATCAGGTTGCTATCATTATTTTTGGATCCATCCACTGGTTGTTACCATCACTCTAAATTTCTGCATGCTCTCCTTACATAATCAAACCATATTTTTTCGTATGCATGTCAGATATTGTACACAGTCATGCTGAACATGTAGAGAAAAAGGGAAGAGTTTTGCACGGCAATACAATGTCATGCAGACATCGCTACATGGTGGGTTCAATGGCAAACCCTCCCCACCCCTCTCCAGATTGTAATCCAGAGGAAGATATCTGTTCTGAGGCGGATTCAGACGCCGCTGACCACTCCTATTTACCCCCAAGGTGTTTGCTCTACCTTGGCATGATGATGTTAGCCATATCATGCATATGTTGCCTTGTAGTGCCTACTTTTGACATCATATATGTCATCTTCTTAGTTTAGACATGTTCTGCAATGCCACCTGTTTAGTTTCTATATCATATATGGGAATTGTGCAGTCTCATGTCTTTTAGCCAGCCATAATATACGTGAAATGTGCAATGCCATCCTGTTTAACCAGGCATCATATATTTGAATGATATCTTGCCCATCCTTTTCTTCATTACATTTCCATTTGTCGACAATGTTTGTACATTAAACTACTCTTCCTGTGAATCAGCCATTTGGGTGGGAGATTGAAAAATCTGGAGTGAAAACAAGGCCTTAAGAGCAGACAGTGCTACCTGTCGAAGCAGATCTCTTGCTGGGTCCCAATTGCTCCTCGGAGATGGATTCAGAGACAGATGACCAGTCTTATTCCCCCACCGAGGTGTATGCTCTAACTTGGCACGGTTATACTGCTCATATCATGCATATGGTGTCTTGCATTGCATAAATTAGACATCATATACACAATATTCAACACCATGTTCTTAGTTCAGACATCATATCTAATGCCCTCTGTTTAGCATATAAATCACATATGTGAATTAAATGATGCGATCCTGATTACTTAGATAACATGTAGGTGAATTATGTCATGCGATCCTGTTTAGTTATTCATCATATCTTTGAATTATGTTATGCTATGCTATCCAGTTTAGATAGACATCATATATGTGAAATTATGTCATGCTATCCATTTTAGTTAAACAATATACATGTCAACTATTTCATGACCACTTTTTTCCACACTATCTATTGCATCTGTCTCTCATACAAAGTCTGTACACTCAACTCCGTTTCCTGTTTATCAGCCATTTGAATTGGAGCGGGTGATGCCAGCATCTAGCGGACTAAAAACACGGTCTTCAAATAAAATAGTGCTACCTCTTGGTGGAGATAGCACCCCGGTTGTACATGCACAAGAACCAGCCCTACCAGACATAACCCAAACTCTCGCAGATTGTACCCCTACTGCGATGGACAGAGAATCAGCTTCACCCAATCTGACCCCCACCCTAGCAGATAGTAACTAGGTTCCTGTTGACACAGCACAGTTAGTAAGGCAGCTCCAGTGCCCAGAGGGCTAGTACTACCACGGCGAACCCCAACTCCACCAGTTAGTACGCCTATTCCTGTGGAGGAAGCACAACCAGCTAGTCGTAGTTTAGCATCTATCGCATTTGATGTTGTTAAATTGTATATGCGTATCTTCCCATCTTGGAAATTTTATACTGAAGATGAAGGAAAATGCCAGTTGTAGGTGTTTGTCTAGGAGTTATGTGTAAGTAATGTTATTCATGGCAATTACTTTGCTTTGTCCCATACATCCTACCTCCATGATGGTTATAATACAGTAAATTTTCCCATTTTTCTCTATAGAGAAGGACCGATTTGGAAACTCAAGATGAGGTAACTTGTGCTAATACCTCTGCTATCTTCAAGAATGCTTGCTAGCAGTATCGTAATTACCTGAAGAAAACGTACTTCACCGGCAAAGAAACTCATCAAATTCCCTTACGTTCTCCTGAGACACATTTACTGGACGATGACTGGGAACGCCTTGTTCTGTACTGGTCCCGAACCAAGAATGTGGTAAGGTCTATGAGCTCATTTTCTATTCTAAGCACAATATTATTGCATCTTACTGTACTCTGTTCATGTAGAACAAGTGCCTAAACCTGAAGAACAATTGTTCTAATTTAAGATTCCATTTCTATCATAGTTCAAAAAAGCGCTAGGCGTTAATTATGTATTTTGCCACCGCCTTGCGCTTTACTGACCAAAGTGCATGCTTATGCGCAGTTATGCATAGATTAAGCGTAGTTATGCGCAATGCATTTCGCCAACGCCTAGAGCCTAGGCGCGCTTAAGCGCTCGCTTAGGCGCGCCTTTTTTAACTATGATTGCTATCGTGCATACTGCTTTGCTCTTGTATCACTGTATTTACTCATACAAACTTATTTTTAAATTGAAGGATCCAATCGAAACTGCAATGGCATAGCAGGTATGTTCACGCATGTTTCTTTAACAGGCTTGCTCTTATCAATAGCTCTGTTGATTTCAATTTCAATTGTGTATACAGTTGACTTCTCATATGATGCACATTACTAGCATCACAGCAGAGACAATAGTGTTGTTGTACATGTAGACCCGTGGTACCCATCCGAAATCTTGTTGTGCCGTGTAGTTTCCCATGCTTTGTATTCTTTCACTGCTGCTTTGTCTTGAACTGATATGATTTGAACCGTGTCTCTATTTGGATTTGGCAAGACAATGCAGTGACCATAGGACATATATATATATGTTTGTTTGATGCTTTTATTATGTACTAGTACTTCGCAATAGAAGACTTGGTAGTTTAATCCTGTCCACCTTACTAATGAACTGGTTCACCGAAATGAGTTTCATATACTAGTACATGCTAAACTGTTATGTGTCTGCTTGTTTCTTCGTTTAGAATGCTGATAGAATATTGGGGAAGAGTGCCTTATTAAGCAATGGTAAAGGAAGTAATGAAGATAAGGTTCAGGATAGTGACACATCCTTGTTGGTCTCCAATAAAGCTGATAAAACAGCTAAGGAAGACTATCTCGAAGACAACGAGACAACCCCAAAGTCCTGTCTTGCTTTAGTGTTGGAGTTACTGGCCACTACCGCTTGCACAAGCTATTCAAACTCGCTATCTGAATCAGTTCGGTTTCTTGAGTCTCAACTACAAGCTAAAAGACATCGATCAGCTGTGTTGCGACAAGAAGCGGAAGGACTGCGGAAGTCCCTGGAGCATTCAGATCATACTTTCTGGTGCAACAACAAGCGTTGGAGGATTTTAGCGCCAAACAGGACAAAGCTAATAAGCTTGCTAAGCTTATTGCCAGCATGGTGTATACCACGTTTCTTGAGCTCTTCTGAAGTTGTTTCAGTTATGCTCTTGTTTTGCTGCCGCGTTTATTTGCACTGGTGGCCAATTTTGACGGCCAGTGTATGTAATATCCTGCTTTGTTCCCTATATTTGCACTGGCGGTGAACTTTGATGCCCAGTGGATATAAAATGTGTAATAAAGGAAATAGGCTAGCGTTAATTGCTTGCTTATTTATTTCCTTATTGTCTTGTTTAGTTGTTTGCTTGTAGTCACTACAGTTCTTTTTTTGTGTTTTTCTAGTGGCCAAAATAACCTATCTTTGGAAACTAGGCCAAAATAATCATGGCAACACACGGACTGTTGTAACCATGGGCCTCCTGCGGGCCGTATGATCCATGGGCCTTCTATGGGCCGTAGGATCCATTGTCCTTCTATACGGGCCGTAGGATCCATGGGCCTTCTACGGGCTGTGCGATTCATGGGCCTTTTACGGGCCGTAGGATCCATGGGCCTTCTATGGGGCATATCATCATTTCGCCAATCATGGGTCGTACTATTTGTGGACAATAACGGGCCGTTAATAAGTCGTATTTGATAACTCTATGAAAACATCCCAACGAGTTATTTTGACATGAAAACGGCCCAACGTATTATCGGGCCACAAACGGGTCGACTGTAACCATTGGCTGAATTTGGCCCACAAGCAGAAAATGACAGTAATGGGCCGTAAGTAAACGAATGTGGAAATGAGCCCAAGAATAAATGGGCCCCGAGAAGGCCGAAAGATAACATGGGCTGGAAACAGCCCAACGGAATAATGGGCCGTTAATGGGTATAAAGTGATACACTGTTCATCACGGACCAGTTTCACCACGTGACGTTAACGGGTATAAATTGATACACTGTTCATTATGGGCCAGTTTTACCATGGGCCATTAATGGGCCGAGAGTAATAAGGGCCTCATATGGGCCGAAGACGTCATGGGCCTGTAATGCCCTCGATGCGGCTATATCTCCCATGTGTCGAAGCACGACTTAGAGGCATAACCGCATTGAAAGCAATGTCGCAAGTCAGGCAATCTTCACACAACCCATGTAATACATAAGGGAGAAAGATACATAGTTGGCTTACACTCGCCACTTCACACAATAGATGAATATAACATTACATTCATCCAAATACACTCAAGGTCCGACTACGGAACCAAAATAAAAGAAGACTACCCCAAATGCTACATAGATCCCCGATCGACCCAACTAGGCTCCACTACTGATCAACTGGCAAGGGAACAACATAACAAACACGAACTTCATCGAGCTCCTCCTTGAGCTTGGTGCGTCACCTGCACGGTATCATCGAGCACCTGCAAACTGGTTTTGGAAGTATCTGTGAGTCACAGGGACTCAGCAATCTCACACCCTCGCGATCAAGACTATTTAAGCTTATAGGTAGGGTAAAAGGTATGAGGTGGAGCTGCAGCAAGCGACTAGCATATATGGTGGCTAACATACGCAAATGAGAGCGAGAAGAGAAGGCAAAGCACACTCGAGAAACTATGATCAAGAAGTGATCCTGGAACAACCTACGTCAAGCATAACTCCAACACCATGTCCACTTCCCGGACTCCGCCGGAAAGAGACCATCACGACTACACACACGGTTGATGCATTTTAATTAAGTTAAGGTGTCAAGTTTTCTACAACCGGACATTAACAAATTCCCATCTGCGCATAACCATGGGCACGGCTTTCGAAAATTTAAAATCCCTGTAGGGGTGTCCCAACTTAGCCCATCACAAGCTCTCACGATCAACAAAGGATATTCCTTCTCCCAGGACGACCCAATCAGGCTCAGAATCCCGGTTACAAGACATTTCGACAATGGTAAACAAGACCAGCCACACCGCCCGAATGTGCCGACAAATCCTGATAGGAGCTGCACATATCCCGTTCTCAGGGCACACTCAGATGAGCGCTCCGTACAACTAAAACCAAACCTCGAGTTTCCCCGAGGGGGCGCTGAAAAGGGCTCTAGTTTGGACCAACACTCAGAGGAGCACTGGCCCGGGGGGTTTCAATAAAGATGACCCTTGAGTCTGCAGAACCCAAGGGAAAAAGAGGCTAGGTGGCCAATGGTAAAACCAATGTTGGGCATTGCTGGAGGAGTTTTATTCAAGGCGAACTGTCAAGGGGTTCCCATTATAACCCAACTGTGTAAGGAACGCAAAATCAAGGAACATAACACCGGTATGACAGAAACTAGGGCGGCAAGAGTGGAACAAAACACCAGGCATAAGGCCGAGCCTTCCACCCTTTACCAAGTATATAGATGCATTAATTAAATAAGAGATATTGTGATATCCCAACAAAATATCCATGTTCCAACATGGAACAAACTCCAATCTTCACCTGCAACTAGCAACGCTATAAGAGGGGCTGAGCAAAGCGGTAACTGTAACACCCACGATGCGGCTATATCTCCCACATGTCGAAGCACGACTTAGAGGCATAACCGCATTGTAAGCAATGTCGCAAGTGAGGTAATCTTCACACAACCCATGTAATACATAAGGGAAAGAGATACATAGTTGGCTTACAATCGCCACTTCACACAATTACATGAATAAAGCATTACATCAACCAAATACAATCAAGGTCCGACTACGGAACCAAAATAAAAGAAGACTACCCCAAATGCTACACAGATCCCCGATCGTCCAACTGGGCTCCACTACTGATCAACTGGAAATGGAACAACATAACGAACACGATCTTCATCGAGCTCCTCCGTGAGCTCGGTTGCGTCACCTGTACGGTTTCATCGGCACCTGCAAACTGGTTTTTGAAGTATCTGTGAGTCACGGGGACTCAGCAATCTCACACCCTCGCGATCAAGACTATTTAAGCTTATAGGAAGGGTAAAAGGTATAAGGTGGAGCTGCAGCAAGCGACTAGCATATATGGTGGCTAAACATACGCAAATGAGAGCGAGAAGAGAAGGCAAAGGCAAGATCGATAAAACTATGATCAAGAAGTGATCCTAGAACAACCTACGTCAAGCATAACTCCAACACCGTGTTCACTTCACGGACTCCGCCGAGAAGAGACCATCACGGTAACACACGTGGTTGATGCATTTTAATTAAGTTAAGTTTCAGGTTTTCTACAACCGGACATTAACAAATTCCCATCTGCCCATAACTGCGGGCACGACTTTCGAAAGTTCAAATCCCCGCAGGGGTGTCCCAACTTAGCCCATCACAAGCTCTCACGGTCAACGAAGGATATTCCTTCTCCCAGGAAGACCCGATCAGGCTCGGAATCCCGGTTACAAGACACTTTAACAATGGTAAAACAAGACCAGCAGAGCCACCCAGATGCCGACAAATCCCAATAGGAGCTGCACATATCTCGTTCTCAGGGCACACCGGATGAGCAAGGCGTCGGGTAGGCCATCCCAGAGTTGCCCCTGGTAGCCCCGGACATTGCTCGGTTGGACCAACACTTAGAGAAGCACTGGCATGGGGGTTTAATAAAGATGACCCTTGAGCCGGCCGACCCAAGGGAAAGAAAAGGCTAGGTGGCAAATGGTAAAACCAATGTTGGGCCTTGCTGGAGGAGTTTTATTCAAGGCGAGCTGTCAAGGGGTTCCCATTATAACCCAACCGTATAAGGAACGCAAAATCCGGGAACATAACACCGATATGACGGAAACTAGGGCGGCAAGAGTGGAACAAAACACCAGGCATAAGGCTGAGCCTTCCACCCTTTACCAAGTATATAGATGCATTAATTAAATAAGAGATATTGTGATATCACAATAAATATCCATGTTCCAACATGGAACAAACTCCAATCTTCACCTGCAACTAACAACGCTATAAGAGGGGCTGAGCAAAGCGGTAACATAGCCAAACAACGGTTTGCTAGGACAAGGTGGGTGAGATGTTTGACATGGCAATATGGAAGACATGATAAAGCAAGTGGTAGGTATCGCAGCATAGGCATAGCAAAAGAGCGAGCATCTAGCAAGCAAAGATAGAAGTGATTTCGAGGGTATGGTCATCTTGCCTGAGATCCCGCAAGGAAGAAGAACGAGTCCATGAAGAAGACAAATGGACGTAGTCGAATGGATCTCACAAACACGACGTTAACAGAACTAACCCGAAGAAGCAACACCGGAAAGAAGCAAACAACATAGTAAAAAACCATCACATAAGCATGGCATGATGCACAACCAAGTATGATGCATGTCCAGTTTAAATATGCATGACATGGCAAAGTGAAACAACCAAAACTACAACTTAAGTGGAGCTCAATATGCAACGGGTTGCATATTGACGGAACACCACATCAATTATTTAGTTCTCTCTCGGTTATGTACACACCAATATTAAATGTTGTGGAGCATGTCAAGAGATGATACATTACAAAACTATACCATCTAAACAATTTAAATGGGGCCGGGTATAACAAACAAAAAACCCGGTAAATCCCCATATGCATTAGTAATTTAATGCAAACAACAATTTTAACCAATCTTGAAGTTGTTATCATGATGCGGATGACATGTTCAAGTTTATGCAATGTTTATTAAAAGTTGACAAGAGCATTATGAAGCATTTGTCACCGGGTGGAAAGAAAGGGTGTCACGGCGATGAATCTGAAAATGATGCCACGGCAACATTTCGGTTCCGGTAGCTCACGAAGATACCGGTGTAAAGGAAGGGGGTGTGAGTGTGTCAACAGATGGTGGGAGTGATCCCGGTTACCGGGTGTCCCATGAGTCGATGACGGTGTCAAACGAGGGAATAACTAACGTTCACGGGCGGATTACAACAACCAACATGCATATCATACAACTCATGCTTATGGTCCACGGGTGGTCGTCGCGGGGTTATACCTTTGAAGCGTGCCTTTTTGGAACGGAACGGTTCTCGTTCGGTGCCAAGTAGAGGAAGTAGACGTTCTCGCGACGACGGTAGTGGAAGTAGTCGTTCTCGCACGCCCTAGGGTCGACGGTAGAGGTTCTCGCGATCACGCCGATGGTAGCGGTATACGTTTCATTTTCGGAGAGGTACTTAACGAATCCAACGTCCTCGGGGCGACGGTAGTGGTACACACGACGTCGGGGTACTTGTCGGTCCGGTCTTGGCGATGTAGATGTACACGTTGTCGGGGTACTTGTTGCATCACTGGGTGTAGTCGTACACGTTCGAAGCGGGACTTAGCGTTTCCATGTACTTGGCAGTCTAGGACATAGAGGTACACTTGTCCAAGTGGAACTTGACGATGACGTGGTCTTCAGGGTACTTGACGCTTGAGGTTCCAATCCGGTTTCGAATGCATTCATGCAACACATCACAGGAGCAAGAGGTAACAACTTGGTGGGGTTCTGGCCATACATGGTGAACTCGAAGTCGAGGCGAACAACACTGCTTGAGAAGGCAAACGACGGCTGTGACGGGGCATGAGCAGAGGCCAAGGAGCTCGATGGGGCAAATGGAGCAACATGCGGCAGGGGCGTCCATGAAGGTGAGCAGGGAAGGCATGGCAAGGAGGAATGGGAGAATCCCGTGGCCGTGGAGGGCCAGCGGCGGCCTGGACAATGGCGGAGACGGCGCTGGAGATGGACGACGAGGAGGAGAGCTTGGGGTCGAGCATGGTGCATGGCTCCGGTGGCAGGAGCAGGGAGCTTGGTGCGGCGACGGCAGAGGCGCGGCGCTCCGGTTGAGAGACTTGGCGCTCAGCGGCGTCGGGCGAAGTAGGACGCAGCAGTGGGGCGACGAACGGGCGGCGGAGCTTGGCTGCTCATGGAGGACGGCAGGCATCGAGGCTCCAGGGACTGGGCGCGGAGGCCCTCACGGGAGACGGGGAGGCGGCGAGATGGCGCGGCGACGGCCTCACCGGAGTGGAGAAGGTGGCGGCACTGGTGGGAGAAGGAGGCGGGGGCACAGGCTCGCGCATGTTGGGATCGGGATCGGGATCCCTCTCTCTGTTGCGAGCGTGTGAGGAGGAGGGAATCGAGGATAGAAGTGGGATCGAGGGAGCTGGCTTCTGGCAGCGGTTATGGGAACGAGAGGGAGTAGCGATCGGGCACAGCTGGCGGCTAGGGTTAGTTAGGCAGGGGCCGGCTGGGCCTTGGGCCACTGGTGCAGCTGCTGGTCGTTGGGAGGCCCAGGTAGGCAGTGGTGCAGGCCTGGCCAGGGTGCAGGCCGTCTCTCCCTCTAAATATCTCTCTCCCTTCCTTCTCTTATAATTATCTTTATCAGAAAACAAGAGAAGACAAAGAAAGAAAGTGGGGGGGTTAGGACACGAAGGTGGACTCGCAGATAATTTTCACGGACTCGTAAAAATGTGCACGGTCCACGAAAAATAGGAGAGGCAAGATTGCAAGGATTTAATTCAAAGTCATTTGAATTTAATTCAAATGGTTTGAACAAGGGCTAGGAAATAGAGGTGTCCAAAAATGTTCAGATTTTTGGTCGAGCTCCGAAATATGATGAAAGAAATATATGGCCATGTTGGAGACCGAGAATTAAGATAACAAAGGCATTGGGATATTTTGCAAGTGTGTTTGCGGTAAATCCAAATGAATGGAATATTTTTATTTAGCTCCCTAATATTGGGAGGATATGTTATAAAGAGAATCAACATGTGAATTTCCTCGATTTAAATGGACCGAAGATCCATGCAATTTATTTAGTTGATTTGCAAAAGATTTCTGAGATCAAGGCATGATGACATGATGCAACGAACCTAACAAATCACACGACGAAACCCGGAAACCCTGGAAAGAATCTGAAGCTCCGGTCTTGGGGCGTCACAACACTCCACCACTATGAGAGGATCTCGTCCCGAGATCTAGGATGGCACCGGAGGGAAACGGAAAAGGAAGAGAAGAGGTAAAACTAATTGCTTCTCTGACAAATGAGTGAAACCAAAGAACCTTGTGAGGTTGAACAAATTTAAAGAAGAAAACAACAAAGATGGACGAACTTGAAGACACTTCGTTAGAAAAGATGAACAAGGAAGAGCAAATTTGGACAGCACTCCGGTTGAAAAGTGATATGAAACTTGATAATATGAAAAAACTTGAGCAGAGGGCACAACACTCCGGTTAAATGGATAAGCATGAAAAGAACATGATCCTCACAACTCGAGAATATGAGAGAAAAGCAAAACATCACAATGCCTCCGTAAGAAGAAAGAAAAAAATAGATCATTGAAAGGATGGAGAAGAAAAGGTCAACTAATGCCACAAATGAGCTTGAAAAAAGGCATCCTTAGGATAAGGGTCGAACGGAGTTGTTGGAAAAACAACAACGAAAAGAGTAAGCTTGTTGTGGGCTTATGGAAGACATCTCAAAATTATGAGGTGAAATTCTGCCACAAACGGAAACAATGGATTGGATTGATATCAACAAGGAGACGGGAAACTTATTCCACCAGGAGGATAAATGAAGAACTTGGGTCATTTATAAGCACCATAAATAGCAACAATCCTTAGGGAAAGCTTTAGGTGAAATATAACCCAAGATAACTCCAAAGAAGAGATTGATGGATTGAGAAGGGCTCATGCTAGAAGAGATTGATGGGTTTAACTATCTCATTCTTAACAACAAGTGAATCATGAAACATGAACTCAAATTATCAAGAATGACATAATACCATCTCCAATGATATGGTCGAAAGGATTGCACTTCAGAATGCGAGATTAAGAAATGCTTGAGCTCCTTAGAAAAGAATCTAAATGAACACTTGGAGAACGAATTAAATCCTTGATGAACCATCATGTAGAACCTTCCTGAAGGACTCCGGTAAACAAAAGAATGATCAAACGAAAGGAAAGAGAAGTTGAAAACACAAGTTGAATCCTTGCAATGATTGGATGAAACTTTGCGACGAGATAAAATGGAAACTTGGAACTCCGGAAAATAAAGATAAAGCATCTTGAACCGAGAATGTGATATGATGAACCACTCCGGAAATCAGAAATTGAATTTACTCGATGAAACAAGAATAAGAATTACATTATGCTTATCCTTCACCAGTTTAAATTGATGACAAGGAATGGATTTGGCATACTACTTATTCTCATTGAAAAGAATTACAGAGAGATATAGCGCGAACTTGGGAAGATCTTCAACGAACCACCAGTAGGATAGAAATAACAAATAAATGGATATGATAAACAAAAGAAGAGAATCTTGAATGAACCACCGTAAGAATTGGAAATGAACGAAGAAAATATAAAGAAACACCGGGAAGAATTGGAGAGTGAAACAAGATACTTAACAGAATTTAGATACCAGAGAACGAAGAGAACACGAGCTGATTAGAGAATATTTGAATGACGCACCGGTAAAATTTGGAGAACAATAGCTGAAAGCTGGAATGAATGGTTCTTCCGAAATGATGGGCTCCGGTGAATTAAACTTAAAATACTCCTGAATTGCTCCGGATGGGTGAAAAGAGTTCTCACAATCAAAAACAACCGAGAGGATGGCAACAAGCTAGAATCACGAATCTTGAAAAGAATGGAGCAAGATTTAAGAGAAACTCTTCTTCTGATCTTCAAATGTGAGAATGATGACGAGAAACACCACCAAGAATTGTCGAGATACTCCGGGATGAAAATTAGAAAGGTTGAACCAACGATGAAAAGAATTTGAAAGATCTTGGAGAAAGACATTTGACTGATGATAATTCATTCTTACGTCAAACTTCGAAATGAAATTTGAGGATAGCTCCGGGAAAATAAGAAGAGTCAGGTAAGATCCTGGGGAAAGACATGTGGGTTAAGGCCCACTCAAAAGAAACATTGTTGAACGATTTAAAAGAGAGAATGCACCGGTTGAATTAAAAGGCTTGAATGAGATAACAACCTCGAGATATCTTCAGCACTCCAGAACAATTGAATAGCGAGAAGTGGAATGATAATAAGGTGCACCGGCATGGAAAACATTTGAAACGAGCTAAAGGATATGATCAACACCAAAAGCTTGAATTGAATCCACCGGAGAAGAAAAAGAATGAATAATGGTGAACTAGAGGCTCCGATAAAATCTTCATGAGCATCACCGGGTAAGAACATTGACGGAAAAGAATGGAGAGACTTCCCATCGATAAGATGGATACTTGATTAAGATATCTGGGTCCTTGAAGAAAAAAAGGGGTGGGTGGGTGGGTGGGAAAACAAAGACAACTTGGGACAGATGAAACAAACACCGTTGAGAATAACTGATAATTGATCTTGCGGATGTTGAAATGATCGGATCCACTTGAAGAGAAACACGCCGGTTGAAAAGAATTGAAATGAAAAACTCAATGATCAAGAGGGATTAGTATTCACATAGAAATATGAGAACACCGCTCAGGAAAGGTATGGAATCAACATTTGGCTTCAAAGCAACTCGAATACCACAATCAAAACAAAACAAGGATTGACTTGCGAAATAAGCCGGAACAAACATATGATAGAGATTTCGTCTGAAGTTTTCGTGGTGGGGCCTACACGGGCTCGATCGTACAGTGCCATCATGTACAAGGCAGTGCACATGACATACGAAGCATCCCCGAGTCAGCATAGCCAAGGACTCTTTAAGACACGACGAGACCACTGTAAAACCAACCGTGGATAGGCAGACCACTAGACGTCGAACCCCAATCTCATATCATGCATCTGACGGAAAGATATCCTAAGAGCTACTTGAATTCCCACTTATAAACTCCCGAAACTTTTCGGTTATGCAATCAGGTGTTGGGGATACAGGGGAAGCATAATATCTCACCCAAAACTAGCAAATCCTACATCCAGTTGTATCCATCCTTCAACACATAACCAAGAAACCTTCGGAAATCATTTACCTCAACCTTCGAAAAGCATCCGTTATACGAGTTATGGCAATACTCCTGAACTCCCGCCCCAGTACTGGGTGGCGTCAAGGTTATCTCACCAACAACTGCATAAAAGAGATTTTCAATGTCGTCGAAACTCAGGTATTCCAGAACTGCAACGATAAAATTGTGACGACAACACCTAGGAGCTCAACTCCCCGGGACACTGCCACAACCCCTAAATGTCAGGAGGCACCAAGAACAATGTTCTCGTCACAAAACCATTGGAACGATTCCAAGATACTCGCGTGATCCTAAATTTTTCTTAGTGAAATTTGAGAAGAGAAGAGTCAAAACTCTACGTCATGATGCCTCACCAGAGCGATGAAGGGATTGAGGAGTAAAAAGAATCCTACTCTCTGATATATATAATCCTAAGACTCAAAACATTTTTCTAGACTCAACAACGCCAACGATTCGATCAAGCAGGGGGCTCCTAAGGTCGGGGAAGACTCTGATTACCAACCTATAATGCCCACGATGCGGCTATATCTCCCACATGTCGAAGCATGACTTAGAGGCATAACCGCATTGTAAACAATGTCGCAAGTGAGGTAATCTTCACATAACCCATGTAATACATAAGGGAAAGAGATACATAGTTGTCTTACAATCGCCACTTCACACAATTACATGAATAAAGCATTACATCAACCAGATACAATCAAGGTCCGACTACAGAACCAAAATAAAAGAAGACTACCCCAAATGCTACACAGATCCCCGATCGTCCCAACCGGGCTCCACTACTGATCAACTGGAAACGAAACAACATAACGAACATGATCTTCATCGACCTCCACCTTGAGCTCGGTTGCGTCACCTGTACGGTTTCATCGGCACCTGCAAACTAGTTTTTGAAGTATCTGTGAGTCACGGGGACTCAACAATCTCACACCCTCGCGATCAAGACTATTTAAGCTATAGGAAGGGTAAAAGGTATAAGGTGGAGCTACAGCAAGCGACTAGCATATATGGTGGCTAAACATACGCAAATGAGAGCGAGAAGAGAAGGCAAAGGCACGATCGATAAAACTATGATGAAGACCTACGTCAAGCATAACTCCAACACCATGTTCACTTCTCGGACTCCGCTGAGAAAAGACCATCACGGTAACACACGCGGATGATGCATTTTAATTAAGTTAAGTTTCAGGTTTTCTACAACCGGACATTAACAAATTCCCATCTGCCCATAACCGCGGGCACGGCTTTCAAAAGTTCAAATCCCTGCAGGGGTGTCCCAACATAGCCCATCACAAGCTCTCACGGTCAATGAAGGATATTCCTTCTCCCAGGAAGACCCGATCAGGCTCGGAATCCCGGTTACAAGACATTTCGACAATGGTAAAACAAGACCAGCAAAGCCACCTAGATGTGCCGACAAATCCTGATAGGAGCTGCACATATCTCGTTCTCAGGGCACAGGGATGAGCAAGATGTCGGGTAGGCCAGCCCAGAGTTGCCCCTGGTAGCCCCGGACATCGCTCGGTTGGACCAACACTAAGAGAAGCACTGGCCCGGGGGTTTAATAAAGATGACCCTTGAGCCGGACGACCCAAGGGAAAGAAAAGGCTATGTGGCAAATGGTAAAACCAATGTTGGGCCTTACTGGAGGAGTTTTATTCAAGGCAAGCTGTCAAGGGGTTCCCATTATAACCCAACCGTGTAAGGAACGCAAAATCCGGGAACATAACACCGATATGACGGAAACTAGGGCGGCAAGAGTGGAACAAAACACCAGGCATAAGGCCGAGCCTTCCACCCTTTACCAAGTATATAGATGCATTATTTAAATAAGAGATATTGTGATATCCCAACAAATATCCATGTTCCAACATGGAACAAACTCCAATCTTCACCTGCAACTAACAATGCTATAAGAGGGGCTGAGCAAAGCGGTAACATAGCCAAACAACGGTTTGCTAGGACAAGGTGGGGGAGAGGTTTGATATGGCAATATGGAAGGCATGATAAAGCAAGTGGTAGGTATCACAGCATAGGCATAGCAAAAGAGCGAGCATCTAGCAAGCAAAGATAGAAGTGATTTCGAGGGTATGGTCATCTTGCCTGAGATCCCGCAAGGAAGAAGAATGAGTCCATGAAGAAGACAAACGGACGTAGTCAAACGGATCCTCACAAACGCGACGTTAACGGAGCTAACCCGAAGAAGCAACACCGGAAAGAAGCAAACAACATAGTAAACAACCATCACATAAGCATGGCATGATGCACAACCAAGTATGATGCATGTCCAGTTTAAATATGCATGACATGGCAAAGTGCAACAACCAAAACTACAACTTAAGTGGAGCTCAATATGCAACGGGTTGCACATTGACGGAACACCACATCAATTATTTAGTTCTCTCTCGGTTATGTACTCACCAATATTAAATGTTGTTATGCATGTCAAGAGATGATACATAACAAAACTATACCATCTAAACAATTTAAATGGGGCCAGGTATAACAAACAACAAACCCAGTAAATCCCCATATGCATTAGTAATTTAATGCAAATAACAATTTTAACCAATCTTGAAGTTGTTATCATGATGCGGATGACATGTTCAAGTTTATGCAATGTTTATTAAAAGTTGACAAGAGCATTATGAAGCATTTGTCACCGGGTGGAAAGAAAGGGTGTCACGGCAACGAATCCGAAAATGATGCCACGACAACATATCGGTTCCGGTAGCTCACGGAGATACCGGTGTAAAGGAAGGGGGTGTGAGTGTGTCAACAGATGGTGGGAGTGATCCTGGTTACCGGGTGTCCCATGAGTGGACGACGGTGTCAAACGAGGGAACAACTAACCTTCACGGGCGGATTACAACAACCAACATGCATCTCATACAACTCATGCATACGGTCCACGGGTGGTCGTCCCGGGGTTATACCTTTGAAGCATGCCTTTTCGGAACGGAACGGTTCTCGTTCGGTGCCAAGTAGAGGAAGTAGACGTTCTCGCGACGGCGGTACTGGAAGTAGTCGTTCTCACATGCCCTAGGGTCGACGGTAGAGGTTCTCGCGATCTTGGCGACGGTAGCGGTATACGTTTCGTTTTTAGAGAGGTACTTAATGAATCCAACGTCCTCGGGGCGACGGTAGTGGTACACACGATGTTGGGGTACTTGTCAGTCCGGTCTTGGCAGTGTAGATGTACACGTTGTCCGGGTACTTGTTGCATCATCAGGTGTAGTCGTACACGTTCGAAGCGGGACTTAGCGTATCCGTGTACTTGGCAGTCCAGGACGTAGAGGTACACTTGTCCAAGTGGAACTTGACGATGACGGGGTCATCAGGGTACTTGATGCTTGAGGTTCCAATCCGGTTTCGAATGCATTCACGCAACACATCGCAGGAGCAAGAGGCAACAACTTGGTGGGGTTCTGGCCATACATGGTGAACTCAAAGTCGAGGCGAACGACACTGCTTGAGAAGGCAAACGACGGCTGCGACGGGGCATGAGCAGAGGCCAAGGAGCTCGATGGGGCAAATGGAGCAACATGCGGCAGGGGCGTCCATGAAGGTGAGCAGGGAAGGCATGGCAAGGAGGCATGGGAGGATCCCGTGGCCGTAGGGGGACAGCGGCGACCTGGACAACGGCGGAGATGGGGCTGGAGATGGAGGACGAGGAGGAGAGCTTGGTGTCGAGCGTGGTGCAGGGCTCCGGCGGCAGGACCAGGGAGCTTGGTGCGGCGACGGCAGAGGCACGGCACTCCGGTTGAGAGACTTGGCGCTCAGTGGCATTGGGCGAAGCAGGACGCAGCAGTGGGGCGACGAACGGGCGGCGGGGCTTGGCTGCTCGTGGAGGACGGCGGGCGTCGAGGCTCCAGGGACTTGGCGCGGCGGCCCACGCAGGAGACGGGGAGGAGGCGAGATGGCGCGGCGGTGGCCTCACCGGAGTGGAGAAGGAGGCAACACTGGTGGGAGAAGGAGGCGGAGGCGAGCATGGTGCATGG